>NC_044355.1:19522802-19841897 GCF_007364275.1 Archocentrus centrarchus | reverse complement strand
AATTCTCTATAGGCTCCCCTTGTTAGTGTTTCTTTTATTTATTTATTCATTTCTTTTATTATTCACACGAGTGCATGTGTATTATGGCAATGCCAGTGCTGACAGGCACCAAAGAAAAAAGACCAAGAAAGGGGGGGAAAAAAAGAAAAAAGGGGGGAAAATAGGAGAAAAGATGAGAAGAAGAGGACAGAGCACAAGTAGAAAAACACAATGGTTCACCAACTGCTGCAACTGAAGAAAAAAAAAACACACACACACATCCAAAAAACAAACAGCACCTGAAGAAAAAAAAAACAGACACACAAACCAACAATCTTGTTGTGTTGTGTGTGTGTGAGAGACATAGAGTATGTGACAAACCAATCCTTAAATGTACCCTCTTGGCAAGAAATACAAAGAGAAAAGCTGAAATCTGTGACAAGTGTTTATTGGATAGGACAGTGAAACATTGCTATCACACAGATCTTTTAAAGAATTGTCGTGTAACGCTGCTTAAGCCCAATTCAGTCCTTAAACTGTTCCTCAGCAGGCATAAAATCACTTTGGGGAGTTAAATGAGAAAATATGAGTTTAATTTTATTAGAAATCACATAGATATCAAGTGGGGATACAGTATGAATTGATTTGTATTCTCATACACCCTGAATGAGTGATTAGACTTATGCTATAGACTGATAGATCAGACACACAGATCAGTATTGGGCTCATCCCAATGCAGGAACTCCTAACACACAGTCATGTGAAAAGACCATTTTCACATGTATGTGTGCTGTATGCAGATTCAGTAGCTTGTAGAACCACCTTTAACAATAATGGTGGGAAACTGTGGCTCAGGGAGGTAGAGCAAGTCGTCTGCTAACCAGAAAGTGGGTCATTCACTCCCCAGCTCCTCTAGTCTGCATGTATCCTTGAGCAAGATGCTTAACCAGTGTGAGTGTTAGACTAAAAAAAGGCAGGACGGTGGTGTGGTGGTTTGCACAGAGGATTTCATGGTCAACTCAATGACTACAATGTGTCCAGGTTCTGTGGCTGCAAAACAAACCCAAATCATGATCCCTCCACCACTGTGCTTGACAGCTGGTATGAGATGTTTGTGCTGATATGCTGTTTGGTTTTCTCCAAATGTGGCACTGTGCATTATGGCCAAACATCTCTGCTTTGATCTCATCTGTCTAAAGGCATTGCTCCGAAAGTGATTGTTCTGATGCAACCCTGGCAACTTTCCATGCAAACCCTACTTGTTCATCTTTAATATTTAACATGCTAACTGAGGTGGAGTCTCTGACCTTGAGGTGAATTCACTGGAATGCCCTTCCTGGGAAGGATTGACATTGTGTTAACACACACCTGAATGCTCCTGAGTGCACCCTCTCAAATCCTATGGAAGCATTCAGGGTATTAGTTGTCCTGTGAAAACTTCTTATTTATGGACTGTGTGACTTGCAAGCCTTATTCACACATGACTCTGGAAAATATTCAGAAAATCGTGTAGTGTTGATTTGCCGTCCTTTCTCACATTAACCACACAACAGTGGTTAATCGGCTCAAGAACCAGTTCTCACTACTGGAAAATTCTTATGTTTTTAAGCAGGGATGAAGGTGCTGAGGCAGCATGAATGACAATCAGCTGCAATGAATTGCTCAGAACGTATCTGCACGTTCTTACGAAGGCACAAATGCACTTTACTGAGACTTTAACCTGCCAGCTCCTGAATACAAAGACTGTTTAATGCCCATGCATTTTCACTTGCTTTTTTTTTTTTTTAACCACTATTGTTTACATTTTTTTAAAAATTATCTAATATTGTTTGCCTGTGATCCTCCTCTTTCAATTATTGTATGTGAAGAAAAGGCTGAGACACCACCGAATAGTAATGGAACTGGTTATGTAATGTCCAAAAAAACAAAAAAAAACAGAAGGCAGACTAGGATAAAGAAATTTCAAGTTCAGCCAACAGTTTTTAAAAAATGCCTGCTCTGCACTATTTTCCCCTCAGCTACTAATTCAGACCTAATACAGACAGCAAGCACCACCGTGGAGGACATTGTTTGTACAGCAGTTTAAAAGAGAGGTCAGAAAGAAGAGAGACTTTCCATCACTTGTTGAACCACTTGACACCTGCCCCAATGAGAGAGTTTCCAAGATGAATGGTCACCTAAGGCACTCATCACCCCACCTGTGACAAGCTGTGCTGTGAAAAGACTCTTCTTTACTGTCAGTCTGCTATAGACTAGCATCAGAGCACCAGTGGGGGCACTGGCTATAAACACTTCAGCTTAGGTGAAGGAAAATGGACTAATTTTATTAGACTATAATAAAATAATAATCAAATCCATTTTGATACAATCAAATAAATGCAAAAAAAAAAATTAGCATTATTGTTTATTGGGCATATTTTTAAAAGGCGATTTAATGGGTGTGATGAGGTTTTATGATGCCGCTTCTGTGACCCAGAATAGATAAATAGATATAAAAATTGAAGGATAAATGTTTCTGCATCTGCCAGGTGTGTGTACTTCTCTCTCTGTGTGTGTGTGTGTGTGTGTGTGTGTGTGTGTGTGTGTGTGTGTGTGTGTGTGTGTGTGTGTGTGGTGTGTGTAAGGATTTTCTGCAGGCTTTTAGGAGCTTGTTTTACTGCTTGTCCTTCTTGTGTATCTTGTGTAATCCAGTTTTGTGTGTGTGTGTGTGTGTGTGTGTCTTGTCTGCAGATTTTAGTATCATTGTTTTTCTGGTGGCTGTTGTTTAGCAAAACTATGAACTTACAGTCCCCTCAAAAAAACACCTAAATTTTGTCACTAAGCATTTTTCCATTTGGGCGATTTACAGTCAGGATAGAAAAAAAAAATCTATACAGTACCGGTCAAAAGTCTGGACACACTCACCCATTCATATCTGGGTGAGTGTGTCCATACTTTTGACTGGTACTGTATATCTTATGCAACATGTTCCAGTACCTGACTGGAGGATATTGTCATCATACTTCTGGGTGTCTGTCCGTGAGGTTTTACCTTTCAGGTCTGACTCCGAATCCACAAGGAGTTGAGGCATGAAATTTGGCATATGTGTGACATTCATATTCATGCATTTTTAGTACCCTGTGGCTGTATTTATCTGAAGTGGAGAGTAAACTTTAGCTAATGCTATGCTCACATATGCTAATGATATGCAGCCTCTTAGCCTAATCATGTGATCATATTGTGCTGTGTGATTGGCTATACCTACTAGATTATTGATTGAAATAGAAGAAGATTCCCCATATCTAACAACTGATGGCCACTGAACAGCTGGCAGTAGCTAGTGAGAAACTGGGGAGTCACAAATTTCAAGGTAAACAGCCAGTCTATTTATAGTAACTTAGGTTCAAGCCTTATTGATTAGTCTGTGCCAACTTCTGATTGGCTGAGCTTTGTCTAACATGTTGGTCAGGAATGACTCATGGCCATAAATAGTACAGACTATGATTCATTGTTGAGCAATATTAAAGGCATACCTACTGCTCAGCAATATTGCTCAAATGTAAACATGGTTGCATTATGTTTTGTACATAGTTGCCTTATAATTATAGTGATGCAAATGCATTATGTATGCTTAAAATTGTTTTGATTTAATTATTGTTGAGAACATATTTTTGCTGGAATACATATTATATCTTTACTAACCCAGGATAAAAGTTTAGGGCAGGGATCCTCAAATCCAGGCCTCGAGGTCAGGTGTCCTGCTGGTTTTAGATGTGCCCCTGAACCAACACACCTGAGTCAAATATAGAAGCCATTAGCAAGACTCTGGAGAACTTGACTGCATACTGAGGAGGTAATTCAGCCATTTGACTCAGGTGTGTTGGATCAGGGACACATCTAAAACCTGCAGGACAGCTGACCTCGAGCCCTGAGTTTGAGGATCCCTGGTTTAGGGCAAAGCCTCCCAATTAGGGCAGCATAGTTTTGCAGACGGTAATAAAATATCTGCTGGAGGGTTTTCTATTATGAAAATGGGACTGTAATGTTATCCTGACTTCTACATTTATTTTATATTTTCATTAAGGGTGGGAGGATATCCCCATCAGTGATGGGACTTGTTTTCATATTTGCTTATCCAAGAAACAGAACTCTTGAGATCTGCTGTCTCTTTTGAAAGAGTGTAGTTAAAAAATTTTTAAAGCGCAAAAAAGTATAAGTCACAAATTTGTGAGTCAGGACACTGCAGTCTGTGCCATATTTGGGAGCTGTGTGTTTTACTCTTTGCTTTCATCCATTTTTTTAAATTTACCATTACTTTTACTTCCTTCCTTTTTGAGATAACATTCAGCAGCTCAGTCTCTGGCTGCAGTTTGTACAAAATATGCAACACAATCTGTTAAAAAAAAAAAAAAAAAAAACTTTTCCAAAAGTCATTTTCAGATGTCTTTAACTAACAGATTCAATCAATTCAAATAAGGAAAACAATAATTCTTTTTTTTTTTTTTTTTAAATAACCATAATGCCTATAATTTTACCCTAGACAGTTAACATATACTATATGGACAAGAATACTGGGTTGCCTCCATATTACACCTACAGGAGCTGCTCAGATATGGAAACCGACGCCGTGAAGCTCCCCGCACACAGTTTTTGTGTTGATGTTAATGCCAGAGGAGGTTTGGAGCTCTGCAGTTACTGAGCAGGGCATTGGTGACTTGTACTCTGTCCTCAGCAATTGTAGTGACCCTGGCTGAGTTACTGTGGTCCTTAAACGCTTTCATTTGCAGCAATAACACTTGCAGGTGATCATGAAATATCTAGGAGGGAAGAAATTGCAATAACTGACTTGTTGCAATGGTTGCATCTTATTACCATACCACATTTGATTCCAGTGAGCGCTTTAAAATGACCCATTTTCCACAAATGTTTGTAAAGGCAGACTGCATGGATAGGTGCTTGATTTTATACACCTGTGGCAATGGGACTGAAAACACTTAAATTCAAAGATTTTGACATGCGGCCTGATACTTTTGTCCATACAGTGTAGTTGCATGTGGCCGCCTCTCTTACAAGGAATTCATTATTTAAGTATCTGATTCATAATTTCTGTTGGTCAACTACATTTCCGTATGGGCTTATTTATTTCCCAGCTACACCGATGACCCACAGAACAACAACAACATGCTGCTTGATAAGCAGCTGTGATGATTAACTTACATGCCTGAAGCAAGAGCTCTGTGATCTTTTGTAATTTAAGTTTATCTGATTCAGATGTAGCAGAACGTGTGCTTAAAGCCAGCAGCATATATCATTATTCAGAACATTACTTTCTGATGGCAGCCTAAAAAAGTTGCTTTGCCTTTAACTGCTCCCATAAATCAGTGAAAAGCTTTTACGTTTCATTATGGGATGGAAGCATTATCCATCATTTGTCTGTGTTCAGGTTTGTTGTCTGGTCTGTGCACTAAAAAAGGGAATATTTAAAAGGTTAGATGGGGTTTTGTCAAAACTAGCGAGGCTTAAAGTGCTTTCTCTATTCAGAGGTAATAAACAGGAATAATGAAAAAAAATTAACTTTTTAAACAATTCTTTGAGCTCAGTACAGTTTTCTCTCCAAATATTTACAGCATTTTTGTGCGGTTCATTTAATTGAATCCTGCCTGCCACATACAAACATTAGCATGTTACTTAGTTAAAACAGAAGACCAGAAATTCCCTCTGTGTGTACAGTGTGCCGATAGATCACTGCAGTAGTGCTTCAAACCAGAGTAGACTTCCCACTGTGATCTCCTCATCTAAATCAGGCTTTAGCTGCACGGAATAATTGCTTCCTGTGGCACATTTATAAACTGTGATTGTAAACCAGGCCAAAAAAAAAAAAAAAAAAAGTGTTTAGTTCATTTTAAGAACTTGAACTTTGCTGGAGGTTTTAATCGTCCGCTGACTCGCTGCCAAGAGATTCATTTGGCTTAAATCTTCATCTCCCCAGGTACAAAAGAGTGTGTTCAGGAAAGCTGTTCCTCCATAGAGATTCCTGCAAAAGTGCCTCTTAAGATATCCAAGCCAGCAGAACATGCCATCAGTCTCTTGTTTAAACCATTTCTCATCCAACCCTGCAAGTCAATTAAGGCTAACATCTCCCCTCAGTTTCATTGATATTAGCGATCTAATAACTTACCATGATTTAATTATGCAATACAGTTTAGTCAAATGCAGCAAACAATCACTACAAGGCATTATTTTCAAACAAAAGACTATCAGATTATGGGAAGAAAGGCTATATGTTTTGTCAACCACTTTTAGGGCTTTTTTTTTCTCTATATTGTAATAAACTCTGAGCACAAATTAAACCATTCTAGTGGAAAGCTGCAGTCAATTAGCTCAGATCACAAGAGCAAAAAACAGTGACCTTTAATCATTACACAATGTGCTGAAACTGTTTACAGTTATGTTTGTATTACAAACGGAGAGCGTGATTTCTAGATCTGAGGTCGTGTTACTTTATTTTGTTTAAAAAAATAGGTTTAGGTGTGTTGTAATTAATTAAATGCCATTAAAAAAATGAAATCTGAGGAGCAAAGAAGCTGTGCAATAGGAGTAGACGTATCTTCACCGCGTGAGCAGTAGTCCAGTTCAGAGCAACTCGAGCATAACACGAGGCGTGGATATATAAATTCCCATGATTTTTGCCATTGTGTTTTGTTGGCCTGTTGTGCTCTGATAAAGCAACTCCACATAAATCTGTCTACAGTGTTTACAACATGAGCTGTAAGTGGATATTTAACAAGCAAGTTAAAAATAATATATCCTTTGGCTATTGCACACTTGCTTTATTGAGCCAAAATTCATCATAAACATGTTAACCTGAGTTTATTGTCTTACAATAGTTTGAATGTACATTAAGCTTTATTATTTGCTTCTAACTACACTTGCACAGAAGGGTAACTAGTGCATATGCTGCTCAGCTCCCTGTTCTTCCAATAACCATGAATGAGTAATAATGTTCCTTTAAATGGAGGTGAAAGAGTCTGACACTGAGCGCCATTATCAGAGACAAGAGTTTCTTTCTGAGGCCAACTGAAACGAGCACAAAAGAGTGACAGGGTGCTAAAAGAAGATAAGGCACATTCTCGCCATCTCTCCAATTTACAAACCTTGAGAGTCAAAGGAAGACTCGAGCTCTTACATTAAAGGTTTAAAAATGGAGTGGTGTGTTTATTTCTTTTCCCCAGACCTCATTTTATCTGTTCTGATGCTGATGGTGCAATTGGTTTAAAGTATAGAAACGTCTGCCCTCACTTCACTGCTTTGCTTTTGTCAGACTGTGTATGTGTGTGTGCAAACTTGCTTCTATGCATCTTTTTTTTCTTTGGTGCACCTCTCAATGCTTGGTATTGTTTATCAAACAGAATAACCCTGCCTCTGATTTCATAGGGCAGTCATTACTGTAAGGAAGGGGAGACTTTCTTCAGCACCATGCAGTGTAAGAAAAGGAGGAGGGGATTGGTTTAAAACCTCTAATGCCTTCGGGGGGGTTGAGAGAGCGTTGTGTGTAAATATATTCGGGTGGCTGAGCTAAAGACGTGGCACGTTGTCCTCGAGGTTAGTATGAGAAACCATGCTTCTGGTGATAGGTGACATTTTATTGATCTGGAGCCAAGTTGGAGCTAAGCAGCGGTGTGAGTACGGTAGCATTACGTGACTGGATACTTAAATTGTGACAGTGATGGGCTTTTCTTTCCTCAATGGTTTCTTTCTATTCGTTTTCTACTTTCCCCTGCCTTCCGCTGTCTGTCTCAAAATCTCCAAAAAAAAGAAAAAAAAGAAAAATTCACAGAGAGGCAGGAGACAAAAGTGAGCAGGAGAACCATAGTGCACTTTAAATGAGACCTTACGTAACCCTTTACCCACCGGGGCCCACCATCTTTGTTTTATTCAGTGCGTAGCTTCTTGGACTCTTCCTCTCACACAGTTTCATATGAACACAAATGCACAAATGGGGAAAAAAAGGAAGGTGTTCTGTTCTTCCGTAGACACGGGGACCTTGAGACAGCTGCTGTGAATGGCAGAAAAACAATGAAGCACTTTTTGTCCTCCAGTGAAGAGGCGTTGCCAGGCAGCAGGAGCTGAGGTTGTTACCACCTTCATCCTGCCTCCCCACTCACAAGGCATTCAGGAGAGGGTCTCTGTTTCACAGGAACCCAGGACCTTGAAACTCTATGCATGAGTGTTTATGTCTCCCTATATGTATGAATTCATCTCTATGCTATCTCTTGTTTTTATAAGGGCCTCAGGAAAATATTGGCAGGTGGGAGCTGAGATATCACGTGTGCCATCAGCTACAGGTTGAGATGCCTATCACCTGGCATTCTGATACATCATTAGCTGTGTGTGTGTGTGTGTGTGCGCGCACGTGTGTGTGTGTGTGTGTGTGTGTGCGTGCGCGCGCGCGCGCACCTCTATGCAGACATGTGAGGACACGTGAGCTTTTACAAATCCCTTCAAGGGCTGCAAAATGCATTTGAGTGAAACCCAGCAACCTAACACTTAATCAAGGATAAAGAAACTAGCAGAAACAAAACCCGGCAGTGTGGTGATTTTGAGAACACCCCCACTCTCATCAAATTCAGCAGAATCACCAGAGTTCAAACATCATAACATAGCGTGGTGATGAGAACCCATATAAGCCCACATGAGGACGCAACCTACAGCAAAGACCAAGAAGCAGGGGGCACCTGCACGCTGAGCCAGAAACATGCAGGAAGGTCTCCACCAGTGCCTGGGGCCCTAGTCAAGACCCAACAGAGGCCAGAGCATGGGCACCCAGAAAGAGGAGTCCACAGCACTGCATGAGTCAAGGGACAGCAAACAGACCTAAAGCCCAGCAAGGACACCAGCCAGCACAACCAGGGTGCTGGGGCTGTTCGCTGTTCATCCCCAACGTCCACGCCACCTCCACCCCACCAGAAAGGGGAAAACACCAAAGATGCAAAAAACGGAGCCCCCACACAGCTGCCGTTGCAACCCACCACCACCACCATGGGAAACCACTCCCCCATGGAGAGACCAGGACAGGCAGACCAACTAGCATGAGTGAATACAGCCCTAAAAGATATGATTTGGGTGCTATTCCTAAATATAAACCTCATTATGGAACTGTAATAATTTTCTTCCAACTGAATAAAATTTGGCCATATTAGAGAAGTAGCTACTTTTGGCAAGAAATGGGGTTTTAATTCATGGTAAGGTCAAGGTAATATTTTTTGTAACCATAAAATCACATGTATAACTACACATTATGATAATAATAATATCCCCCTCTATGAATCATTCCCAGCACCTTCAGGTCAGACACCAGCTCTAGATATTGTTTGTATGTTGTAAATCCAAGTTTGGTGTATCTGGTATTCTGTGTTCTTGGGAGCATTGTTCTCCAAAGAGACCCATGTGGATAACAGATCCAGAACCTTGGTATGTATGGCCTAGATGATTTAATCCCAAGCAGCGTTTAATTGTGGACTTCTTTGCTAATCACAGTTAGTCCATAACAAATGCCCTGTTCAAGTACATATAAGGATGGACTTCCAACAGTGATGGATAATTACCTGGGTGAAGAGAGGAGCTGAGCTGTGAGCTGATAGCAGTGGCCCACTTTCTGCTAAATCTTATCAGGCGCTGAGGAATGATGCCATTGTATAGTTAGTTTGTGTTGGGAGATGGTCATCTAGCAGAACTTCCACAATATTCAGAGGGAAGCTGGGGACAATGAGTCCAAATAGTCCTTAATTCCTACCTCCATTTCTGAGACAGCTGCACCTAGCTGCACTTAGCTGCTCACACCTGGATGCACATGGCCACACACGCTCCCCATCTCCTCATCCGTAATCCAGTCTTGTTTTCAGGTATTCATCGTTTATCAGCGGAGTTGGGATTGTCAGTTACTCAATAAGCCTCTGTGACTCACCTCAGAGCAGAGCAGCGTCCTCAGTCTCTCTCCTGTAATCCTCTAATTCCTCACTAGTTTCCTCTCTTCAATAAATGTTGTGTATATAGAATTTATTACATGTAGTTTTTTATTTGTCAAACCACTAATGCTGTATAGCTCTAATCAGCCTGAATAGCAAAACAAATTCAGCAGACTTGCAGATGTGGCCCTAGTTCACTCTGGAAGCAAAGACTCACAATGACACTGGATTTGAGTAATGAGACCTCAATGAGAAAAGAGAATGATCCAGGCAGAAGTCATAAAACATTGAAAACAGGGAAGGATTATGATAATATGTGCTAATTTTGTGTTCATTCTTATTTTGAAGACTGCAGTTCTCCAGTGTCTGTGTTGACTCAGAGCTGATCTGTGCAGCAATAAATAAATAATAAAAAAAAATGCCTTTGTTTTTATCTCACCACTCGCCCACCACTCAGCCCACTCCCCTCAAGCTGTCATTCTTCTCTCCTGGCTGGACATTAATATATTATAATAAACTTATATATATATATTCAATATGACATTTGTATATGTTTCTAAATGTAGATTAGGTTTAACTACTTTGTATGTCTGATATGCGGCTATGATATAAATGCTGCAATCTGATAAAATCAGTGTGATTATGCACAGTGTCCATAATACATGTGGAATATTAATGTTATTCACATTAAAGCAGTGCACATTTCTGTTATTTTTCATGAAAGGTTGAGATTAATCAAAAGTTGTTTGTCTTCCATTAGCTGTATGCTCATCTAAAAAAGAACAACATGCACAAAAAGAAAGAAGAATAAAAAAAAAAAACATTTTTAGGATACAAATACAGACTGGAGGACATAATTTGTCCCCAGCTCTGAAAAGACTGAAAAGAATGTCTTAAAATAGCATTTTTCTTTTACTTAAAAAAACAAAACACTGGTGCCAATCTTTCACAGTATAATTAAATAACTGTCCATCCATCTTCTTCCGCCTATCCAATTCAGGGTCATAGGGAGGCCTGTCCCAGCTGTCATAGGGTGAGAGGTGGGGCACACCCTGTTTGCCACAGGGCTAACACAGGAAAACAGAAAACTATTCACGCTCACATTGACACCTACAGCCAGTTTAGAATCCTCAATTAACCTGCATGTAAAAGAAAAACACATGTATGGTGAAAGAAACATATATTCTAGAACATTACATCATAGATGTTATAACTTTAAGCAACATTAGGCCATTTCTTCATGAGGCGCGGGACAGGCGTCATATATAAAGTGTGTGGAAATAACCAAATATAGTCACTTGCCTTATAAAGTGTTCTGTTACACTACAAGTTTCCTTTTGTTAAAAACTAACTTGTTATGTTACAGCATTATCTGCTGGGGACAAGCGACTCACTGAGTACTTTAGCTTTACCAAAAGTGAGTATCCCTCAGCCTTTCCTTGCACAGAGCATACATCACAACTACATCTGAATGTATAAACTCTACCTAAAATAATCTGACATGTTATGAGGGCACACAACAAGCCGGTCACTTTAGCAATAAATGTTACATATTTATGTTTAATAAGTGCAGCAGTTTATCAAACTTTAAGACCACAGTTTTACTAACTGATACAGTGTGAAGTGCTTGTTGTGTTTGGTACAGTTAAATGTGGAGTCAGGCTGTTGAATAGTAAATCAGGTTTGATAAATGTGGTAAACTGATGGAAAATGAATTACATTAACAGGTGTGCACAGTCTATTTTATGTTCAACTGTAGATGACGAAAAAACTACATACTAAATCCCATTTTGGCACAGTTTTCCTGCCCTAATCTCATATCCATTATTGTGCCATGATTTGATTTGCATCCATTTCCATTCATGTTGTTGTACGTGTATCAAAACATTTACTTACTAAATATCAGAACACAGAAAATGAAATGAAACAGCTTTTTACACTTTGGATGGAGGGTCCCTACGCTAGGCGCCCCATCCTACCTAAGCCTACCTCAGAATATGAGCGAGAGTGAGATGATTGAAGCCAGACCGAAGAAAAAAAAAAACAAAGCATATCAGCATGATCACCTCACACCAAATGTCAAGCACGGTGGTGGATGGGTGCTGATTTGGGCTTTTTTTTTTTTTTTTTTTACAGCCAGAGGACCTGAGTACCTTGAAGGCACAGAGTTGACCATGTCATGACATCTGTCCGACAGCTAAAGATTGCACTGGAATAAAAGCCCTAAAATACGGTACTATCCGAAGTATGATACCTCTGTATCTGTCACAGATACGGACAATATCCGGAAGAATATGCACTGGATCTTTGACAGACATGTTTGGAGATTTCTCTGTAAACGGACAAGATTGGACCCTGAAAAATCCAAACTCTGAATGAACATCCGTTAAATATCTGGATAATATCCATTTAAACATCTGTGACAGATCAGATCTTCCCGTATTCTCTCCGGAAACATTATGGATACGTTGCAGATCCATAAAGTTGGCTCTGCCACGGATTATTCTAGAGCGTTCCGGATACAGGCCCTTTTTGTCCAGTGTTGGGTCATGCAACAGGGTAATGATCCCAAGACTGCCACCAAATCCACAACAGAATGGCTGAAAAAGAGAAGAATTAAGGTGCTGCAATGACCCAGTCAAAGTCCAGACCCCCACCTAACTGAAATGCTGTGGTGGGATCTTAAGAGAGCTGTGCACAAATGAATGTCTGTAAACCTCAATGAACTGAAGCATCATTGTAAAGCAAAGTGGGCTGTGGATGTGAGAGAAGTCATACAGAAAATGATTACTTCAAGTTATTGCTGCCAAAGGTGGTTTGACATGCTATTGAATCATGGGGTGTACTTAGTTTCGCACAGGACCGCACAGAGTTCTGTGAAAAGCCTTTTTTTTCCACATTACTCAATATCATATGCTATTTTCCAAAAAATATTTATCCAGTCCCCTGAGAAGAACACATTACAGCTGCATACACATGTTGAAAAATATATATACATACAGTGCCTTGCGAAAGTATTCGGCCCCCTTGAACTTTACAACCTTTTGCCACATTTCAGGCTTCAAACATAAAGATATAAGATTTTAATTTTTTGTGAAGAATCAACAACAAGTGGGACGGGACACAACCGTGAAGTGGAATGAAATTTATTGGATGTGTCAAACTTTTTTAACAAATAAAAAACTGAAAAGTGGGGCGTGCAATATTATTCGGCCCCTTTACTTTCAGTGCAGCAAACTCACTCCAGAAGTTCAGTGAGGATCTCTGAATGATCCAATGTTGTCCCAAATGACTGATGATGATTAATAGAATCCACCTGTGTGTAATCAAGTCTCCGTATAAATGCACCTGCTCTGTGATAGTCTCAGGGTTCTGTTCAAAGTGCAGAGAGCATCATGAAGACCAAGGAACACACCAGGCAGGTCCGAGATACTGTTGTGGAGAAGTTCAAAGCCGGATTTGGATACAAAAAGATTTCCCAAGCTTTAAACATCTCAAGGAGCACTGTGCAAGCAATCATATTGAAATGGAAGGAGTATCAGACCACTGCAAATCTACCAAGACCCGGCCGTCCCTCTAAACTTTCATCTCAAACAAGGAGAAGACTGATCAGAGATGCAGCCAAGAGGCCCATTATCACTCTGGATGAACTGCAGAGATCTACAGGTGAGGTGGGAGAGTCTGTCCATAGGACAACAATCAGTCGTACACTGCACAAATCTGGCCTTTATGGAAGAGTGGCAAGAAGAAAGCCATTTCTCAAAGATATCCATAAAAAGTCTCGTTTAAAGTTTGCCACAAGTCACCTGGGAGACACACCAAACATGTGGAAGAAGGTGCTCTGGTCAGATGAAACCAAAATCGAACTGTTTGGCCACAATGCAAAACGATATGTTTGGCGTAAAAGCAACACAGCTCATCACCCTGAACACACCATCCCCACTGTCAAACACGGCGGTGGCAGCATCATGGTTTGGGCCTGCTTTTCGTCAGCAGGGACAGGGAAGATGATCAAAATTGATGGGAAGATGGATGGGGCCAAATACAGGACCATTCTGGAAGAAAACCTGTTGGAGTCTGCAAGAGACCTGAGACTGGGATACAGATTTATCTTCCAACAAGACAATGATCCAAAACATAAAGCCAAATCTACAATGGAATGGTTCACAAATAAACGTATCCAGCTATTGGAATGGCCAAGCCAAAATCCAGACCTGAATCCAATCGAGAATCTGTGGAAAGAGCTGAAGACTGCTGTTCACAAACGCTCTCCATCCAACCTCACTGAGCTCGAGCTGTTTTGCAAGGAAGAATGGGCAAGAATTTCAGTCTCTCGATGTGCAAAACTGATAGAGACATACCCCAAGCGACTTGCAGCTGTAACTGCAGCAAAAGGTGGCGCTACAAAGTATTAACGTAAGGGGGCCGAATAATATTGCACGCCCTACTTTTCAGTTTTTTATTTGTTAAAAAAGTTTGACACATCCAATAAATTTCATTCCACTTCACGGTCGTGTCCCACTTGTTGTTGATTCTTCACAAAAAATTAATATTTTATGTCTTTATGTTTGAAGCCTGAAATGTGGCAAAAGGTTGAAAAGTTCAAGGGGGCCGAATACTTTCGCAAGGCACTGTATATGACAGACCTTTCACAAGTTGAGCTTAGCCATATGTTTATGGTATTCATGCATATCAATTGCATTTCCTTTCTTAAAAAGTAAATTGCACATAATATGCTCTGCTAGAGAGGGTTAGAGTAAAGGGTGATTTTTGGTGAAAGATATTCTCTGCCTTCATACACCTTTTGAATATAAAGTGATTACAAGCTGGGGCCATCGATGTGTGTCAAACTGAGCTGAGTTTCACTGTGTGATTCAATTTTGTGGAATAAATTTCAAGTTAAAAGCAGAAACGCTGAAAACAAGCTACTCCACTACTGCACCGTGTGCCCAAAATGTTTAATAGCGATGGCATACTAATTGCAGCTTATTTAAACGGCGTGCCTGATTTACCCAGCAGGACAAGGCGTCAAACTGTCACAAGTACAGTATGTTCAGACTGTTAACTGATGGTGTCTGTATTAGATGCTCACGAAAAGGCTGTTTCTGTTTGTTCCATTTCAGCATGTTCATCCAACTGGAGACTTTATATGTGCGAATGAAGGTTTGCAGTGGGGTAATATTATGAATGTTTGCTGCCTCTGAAATCATTTGCATGGTGGAAATATGAACTAGTGTCACTTTCAACAGAATTAACTTTAGTTAAAAGTGGGAAGCTATTTCAGTTGCTTCATAAGTCTTGTGGGAAAATATGGGCAAACTTAGGCCCCCACTTCAGATATGGATGATGACTCATATAATACCAGTCTATGTATAAGACCCAAGACTTTAACATTTACATGTGATGAACCAGTGAGTCTCATATGATCTTTTGCTAAGTAGTGATGATAGCAAAAGAGCTTATTGTACATGATTTTCAGTGATCTCTCCAGAGATTTTACCAGGCCAAAATGGCATTTTGTTGCATCCATCTATCCTAACTCTGAAGATGTGCTACAGAAAATTCTCCTCTTACTTTTAGTGTATGCTGCTTACTGCAGTGATCTATTAGAAGCATTAGGAGAAGACCAAATGCTTTATTTTTTTTTTCCTTTCTCATCACTGAGATGTATGGCAACAGCGGGCTTAACCCCTATTAGTAGAGAGAAATTTCCCCCAGGCTTCATGTGGCGGTTTTCCCATTCTTGTCTGTTTTAAGCTTTGTTGGCCTGAACTGAGCAAAAAAAACAAATAATGAAACAAATTAAAAAAAAAAAAACCCACCTTTGTAAGGAAAATCCCCGGGTAAAGAGGAAAATACTGGCAGTGAATCCACTAAAAGCCATCTTGACAACCTAAGTTAGTGCTAAGACCTGCAGAAAATAAATAACTGGGACATATGTGTGTTTTGGTGATTTTTCTGCCTCTTTGTTTTGAGCTAAATCTAAAAAGCTTTGAGAAGCTTGACTAAAGTAATATTCCTGTCAGACATAAACAGTGTACTTTGCAACAATTCAAAGGTTCTGGGAAGCTTAGTTATGAAGAAAGTGAACAATTTCTTATCCTAAAATCTATTTTCCCATGATTTTACTGGCACCTTATGGGATGCAGTGCACTACCACCGCCAGAAGGCGGCGCCTATAAGCTGTTTTTCCAACTCCCCGCAAAGTAATGAATCAAAGAAGAGCTCAGGAAACACAAAACCTAAAACTGCTGCCATGGAAATGTTCTGTTCTTAAACAAAAAAAAGGAGGTCTGAAGAGAGATAAAGCTAGCAGATCTGAACGATCCACAATGCGCACAAATACATAAATAAATAAATGCTGCATTGATAGCTGCTGTGCACTAGGGTCAGTGCAGGCGCCATATTGGATGGAAGTCTGCTCTTCCTACTGCACAAAGGTGCTTTCAGACAGATCTGTCCAAACTAAAACATTTTAACTGATTCAACCCGTTTTCAAGCAATTTGTAATGTTACAAATTTTATTTGTGTGTATGTATTATATGGAATAATGTGTATCTTATGTTGATCATTACCATGATGGTTCTGTAATATAACATTTAATATTATTAAAGTTAAGTTTATTAAAGTTTGTGATTACTGCTATTAAAACTGAATGTAAAATCTATAAACTGACAGGATTATTCAGCCAGTGAGATTACTGTGCTGTCAACATCCTGCAAACAGTATCAAGCTGAGCAACTGCGCAGTTCTGCTTGTTTTTGTTGTTACAATGTAGGCACACTCACAGGCCACTTTCTTAGGTACACCTGTTCAACTGGTCATTAAAGCTAATATCTAATCAGCCAAATATATGGCAGCAACTCAGTGTATTTAGGCATGTAGACATGATCGAGATGACCTAAGTTCAAACCAAGAATCAGAATGAGGAAGAAAGGATGTCTGAGTATTTCAGAAACTGCTGATCTGCTGGGATCTTCTCACACAACCATCTCTGGGGTTTACAGAGGATGGTCTGAAACAGAGAAAATACCCAGTGAGCGGCAGTTCTTACTGGTGTCTGAGGTCAGAGGAGAACAGACTGCTTTGAGCTGACAGGAAGGCAGCAGTCACTCAAATAAGCACTCATTACAACCAAGGCATGCAGAAGAGCATCTCTGAATGCACAGCATGCCAAGGTTGACGAAGGCTACAGCAGCCAAAGACCACACCAGGTACCCGTCCTGTCAGCTAAGAACAGGATACTGAGGCTATCATTTACACAGGCTTACCACCACAGTGTGCCTATCTTCTGATGGCTGCTTCCAGCAGGATAACACACCATGTCTCAAAGCTCCAATCATCTCAAACCGGTTTCTTGAACATGACAGTGAGTTCACTGTACTCAAATGGCCTCCACAGTCCACAGACGTGGTGGAACGGGAGATTCACATCATGGATGTGCAGCAACTGTTTGATGTCATCATATCAATATGGACCAGAATCTCTGAGGAACGTTTCCAGCATCCTCTTGAATCTGTGCCATGAAGAATTAAAGCAGTTCTGAAGGCAAAATGGGGTCCAACCCTGTACTAATAGTGTACCTAATAAAGTGGCCATCAGTTAACAGTTATTGTATGTGATGTTATTGCCAAAAAGTAGTTGAAGAATTGTCAGTAGCTCCCAGGGAATATCAAACAGTGTTTTTTTTAAAATGCTGATCCCTAATGGGATTTGGGGGAAGAAAAAAAATGAAGAAAAACAAGATAAAGACAGAAAATTTGTCACGATATTTTAACAGCACAGTGATGTTTTTGTGTGTCACAAGACAAATAGCAACAAAAAAGGATGGTAGTATGAAATAAACGAGTCTGTTCTGCCTGATCTAAACGAGACCTAAGAGTACACTGGCATTTTCTAAACGTGCCCAAGGAAAAGAATCAAATTTTACTTCAAGTCCCATTCAACACGGATGCAGGAGTGTGGCGACAGGACAAGGGCACTTTTTGAATGATAAAAACATTTTAAAAAGCCTGGTGTTGTGTTCCTCCCCTTATGACTCTGAGAAACCTTGACTCAAAGCTGTTCCTCTCAGCTGCACATCAGCAACTCCCCCTGGATGCTCCCACCACTCTGCTGTCACCACATGCTCTATTTCCCCTCCAAATGTGAAAACTCTTCATCCCTCTGTCTTCTATATCATTTACTGACAGGTGTTTGTGTGTCTGCGTGTTTGTGTGTGTGTGGTGTGTACTGTATTTGTGTAGTTGTGTTTCACTACTGTGCTTGTCTGCTTGAATGAATAGATGTGTGTACTCAGTTAAATAGACTCTCATAGAATTCCATTAGTATCTATTTCAGTGTAGGGTTTTACTGTTTCTGACATCTTTCCAAGTACTTGATGGTGTGTGTGTGTGTGTGTGTGTGTGTGTGTGTGTGTGTGTGTGTGTGTGTGTGTGTGTGTGCATGTGTGCAAAAACTGGAACTCTCTCTTGAGGGGAGCAGAGAGAATAGTGGGACTGAATGTCGGACATTTTGGATAGCTTCCAACCCGATACAGTGCAATACCTTGCTTCTTCCTCCCTCAGGCTTGGTTGACATTTAATTTCTCTATCCTGGTGACCAGTGCATAAAAGAAAAGGTCCTGCTGCAATTACAGCCAAGGTCAGTGCAGTGGAGTGCAATGCACTGTGATGTTAAGATGTTGAATGGATGCTCTTACAGCATAATTGTCCTACTCTTCGCACATGCACATACTGTAGGCACGCGAGCCCAACAGCAGTGCGCAGCGGGGAGAGGAAATTTTCATTCTGATTAAAACAAAGACATTATTATCGTCCCACAGAATTACAGTGCTGAAATCATAAATGTAAGAGCATTTTGTCTGTGTCAGTCAGGATGTGTGCATATTTAATTTAATCCATTTATAGCTATTTTAGTCATCTGGCGTGGAAACCATGCATGTCATGAATTCTGCCTCCTGCTAATGGTTTTAACATAATGGTTTGGTTTTACTCTGTCAGCCTGACAGATATGTGGGCTTCCGTGTGCATTAATGACCTGTCAGTCAAGGAGAAGCAGAGCAACGGCAGCCGCAGACAAACAAACATGACCTAAACGCACGCATTAAAAGGTATGCAGTCACCTAGAAACACTCAGACTCAGACACAGAGGCAAACAAGGACAGCTGTGCAGTCATTTGCCCGTCAGTTTCTAGCTTGGTCATTAGTGTGGTGCCTCTCAGTGTGCACATATTGCTTCTTTAACCCTGCCAAAGCCTTATTTACTAGTCTTTTTTTTTTTTTATACCCCCGCTTACTGTAGCTCTCTATCCTGCCAACTTTTCTCTCTCTATCTCATACCTCAGCTCTCCTCTCATTTTGCTCCTTGCTGGAGGCTCATTAAAGAACTTACTCTGAACAAAAATCCGGCCAGAGAAGTCAAAGTGGAAGTCCTCTTACCTGTGTTGGTGTAGTCATGGTGAGCTACCACCAAGGGGTGCTATTGTGCCACAGAGAACTTGCACTTCCAACTCTATAATTTCCTTACTTTTAAGTGTTACTCCTGAGCCCCCCCCCCCCCCCCCCCCCCCCCCCCCCCCCCCCACACACACACACACACACACACACACAAACACAAACACACATGCACAGCCTCCCAAAAAGTAATATCATGCAGCCCAAACATGTGTGACCGTGTAAGTGAAGAGGCTAAGCAGGAAGAGAAGAATCAAACTGTACATATGGGAGCAAAGACTTAGAAGGTTGGAGCAGATGGTTGGAGCAGATGGAGGAGGGAGGGCAAAGAAGAGAGACGTCGCGAGAGAGGAGAAAGGGCAGGATCGAGGGTGAATCAATCAGCGTCTTCCTGCGAGGCGTGACAGAGCCGCGGACAGCTAGATAGATGCCTGTAGGCGTGCTCGCTGACTGGCAGAGCAGCTGGCTGTTCACTCCCTCTTTTGTGTGTGTGTGTGTGTGTGTTGGATTCACCTGGACGCCCCATTGACACATGGCGCTGACACAGCACCGGGACCCCACACGCGATCGTGCATCCCCCCTTCAGCTTATCGCACATGCACACAAACATGTTTAAAATTCACAGTAAGCCTTGCAAATCGAAACGCTGTTTACAATAGGATTAATATGGAAATGGAAGTTAATGCATCTGTAGCTTTTTCAGAGCAGTGAGCACCCTGGAGCGGAGCCCAATCGGTGAAACCTGGGTGAATACATATTGAAGCTCTGGTGGATGTGGCTCAGTGGAGTGAATGGCGAGACTGAGAGAGACAAGTTGGTGAAGAAGTTGAATGCTGAGCAGGTCCTGCCTGAGGGCCAAGAGCCAATATCCGTCACCGTGGCATTAATTATATTCTCTGTTCATTAGAGCACACCCCGGGGACTGCTGTTATTAGACGCAGCCCAATTAGGCCTGCAGTGAGCTAACGACGCCTGGCCGAGGCAGAGGGGCAGTGGAATGCATAAGGAAACCTAGAGGGCTACAGCAGTGCCTCCATCATCTTTTTTTTTTTCTTTTGGTAGAAGAGGAGGGTGGAGGATGCAAAGCAAATGGAAACGGATGATGTAAGAGGAAATGTAATCTTACAAGCCATATCCTCAAAGAAATCTACTTTCTTGCCGAACTCTCTTTGAGTATATAAAACAAAAATAAGGGCTTGTGTGTACCTATGAAAGAAATCCTGTGTCACAGGATCAAGAGAAACAATAACTGACAGAAAACCAATTTCCCAATGCTGGCACTGAAAGTTTTACCTGACATAAGCCTCATGATAGACAGTACAATGATGTACGGAGATAGTACGATGGTGAAAAGACTGATATGAATATGAGTGTGGGACAAAGTCCTATAAAGTCTTGTGCATAGGGTGACCACATCCCCACAAACTCAATGTGGGATGCAATGCTGGGAATCAGTGAAATATACTATATTTGAATGCAACTTTCCCAAATCTCTTGTTATGTAAATACAATAAGAATAAAAGGAGGCTGAAGTTTTTTTTCTTATGGCCATATGCAATAGTCTTTATATAGTCCTGTATTTTCTGTTATCTCATTTTGACTCAAGATGTGGGACAAAGAATAAAAATGCTGTGACATCTGGTGACCCTACTTGCGCATCTTGCGTGGCGTCCATGGCTCAAGCGGTAGAGTGGATTGCATGCTCGTAATGGTGTTGGCAGTTTGATCCTCGACCCTTTGACACGCCGGCGTGTCTTTTGGTGAAACACTTACCTCCCCAGGTTACACCTGGTGGCAGGTGAGCTCTTTTCATGTGATGAATGAGAAGCATATTGTAAGGTGAATTAGACCTGAGCTAAGGCTTGAATATGATATGAGCATATGAGCACGTAAGTGCAGATTTACTTCAGAGATTTCAAGACTTTTATTACTTTAAGAAAGCTGCTTGGGAAAAGTCACTGTCCCATGAATGACACTGCCTATTGCTCATTTTTACAATCCCAGAAGGAGACAGTGGAAGTGAAACGGAGCCTGTGCTTTGAGGAGATAATACGTCAACTTTATGATTTGGTGAAGGGCTTCCAAATGCAAATGGGTATTAGCAGATGAGAGGAACTTCACAGTCAGCATTGCAGCCTGACTATCAAACTTCTTTTTTTTTTTTTTTTGCTATATATTCCATACACTGCTAAAAAGTTGCTGCTTTATCAACTGTAGCTCATGATAGTCTTCTGAAATCAGCTTAATTCTAGTATTTTTCTGGGCATATTTTTAACTGTTTGAGCACATTTAACATTTTCAGACTATTTTAGTTGTAGCCTAACATTTCATTTCCATATTACTTTGAGTGGGATTTAGTGCTGAGAGTAAGATCTTATATTCACACCAATATTTTTGGAAAAAACACAATACAGTTGCTGGAATTCAAATAGAATCACTACACCTATTACTTGAAACTGGCAAGAAATGACGATGGAGGGCGTTAAGCCCATCCGCACAGAAATCAGCAAGACAGCTTAGTTTAAAAGTATGCAAAGCGTTACTTTGATTACACCCGTCTCTGCTGGCATCATATCCAGCAACCCACCTTTGCTAATCTAACATGAAGGCCAATGAATCAGAACCCGAGCAGCTGAACTGCACACATCATGGAACAAACACAACTCAGCATGACAGAACATTGTGATGTTTCTGCTAACAGTCTTGAGCCTCTACAAATCTGGAAATTCCCCGACACGCCTCCTTGAGATTCTGCAGCATTAATGATGAAGTGCAGCCCACAGCAAACAATCAGGTGTTTCTGTTGTGTATTTATCCAGAAGACTCCTGTGTATTCTGTGCTCAGCACCACTGTGGTTGTAAAAAGTAAAATTCCTAATAATGATTTTGTGTTTATTTGTATTCCCACTTTGTATTTATAATGAAAGACACTAAACTGAGCAAGACACTGTTTGTTGGCGTATCTGCAAAAAGTTAGTATGGATTTCATGAATGCACCTTGTTAAGGAACAAATGCACAACATCTTGTGTTTTCAACAAATGAAGAAAATTTCTAAACAAGACATTCAAAGAGTGCAAGTTGTAGTGCAACAACTGCACTCTCGGGACAAAGCTGATGGTGAGCCATCAGACTGAGCAACAGATCTGGAACGAGTTCATCTCTCTGTGATGTTAGAACACAGCAATGCTTGAATACAATATTGATCTTGTAGCATGCACACATCCTCGTTTCCTGCTCAATATTTTCTTTTCCTTTTCTTTTTTTTTTTTTTTGCTTTCAGGTTATCTCTCTGTCTCTACAATGACGACTGTAAATGTGAGAGTGCACTCAGCTGCCCCAGTTCAGGCGGAGCAGATACAGTCTGCTGTTATGTCTGGAGGTGAGGTGAATTCATGTGTCAGCACTTCTTTGATGCAGGGCCTGTTTCCCTATAGCGTGTCTTTGGTTGATTAAACACATCGACTGGCCTGTCAGCAGGCTGGAGGGATGGCCTGCTTTCAGCATTCTATGGAACTGCAATCTACACCATCTCTGAGCCTCAGTTGGAGGCTAAAAGTCAAAAGCAACACTGGATGTAAAAGTGATGTCAGCACAATATATTTCAAAACACAAAGAAGCATGTCTTCATCTCCACTGTTTTACCTCCTCTCACTGTTGTGTAATATTACTGACAGGAAACTTTTATCTTTTTATCTCCAGCTATTCCCCACTTCACATCCTGCAGCGTTCTTCAAGGTCCAAGACTAAAGAACTGCACTGCCATGGTAATAACAGTCCCATTTGAATACTAAATAGATGTTCATATTCTGTAATTGCTTCTTGGTGCTCTCTATTACTGAATTAATCCTTTCAGACTGCCTTCTTTCTCTCTCTTATACCCCTGACTGTCTCTAACTGTCGCTCTACCGCTGTCTGATTCTTTGACTGAGCTGATGCCAAGATATCTATGACTGCCCGCCTGTAGTGCATCCATAGGTTGATTATGCACTTTCCCCTCCAATCTAATCCGGCTAATGATCCAGGGATTTCATATTTATTAGGCAGCATAATATAATTTATCATTTCCCAGCACCCCACATAAATAGTGCTATTGGATTTGAGCAAATGAGAAGAAGGCAAAGGCAGAACTAACTGTCTGGAACCTGGGAAGCATAATGAAACCATTTACTATAACAGGCCCAATGCAGGTATTTGTCTCCGTGCATCATTATCTCATTCTCTGCCAAGTTACCTTCAAAGGTGTTAATGCAATGAGACCCATGGATATACGCAAAATGGCTGCTCTTACATTTTCTTCCACATGGCTGGCTGAAGGTTGCTATTGATTTAGCACATCTCGGTTTATTGAACTGGTTTAGTGCAGGCAGACCTTAAGGGGCAGCCCACCAATTTTAGAAAGTCAAAGTTAATCATCACAGTCAAGGGTGATCTGATATTGTAGCTGTGGAGACTGCAATCTGAAAAGGTTTTCAGTGTTTCAGAGTTGATTTTGATGAGCAAGGGGAATTAACCCAATACATCAAACCTGCTTTATCTAAAAGTGGACCTCCTTGAAAATGTAACTGAGCTTTGTTGCACGTAGAGTGTTCTGTGCTGTAAGTCTTAACTGATGGTTAATATGGAGTTCACATCAGGTGAGTTTAACAAATGCCCAGTGTTCATGTTTATTTCAGTAGCACACATCAAGCAAAGCCGTTCACACTGCACCCCTTCTCCACTGTTGTGTAATTGAATTCAATTCAATTTCATTATTAGAGCACCATCTCAAGGTGCTTTATACTGTAAGGTAAAGGCCCTGCAATATTAGAAAGAATCCCCAACTGTCACACAACCCCCTGTGAGCAAGCACTTGGCGACAGTGGGAAGGAAAATTTCCCCTTTAAGAGGAAGAAACCCCCTGCAGAACCAGGCTCAAGGAGGGGCAGCCAGGTGCCGTGACCAGTTGGGGGTGAAGGGAAAGAGAAGAGAGCAAAGAGAGACAGAACAAAAGACAAGTAGCGAGAGCCAGAGTTTAATAACTACTAATGATTAAATAGAGAGTCCTGCATGAACACACAGAGTGAAAAGAGGTAAGTGAAGAAGAAACACTCATCTCAATATGCATCATGGAAAGCCCCCTCCAGCAGCCTAGCCCTGCGAAACTAAGGGAGGGTTCAGGCTCTATTAGACTGAAAGTCTAATATTTGAAAAACCTTATTTAGGGGAAAAGTCAGCAAACTGAGGTTTTTTTTGTTTTTTTTTTAAATTTTACTGGTGATTCTTTACATGGAGTTCTTATGTTCAGGTGACATTAAAGATATTAAAGTGTGTTTAGATACATGTTTAAAAATGACTGCCTAAATACCAAAACTGCTTCCTTTTAGAAGGACTTTGATCAATATTCACCTAGGTGACAGCTCATGGTGAGCTGTGGCTAACAGAGGTTGGGAAGCGTAGGACGAGCTGAGGGAGCCTGGTAGAGCAGAGAGCGTGGCGCGCTCTTTTAGACGAGCAAGTGGATGTGGAATGACGAGCAGGATGAGCAGGCTGGGTAGTTGAAGGGTGCGTTGGCATGGAGCATCTGAGGAACAGGAACATACAAGAATTAGTGGGTGAAGGAATTTAAATAATAAGAGTGTGTGCTGCTGCTTAAGCCTTTAGGTTTCTGCGTGTTCGTATATCGACAGGAATGACACCAAACAGGAATAAGGAGTCCAATGTATGTATTGCAAAACAAAGCTGTCTTCTTGGTGTTCTGTGAGCTCAGAATTATGAGTTTAAAAACTATTTTCTTTCTTTCTTTTTTCCTTCCACATTTCACCACCTCAGACTTGTTGTCAGCCACTGAGGGGAAATGACCTTTTTTCACTTTCTCCTCCAGTGCATATCTTATGCTGACTGCTGCTGCATTCAGATGTGCCTGTCAGAGCACACACACACACACACACACACACACTGAAGAAACACATAGTGGATTACAGATAGGTTTGATATAGTGTTTGCTTTCGGTACGCCTTATGTTAATTGACCCCCATTGATTCTGTCATTCCTTACAGGCTCTCTGCCCCTTTCAGCACACATTCCACCTCAGTTCATTTTCCTTTTAGCCAACACACACATACACTCCAAGCTTTTTCGCATAATCAAGGTGTGGCATAGAAATACATATTTCACAGGTCATGGAATTTCTATTTACTTCACTCTGGCCCCGTAATGACCACACGCTGGTTTGAAATAACTATAATGAGAATTTCTGTCTTCTCAGCAAGTATGTGCTGCTCTGTGTGCTCATTCATATGGCTAAGCAATTGTAATACAATAAGGGGCTGGCCAAGATGTATGAAATGCCATATACAGTCACCTCACAGTGCTGCTGCAGAGACTGGCTAAGCAGAAGCAACAGCAGTAGAGTTATGAGAGTGCTTACTGTCTTGGCTCGGTCACATTATGCTCCAGTTAAAAGCACACGAATGACACTGAGCGACCTGGCTTGTTATTGCCTGGTGTTAGATTCAAGCTGTCTGTCAGATCAGCTGTGTGTTCTTTGACCCCTCATGCAAGTATCCCAGGGGAGGTACAGAAGAAAAGCTGACGGGTGCATGAAATCATGAGTGACATATTTTATCACTATACTTTCTGAATGGTAGAATATAATTGGATGTTGTGGAGTAAAATGGGCAAAATGCACCTAGTGGTACATTTTTCTCCTTTCCCTGACATCCTTGCAGGCACTTCAATGCTTTGCATGTTCCAAACAATCCTCCTCTCTGTCTCTCTCGGTCAGGTCAGCACTCCAGTTCTATGCCAGCACCTAGATTAGGGTGCAGGGAGATGTAGAAAATGAAATCTTTTGGAAGCAGCCTGCTGTGATATTGCAAAGTTCTGCTGCCCTCACACCTACGCACACCCTTTTACCTTTACAATATTTATTATACGCACACATTTGACAGTTTCTAGCGCTGATGGATGTTGTGACTGGGGGCCGCCTTCCTCTCCAGTCACAAGTCAGCGTGATAGGCAGATCGACTTCAGCTCAGAAGCATTTCTAACTAAATGAAAGAGATCGAGGCAGCATTTCACTGTAATTCTCCGATCTTGCTGTGATTGTGATTCGCAGTGGGAGCAGCCGAGGAACTCTGTGCTGCCCTGCCGCTTTGACACCTGTTATAATTCCTGCAGCTGATAAATAGGGGTCGTGGCTACCTGGAATTGGTCTAGACCAGATATGCAAAGTGCTCTGTCTTGTTGGAGGACAAAAAATAAAGGACAGAGAGAGAGGACAAATGAAGAGAGGGAAAAGAGCATAGTGGAAACTGAAACAGAGAGCTAAACTGTACAAGGATATAATGATAGACCTGCCTGTGTTACAGACTTAAATGAACCAGATTAGATTTACTCCCCAACACTATAATCTAGACCATGAACCCAGGGCTTTAATGTATTATGTCATGGCCGGGCAGAGAAGAGCCATGTTCAGCGATTGTCTCTAATGAGCTCACCCATGTTGAAGTGCAAAATAGGCTGACATTAATTCTTAATGGGGGCATTAAAAGCTTAGTTAATGGAGAATAGTGAGCATTTGTGATTAACTGGCCAAATTAATAGCGAGTGTCACATTTAAACTTTGCTGAACTCTGTGCGTCGGCCTTTCTGCAGCGCAGGGCTTTTCAAATTGCATCAGAGGTCATTCGGGATCTACAGCGAGAAAATCCTCCAGCAAAAACAAACAACTCAAAGGTCTTACCGGATAAGAATGGTGTCATTCTACTTTTTGTAATGAATCACACAGAAAAACCAAAAGCAATCATTTACAGTCCACCTCTCAGTGCTTTCCAATTTTCCTGCTCTGTGTGTGGCCCAATAGGAAGCCTGATGAGATTGACACCTATATAGTTCATTCGCGCAAACTTTTATTCAAACACGTCTAAATAGAGCTCTTTTTTTTCTTTTTTTTTTTCCAGCTGTTGGTGTTTTAAAATGCTAAATTCATCGGTCATTGTTCTGGAAAGTACAGAGCACAAAACACGATCCAATTCCTCTCTGTCAGCTGTTATACTGACAGAGAGTGATGTCCTTCCCACCTGACTCAAACCTCAAGCTTTATCTCTAACAACAACAGTTCACTTCTTTCATCTCTGACATTTTTTTCCCCCCTCGTTGTGCTGTGGTATCTGTAGGTATGCTGCTGTGAGAAGAAAGCTGCATCAATCTATGCGATCAATATCAGTTTAGAATGACAGTACCTGTTTGTTTTGTTGATGCAGCCCTCTGGAGGAGATTGTTACCGCGGTATTAGACGAGAGTTTTTGAAAATCAGAACAGAGAAAATTCGTTTGGAGCTTTTAAACATTTGTAAGGTTTTCGTGTCAGTGTAATGACGAGGGGAAAGCTAAACGTGCCATCTGATACCTAATTAAAGAGCCATTTATATTATGACCCTGAACTGTTTCAGTCTGCATGCTAACATTTTTTTTTTTCTTTGATGAATCCAGATGATTTATGCCATATCTTTCTGTCATTGCTTCTTTCAGTCTTAATGGGATGCACATTAATCAGTGGTGAGGCTTTCTGTGTTGCAAATGAAATTAATGTGACATTGTGTTGTGCATGTGAAAAAACTTTGTCAGATAAAGCTGGTCTTTGTGGCTCTGTGTGGTATATTCAGTGAGTGAATGCAGTCTTGCATGTTGTAATGAACTGGCTCGTGGTCTAGACTAATAATGGAGACCACACAGATAATCTTAAGTTGATATCAAAAATATTTAATTAAAATAATATTACTGGTAAGAAATATGTAGACTTTTGGGGGGTAGCGTAGTTGCATTGATGAGGTATGTTAAGGCAAAATTCACACAAGAAATAAAGATAAAATTAAACAAACCACAAACTAAGCAAAGCTCCTGCTCGCTGAGATAAGATTAGATGTACTTAATTTATCTTGTAGTTGGGAAATTTCTGTTACGGCAATCAAAATATTAAACATAATGGGGAATAAAATGACTTAAAGTAGCATAAATGCAGTATGACGCTCAGTAAATGCGATACAGTATGACAAAACAAATATTTAAATAAAAATCTAAATAAAATGCAGTAGAAAATAGAGAAAGGGGAACTATCACAGCCTGCTAGAGCCATCAGGGAAGTGGTGTGAGGTCTATCTTCTCCCTGGACCCACCTCTACCTCTCCACCCACCTCCAAAATGAAACCAGGGAAACACAAAGAAAACAAAACAAAACAAAAACAGCAGTGTGGGAGGGGTGATTTCCCTTCCTCTTTCTCTTGAACTGGAAGAACACAGAACTGCCACATTTTAGCGGACGTCCTCCTGGACTTTCAGCAGTTCTACTCACCCACAGTCACGCAGCTCAGACGCACATCCATCAAGAGCTCATTTATTTTGATAGCTGGAGACTAAATGAGTGATTAAACAGGTGAAGCAACTGTTGTGGTTATAAAGTGGATATTTTAGAGATACATATTGCTGAAGAGCCTAATTTGTTCCAGTCCATTTTTAAACCCTGCCTTTTTTTCTTACTGGTAATAATGAATTCAGTCCACACACACACAGAAGCCGCTGCATAGCGGGAGAACTATCCCACCCCTCAGTCGTCCTCACTCTGTGGGACACTCTCTGTTCCTCTCTACGATCTCTTGTTAGACTAAAAATCAATCCCATCGTGGAGTAGCAGCCCATTTGTCCTTGGCTTTGATAGTGGCGTGGGTCAATAAACGGCACTGCACAGCTTCTCCCTCGTTTGGCCTCCCAGCAAAGCCTCTGCTTGGCACAGCAATACTCTGACTGGAGTTCATGATAGATGGCACAGACATGTGAATGGAATCGCTGGAGCAAGTCAGAGTTACTGGGTACCACTTTTTTTGCTCTTCCCCTTTATATCAGAATAGCACATCAAATGCTAAAAGGGCTGTGACTTTGATAAAGCCACTTAAATACCACACAGCTTCTTTCTCCATATGATAAAAATTGATTGCAGTGGCTTTTGTCGTCCTCTAGGAATACACAGGCTACCACACAAGAGAATAACCAGCTCCCAGTTTGGATTCAGGAGACAAACACCTTTTCTACTTTTAAGATTAGGCTTAACAGTTTCCCTTTGATCAAGCTTATAGTTAGAGCTGGATCAGATGACCATGCACCCTCCCTTAGATATGCTGCAAAAGACCTAGGCTGCTGGAGGCTTCCCATGATGCACTGAACTTTTCTTCTTTGCTCATCTCTTTTCACTCTCTGTGTGTTTATATACCAGTTTGTATTTAATCAGCAGTAGTTAATAAACTCTCTCTGGTTTTCTCTCTCTGTTGTAGTATGCCTTTTGTCCCGTCTGTGCTCTCTTCTTTTTTCCCTTCCACTTGAACCAGTCGCAGCAGATGGCTGCCCCTCCCTGAGTCTGGTTCTGCCAGAGGTTTCTTCCTGTTAAAAGGGAGTTTTTCCTTTCCACTGTTGCCAAGTGCTTTCTCATAGGACATATAGGGAATCATAAGGACTTGAATGAATTTGACAAGGGCCACGACTGGGTCAGAGCATCTCCAAAACTACAGCTCTTGTGGGGTCTGCAGGGATCAGTAACTATCAAAAGTGGTCCAAGGAAGGAACAGTAGTGAACCAGCGACAGCGTCGTGGTGGCCGAGGCCCGCTGATGCACGTGGGGAGCAAAGGCTGGCCTGTGTGGTCTGTTCCAACAGACAAGCTACTGTAGCTCAAATTGTAGAAAAATGCTGGTTCTGATAGAAAGGTGTCAGAATACACAGTGTATCATAGTTTGTACATGCTGACTCCTGCCACCTGCCAAAAGCGCCAACAATGGGCACGTAAGCATCAGAACTGAACCACGGAGCAATGGAAGAAGGTGGCCTGATCTGATGAATCGTGTTTTCTTTACATCACATGGCAGGTGAGTGTGTGTTGCTTACCTGGGGAACACCTGGCACCAGGATGCACTATGGGAAGAAGGCAAGCCATCAGAGGCAGAGTGTTGCTTTGGGCAGTGTTGAAACCTTGGGTCCTGCCATCCATGTGGATGTTACTTTGGCACGTGCCACCTACCTAAGCATTGTTGCAGGCACAGGGTGGCCGCGGCTCAGGAGGTAGAGCAGGTCATCTACTAAGTGGATTCCTCATTGCTCCAGTCTGCATGCTAAAGTATCCTTGGGAAAGATTCTACTGCTCTCCGAAGCAACCGTCGGAGTGTGAATGTTAGATAGAAAGCACTTTGAAACAGAAAACAGTGCTTGTGTGAATGTGTGTGAATGAGTAGATGCAAACGTGTTGTATAAAGCACTTTGAGTGTATCCTAGAATTAGAATTAGCTAGAGTAGAAAAGTACTATATAGGAACTAGTCCATTTACCATCTGCCGCTTTCATGGAAATGGCCTGATGAATGTGACCTCTTTCAGCAGGATAATGTGCCCTGACACAAAAATGGTTTGAGGAACACAGTGGTGAGTTTCAGGTGTTGACTTGGCCTCCAAATGTCCCCAAGTCTCAATCCATTCAAGCATTTGTTGGATGCGCTAGACAAACAAGTCAGATCCATGGAGGCCACACCTCGCAACTTACAGGACTCCAAGCATCGGTTGCTGACATCTTGGTGCCAGACAGAGGTGGGAAGTAATCAAGTACAAATACTTTGTTACTGTACCTCAGTAAAATTTTCAGGTATCTGTATATGAGTATTTATTTTTTCTTTTAACCTTTACTCCCTACATTTTTACACAAATATCTGTACTTTCTACTCCGTACATTTTCAGAACAGACTCGTTACTTTAGGTTTAACACATCTGAGTGCAGTTATTATTTCCGTCACTGCGCCTTCAAACATCAAACTGATTTGAGCCTAAATAGAGGAACAATAACAAATAAAAGCCAATCTTATTGCTGTAGTCTCCATCACTGGGGCTTATCACATACAAAGAGATGAAAAAGGAATACCATATAATTTATGTATCATTTATAGCACTGTACTCAGGGGTCAAAGTGGGAGAGTGCAGATGTACGTACGTTATAATCGCGGCACTTCAGCATCTAGCTATTTTTAATTCTTGTTCACTGAATGCCTCCTACATAACAGATTCAAGCTGAGTACATTCATTAGAATTAGAATTTAGATTGGAACAATGCTTGTGTTCCTGTTTACTAATATTATTTCATTATTATATTAATATAGAACAAAGTTCAGTTAGCTTTGCACAAGAATAGAAACAAATGTCCTCCAAAGAGCTACTTTTACTTTCTTACTTTGAAGCGTGAACTGGGAAAACAGCCTTACCATCAGCTACAAAGTGTTGCACAACAAGCGAATCACTTCCTGTGTCTCTATTGGAATGGGTCAGACACTATAGTCAGACTCCTGGAGCAAGCTGCACAGGCTCTGGCATGTATTGCATGTGTATCTAAATGTATCTATAGTGTAGCTCTAAGCTAACACCGAGTGAGATCCCATTAGCTTTGTAGTTATTTAGCCAAACCACAATTTTAGAAAATTGCCAAACTCATCTAAATGTATCCTAATTACCTTGAAGAGTAGCTGTCAAGACATTTCATACTGAACCACAGGTGAGTATGACACCTGTTATTATTTGTATTAACTTTTTTTGACAACCCATTGTTCTCAAAAAAGTTGTTTCCTGGATTTATTCCCCTCGACCAAAATATCAGACAGAAAAACAGACTGAAACCGCCTCTCTGGAGCTGCTACTGTTGTTGTGATTTATAATAACTTGACAAAATATGTGTTGATCCCCTGGAAAAAGTCAGAAATAGTTGTCAGTTAATCAGTTACATGGTAAAGGAGCAGATTTATTTCTATTTACCGTTGAACACTTAAAATATATTTTATTAGCTGAAAGGAGATTTTCATCTGAGTCACTACATTGCTGCTAGACTATATTTGCAGTTTGTGCATACAGCATTTTTTTTTTTTTAATCACAACTGGCCTTGAATCTCTTGGACTCGGTGGGAAACAGCATGTAGCAAACTAGGTTGGCAAATTAATTTCCTTAGTGTTAATAAAAGACAGCTTAGTATGACTAAGAGGAACATGATTAACAAAAATCCTTTCATTTACTTGATTGTCTCTTGGATGAACTTGTGATTTACTAATTAACCTGTTGCAGCCAATTTCCCTCAGTCCCAGTAATGAGCAGACTGGTGAATGCAATCAGCCTGACTCTATTATCATGTGTTATGAATAAATGTATGCATTACCATTATTATCAATTACATGCCCTACAATACATAATCATGCATAAATTATGTATATCTATTCAGCTTCCCACCTATTAGTTCTTTTCTGAATTGCTTATTCTAAAACAGCTCCTCTAACAGGCCCACGGTCCCCAGCACAGACCCACATGCACACACTCACTCAATCTACACTAACGGGAGTTTCCCAGATTCTCCAAATGATGTCAAAGAAAAGGGCAACGAGGAAAACATTTGAATAATGTACGGTCACATGTGTGGGGGGTACCATGCTTTCAACAACTAAGTACAGTGGGACAGACCCTCATCAGCAAAGAGCTGAAACAGTTTGTCACTTCCTATTCGTTGCATCATGTGGCTCTTGGTCTCGGGTACTTCCTCTTTTCACTATGTATCAATACTAGATGACACTATTTACTTCCCACCACACACGCAGGGGAGACTGTATGAAGAACAAGTAGTTTGAGGACTTCATGAAGATTTGAAGATTTGAAAATTTGATTAATCATGGATGGAGATCTGCTGTCTTTGTCATCTTCTTCTTCATTGTCATCTTCAGCAGCAGCAGCAGCAACAGAAGAACAGAAAGAAGCTTCACCTAAGAGTGATATTAGCTTTCCTGAGAGCCAGCAGGAGCCTAAATCAACCGAAGAAGAATTATGGTAAGGGTGTGAATTTGTACATATGAAATAGAAACAAAAACAGGAACACATGCGGTAATAGTGTAATACCTGACGATCACAACCTTAAAGCCATACTTACCACAGTAAAATTCATGTAGTTCATGTTATATTTACTGTAAGAATAACACAGATGGCTGTCTATATAAGTCTGCTGTATTTGTGTCCACCTTAATGTTTCTGCTTTCCTTTGAGAGTCACGAGCCTGAGGTATATGTTAAATATTTAGGTGTCATTTTAAAAATCATCTTGTCAGTACTTGTAATCTCCTATATTTTAGACACATTTTGAAAAGTTTGAACCTCCAAATATAGGAAAAGTCCTTTTCTGATCACATTTTTGTAAAGATACTTATGTATTTTAACGAGGAAGTTCCCCTCAGTGAGAGGAGGAATAAAGAGTAGCTGCGGAGTTTCCCATGAGCTCACCAAAAAAACGTAGGCTTCAGTTCACTGTTTCACAAGACTAACCTTATGTAAAAGCACCAGCAAAATGTCATATATTACTTATTATAACTGAAAAAAGGCACACACACACAGATAGATAGATAGATAGATAGATAGATAGATAGATAGATAGATAGATAGATAGATAGATAGATAGATAGATATCATATTACACATATGATTAGTCTGTCTTAAGGCAGCCTTGTCCTCCTCTCAGGAGATTCCACTCACATACAGTGGTATTTGTTACCACCAGCAAGAGGGAAAGATTCTATCTACCTCTTTATTATGTACCATGACAGTAAATTACCATATTGCTGCAGAAGGCAGCAGCATTTTGGTGTCCTTCTGAGATGGCATATGATTGAAAACTTTGTGAAACTGGGTCACAGAGTGTGTATCGGCTGTCAAAGCTGGAAGAGGAAAAAGCTCTGCATCAGGGAGACATGGAGCATAGTTGTCCCAATGGGGTGGCTGAATACACAGTGCTGGCTTGCCAAGACAGGGTTTTGGACATGGGTGCATTCACATTTAATGCCATACTGGCCACTAAAGTTAGGCTCTGTTTCATTTCATTGTGTTTCTTTTCAGCTTCTGCCCTCATCCTGCACCTCCCAAACTGCAGAGCAGGGGGTTTATTGTAGCTGATTTCCCCATTAGTGACCATAAACAGTCTGTGCTAAAGCCGTTTCCGCTCTTGTTGAGCCCAGAAATATGACAGATGGCACAGAGTGTAAAATTAGACAACCATTTTGAGTTATGGATAAACTTTCTTTTAATATAATAACCATTTTAAATCTCAGAACAGGCCTTGGGGATTTTAGACAAACCAAAGTAACATTTGAATAATTTGCTCCTGGTTTTTTTTTAAATATCACCTTCTTAGAGAAGACAAAAAAAGTCACTGTTCTGAGCTTTGTCAGTAGCATATGCCTTATTATCAGGGCTTTGAGCAGTTCTTGGAAAAACATAGTTTATAAATGAACCATGGTTACTAAGAGAGGTTATACAGGGCACTGGTGTATGTGGAGGAACCTTTGAGGTTATTTTGTTGTTGCTGCTGTGAGGCAAACATCCTACTGAGTTAACATAAAGCTGTAATCATTTTTATACAAAGGTCACGACAAGAAGATGCGTGGAGTTAGCACGTTCTCCCCTTGCCTGCGTGGGTTCTCCCCGGGTCCTTCAGGTTCCTGGAAGCCGGATCGGGGGGATTCCCACAGTCCAAACACATGCATGTTAGGTTAACTGGTCATTCTAAATTGGCTGTGGGTGTAAATGGTTGTCTGTCTCCGTCGGGCCATGTTGTGCCCAGCCTCTCACCCTATGACAGCTGGGATAAGCTTTCAGCACCCTCATGACCCTGAATTGGATAAGCGGAAGTAAATGGATGGATGGTTAGATTTTCTTTTTTTGCAGATTACATCACATTTATATTAGAAAAAAAAAATATTGCTACAAATAGTGGAAATAGTAATAGCTTCAAAAGTTAACCTATAATCTCACTTTGCTCACGATTATACTTCCATGTTCCTATTTGTAGCTATTGCCTTGCTGCTTTCTCGAATTGTATAACACAGATTTTCACATAGCAGGACACTGAACATAAGTGGATGAAAGCATGTGTTTGCGGAGGAGTTTAGCCTTAAGGGGAATGAGGTATGATCGCAAATTGTTATTCTTTGTAGTACTTAGCCCTGTGAGGTTACAGCAGTATTTTTGTGTTAAGAAGCCCTGCGGTCTGCGTTCAGAGTTTTGTGTGTTCCTCCATGAGCAGACCCCTCTGCCCACCCCACCCCCCAACCCTCCCGGGCTTCACTCGGCTGCCTCTCTGTTAGCTATTTCTTTTAAAGTAGACTTCTTATCAGAGTTGGTAGAAAGGAAGCTAGTTTGACTAATTAATCCTTGCAAATATTTTTCTTTCCTCCATGCGCTTCAGTAGAAATCAACATTTTCCAGGGATCATCACCCACATTGTTTCCATAGGCGGTCAATACACAAATACATTGGATAGTAAACAGAGACTTTGATACACCAGGAGAAATGCAGAGAAAAACACCACAATGTCTGCGTGTCTGAGTACTTTTTGTACATAATGTGTCCATGCATGTGTGTGTGTGTGTGCGCACGCGTGCGTAGGTGTGCATAATGGCTTCTATTCGATACACTGTAAGTGCACTCTACAGGAGTGGGTGTTCAAAAGTACCTTGACTTTTTTTTTTTTTTTTATGTATACATGTATTTGGCTTATTAATGGAAATCCTTTTCTTGATGTTCTTCATCATGATTTTATTTATGGTGAGCACTGTATCCTCTTCGTATGTGTGCATGTGTAAACAGCATCTGTGTGTCGGTGTGCAGGACACAGGAAGCGAGTCCCATGGCTGACAGGCTGCTGTCCACAGAGGAGCAGGTGACTCTGATCACCGAGAGTTTGACAGTCACCTCCACTGACCAGGAGAAATTGCTGCTGCTCAACAAGAACACTGAGCTCCGCAGAGTCAACAAGGAGGTACAGTATTGCATTAAACCAGCACAGATTCTCTGCCGGTCCACAATTTATTGCTGATGTTGGCAATTACATTTAGTTCTCTCTGAAAACCAGAGGAAAAATGTGGGCGTCTCGTGAAAACTGCTGCAAAGCTGTGAAGAACGATCATTTGAGTTCAATTTTTTACTATTATACAACCTGGGCTTCCTGATTTTAATTAGTTGCAGCTTAATAAAAAGGAAATAAGGGGAAAATATTGTCTCAGCTGGTGTAACTATATTGTATTTAGAGAGGTATAGAGGTAAGAATGAAGTGTCTCACTTCACTTTGTGATGCCAGCATTGTTGTGACGGCAGAGTGACGGCAGTAAAGATTAAATGAATGATGCTATTGATTACTGCAGTGGAAGCCTTGGCAGTGATGACTATTATGTGATGATGATGTGTCACAGCTGATGAAGCTGAACGAGGACTGGGACCAGGTGTACCGCAGTGCCACGCTGCGTCTACAGCACAGGCTGGAGGCTTTGGAGCTGGAGAACAACGCAATCAAAGAGCTAAACAACAGACTGCTCCTGAAAGTTGAACATCAGCAAGTAAACACAACAATATTTTAAGCACTCACACACCGCCAAACAGTTTGTACAAAGCATTAGTTGACACGCTGAGAAGTGTGTGCAGTTGTCTGGGGGATTCCTAAATAGCTACCGTCTAGCTGGTTTAAATAGCCATCGATAATAGATGCGGTTTGCATGTGTGATGTTCACTGCTATATTTGGAACTGCAGAGTGGAAAGGAGTACTATGAGCAAGCACTGATGCAAGAGCTGAAGAAGAACCAGGAGCTGCAAGAATATATCAGACTGCTGGAGAGCAGGCTGCATAACCCAGAGAGAGACTACACACCTGCCAAACAGGTATTCCTCCAATCAGAGGGTCTCAGTTGCACCTGCTCAGTTTGTGCATTTTCTTTTTTTTTTTTTTTTTTTCTTTTTTTTTAATATTCTCGGCTGTACGATCACAATGTTGCTCATCACTTTGTCTTATTTTTTCATCAAAGGACAGCTTTAATGCTGTGATAAGAGGTCCAGCTTTGGCCCCCAGCAGTCATCCTGACCTGTCATGCAGCTCTGGACAAAAGTCTTCATCCTCATTTTTCCCAGCTTCTTCCAGCCCGGAGGCTGAGTATCAGGGAAAATGCCAGAGCAGCAGTTCCCCGCTGGGAGCACGGGAAGAAGTGCAAGATTTAAAAGAGCAGCTAGAAGCACTAAGATGTCAGGTGGGCTGCTCTCTTCTGCACAGCTTCCAGAAATATGTCTGTTTCTAATGAGACGAGAACAGAACTGATGTCAACTCACTGTTGCCAGGGAAAGATTTGCTTAATGCTGAAACAGGCTTCAATGAGACGGTGAACTGCACCACCAAGTGGCGGCTCTGTGCCACGCAAAAATCCACCATAATAAGTATCTTCAGAATTGCATGATACAGCTTTAATGTGGGCTCGCTGCCATATTTTTGTCTTGTGTCAGCAGACCGAGATTTATGAGGCAGAATATCAGACGGAGCACAACGACCACAAGCACACGCTGCAGGAGAACCGAAGGCTGAGGAGGAAGAGGGAGGAGATGCGCCAACAGGTGGCACTATTACAAGAACAGGTAGTGTTTCAGTTGCCTGTACATATGGCCAGATACACACTAAAGCACACACCCACACAGACGAACACACCCATATCCTTAAACGCCTTAAGCGACGATTATGAAACCTAGTTTGCTGTCTGATCTTGATCCAAACCTTTCAAAAATTCAAATGAAGCAAGAAAAATCCATGCAATGCTGGGTTATTTTGTTTATAGTGTCAAGCTAGAGACTTAAATACCATATTTCATTGAAGTTTAAACATATTGTAGAAGACACATATGATTAATCCGCATCTCCTCCAAGTATTAAAATAGCCTGTTTTTCTCTAAAGAAAAAAAAATAAGGATGAATCCGCTTTTATCTTCTCCCTGAATGTCCTAAAGATGTATTTGTCAGTGGAATCTTGTGTATTTTTCTCATTTTTCTCTGTGTTGCTTGCTACAGCTTAAGATTTATGAGGATGACTTCAGACGGGAGCGGTCGGACAAACAGATCCTGCAGCGACTGCTGTTACAGAAGACGTCTCAGCACAAAAACCCAGTGCTCATCCACCGCTGTAATAATGAGCAGCAGCTGCTAGGGGGAGACAAGAGGACACAAAATGGAGAAAAAAGAAAACACCACCCGCTCTGCCCAAAAAACCCTAACAGGGACAAAGACTCAGTCTGAGACTTGGAGGGAGAGTAATCCACATTTAATGCCACACAGAAAATGAGCATCTGGTAAAAAAAAAATGTCTTCTGGGAAAAAAAAACACCGTCATTACAGAGAAAGTAAAAATCGGACTCTTTGTGTCATTTTTAGCACCTGCTCAAAAGTTTGGAGTCTCTTTATAGTGTAAAATATAATTTTATGTAATGCTCCCTTCACAGTAAAGGGGAAACTGAAACAGAATAGAAAGGAGACCTCTGTGCAGAACTCAGTGAGAAGGCAACGAAACCAAAAACTTCAGTCTCAGCAAACAAATGCCTCTCAGATCCTCGACTGACAGCTTCATAAAACAACCCGAGTGTGACTCAGAAAGTATGACCTAGAGCACCTGCTGCTGTGTGAGCGCGAACAAAAATAATCAGACAAGTTTCAGAACAAAGTTCCTTTTTTTTAATCCTGAGACATTTTGAAACTATAATGAAGATTTTAATTAACACAACAGTCTTTAACTGTGCAAACTTGATTATTTACCCATAGCCTATAATTTAATTTATAATTTATTAACTAAGTAATACAGGATTTTATTAGCTGAAAATGTGGCTCTGTGCACCCGTCTACATAGTTTACAAAGAATCAAACATGATTTAAGATTTTTTTTTTTAATTATGTTTTTATTATTAAGAGTATAAAATGAGACTCCTATTGTTTGTTATAGTAGATAAAAAATAAATGTAGTTTTCATTTAAGAATAACATGTTTAGGTCATGTTTTGAATCTTTAATATCATTATAACACTTTTGTATAACTCTTCTTAATAAATGTTGACATAATGGCTTACTTCAGCTACTGTTAAAAAGCAATTATATCAATTAATATTCATTAATTAACATGAATAATAATTATATTTGTCATTAGTTTGTGTAATTAAAAATTGTTTGGATAAATTCAATATAATGTATATGTCATAGTGACACAGTTTTGTGTATTAATGTTTTAGCCTCATAGTAGCATCCTAATAATGCTAATAGATATGTAACAAATTCATTATTAATTTATATTTACTATCCATATAGTGTTTATAGACAGCATACAAAGCAATTATTAGTCAATTAGTAAACATGAAATAGCATGTCATTGCTTGTTAAGTGTAAAAATCTGTTTGTTTTAATACATTTTATTTTGTTTCCCCTGACTTTGCAAAGCCACTGAAGTACTTTAGGGACAGACGAGCACACGAATACAACATTAGTCTATTTTGAATTTGGACACAATGAGCTGGATCATAAAACGTATTTGCAATGTCAGAAAGTCCTACAAGGAAGTAGCATTGAGTGCTTCCGGGTTTTTTTGCAAAGTTAATGTTTGGTCACTGTGAAGAAAGCTTTAAAAGCTACAGCGCCTTTTTCCTGGTAACTGGTCTTCATTGTCACTGAAACGGTTGACTCATATCACACAATAGAGGTGGCCAGATGGTGATTGAGGGGTTTTCCTCTGAGTGATTTTCCTCAGCATACTTCCGGGTTTTGCACCACCCTGTGAAAGGTCACTTGACCTGTATTTGTATCAAAGAAAATAAAAAGAGTGTATAGTCTATATATTACAAGTAATTTATGAATTTGTTTTGTTTATTTGGTCATTGATTTATTGATTTTATGCACAGATGCATGTAAGATGAAAATTTCATTATGCATCAGCACCAGAGTGACAAAAGTAAGTCATGAGGTTACCAAGGAGTGGCATCATTGTGAAAGCTGCTGTTTCTTAGTTACACTGAAAACAATCTGCACCCTCAAACATTTCTCAGAAAAAGAAACTGATCGGTTGTTTTATGCTCATCACATCTTCCTCTTTTCCAATTCACGTATAAAATATATTGTTCTAAATCTTCATACCAGACCTTTTTGCTTCTATTAATTTTTTATCTGTTGAAAAAAATGGTGCAAGCTAGAGCTTGCTTTTCAGCACTGGTAGTGTGCTTAGGATCATTGTCATGCTGAAAAACAAGGCCATTGCCAGTCAGAGGTTTTCCAGATGGTATTGCGTGGTAAATCTAAATCTAACAGTAAATTTCTGTGTGTAATTGCATCAATTTTGACAAGCTCCCCAACATCAGGGGCTGAACTGTAGCGCCAAATTCCGACAGAGCCTCCACAGTTTTTCACAGACTGTACACGTTGCTCCTTTCTCCTGACCCTCACTGTACAGTTATTGTCAGAAGTTTACATCAATGTCAGTCCAGTTCTTGTGTTATTTAGCATAGCGCAGTCTTTTCGCTTCATTTCCCTTCCTGAAGAATGGCTGCTTGACAGCCACACTGTGGCTGTTTCTAATAAGGCTTCGGGGAACAGTAGATGGATCAGCTATTAGCTCTTTGGGAATCAACTTGTTGGCACAAAAATATTATTTTGCGTGAATGATTAATAGGTCAGTGTTAACGGGCTGAAAAACACTCCTGTGAAAATGGTCCTGAGTGAAAATGAGTGAAAAAGCAATGTTCAAAGAAAGGTTTTGTTAGACTCGAGAAAGCCTGGAGAACTTTTACTCAAGACCACTTTTAAGAAAAACGAGAAAGTCTGGCTCTTCGGAAGCAAAATATAAAGAAAAAGCGGAGACTCAAGGCTTTTGCACAACACCATTGATATAACTGGAAAAAGGAAAAAATAAAAGATGGGGGGGAGAGAGATTATAACAATTATAAAATTCAAACTATATTAATTGTTTTGTTTGTTTGTTTTTTAAAAACTTGAAGTATGTGTTTGCCTCAAAATCCATCATTAATCTCATTCTGTCAACTCCTGACAAGGAACAGGGTGCTGAAATGAGGTCATGGTACACAGTGAGTTACTGTTTGTAAAAAAAAAAGAAGGGTTTTGTTTCCTGAAAATCAGAATATCTGCAAAAAACAGTGTCTCTTTTTCTGATGGAAAAATATGACCTAAGGCAAACAATAAACACACACACACACACACACACACACACCCTAGAAAAATGCAATATGATTCAAAGGCTTTGGGAATTTCCTGTTCCATTCATTTTTTACAAGCCAAAGTTCACAAGTTGCACACTTTCAAAACAGATGCATTACAAGATAACACAAGGCAAGGAGTTCCTGGACGGGAGGCTGTTCACTATATAAACCTGAGGCACAGAGGAGCTTGAAAGCATTCCAAGTTCAGCAAGAGAAGACGGAACAGCTCACAGGTATGATGCTAATAACATACTTACTGCAGCAGTTAACAGTTAATAAAGATAGATGAAATTATTTATTTATCCTGGTAAAACGGTTATATTCTACATATTTCACAACATTTCTTATTTTACTTGTTCTTTTACTTTGGTTTTGCCACTGTGGAAAATAAGACAGTTTTACATCTCTGCAGAGTGTTTTTCTTAATCTGTTTCAGGCCACAGTACAAACATTGTTTGCTTAATTTTCACCCATCGTGCTGAGTGGGCAGGGCATTTTATTTTTATATGTCACTGAAAACAAGAAGGAAAACAGGAACTGTTTTGCTTTACTCAAACTCTACTTTCTATATCTTCTCTACCCTTAAATACCACCCGACAAACAGCCTCTACCTTATAAATTTTGAAAAAGCCTCAGCATTGCCTGTGAAACGAGTCCTGCAGAGATGACGACATCCACAGAGAAGCTGCGGGAGAGCTACGACCAGCAGGGCTTCCTCTCAGCACTGCCTGTGCTGAATGAGAAGGAGCTGTGGGAGGCCAGAGATGCCTTTTCTAAACTGGAGCTGGAATTTGGTAAGTAGCACATAGGGACGAAAAAGGTATGAGAGAAAGCTAGTGCAGAGAAAGGGCAATCAAGAAAACAGTGAAAATAACAAGAGATCAAGCCTAATTTAACATTACACAGTTGAATTTATCTACTAAAAATATTCATATACATAAAACCAATTGAAACTAACAGAGTTGTACTGACAAGCCTTAACTGTGGCCCTGTTTGCTAAAGGAAAGCTGCATTCCTGTTGCTTGTACGTATTTCCAGGCAAAGAGTACACTCAGTACAGCCTTCACAATGTTCACCTTCAGTATCCATGGGTGATGAACCTGACGACACACCCTCGCATCCTGCAAGTGATCACAGCCGTCTTGGGCCCAGATGTCATACTGCTGGATTCCCGCTTCATCTGCAAATACCCAACAGCGGTCAAACCGGTCGATGCCGAAAACAAACCAAAACCTGATGGGAATGTTGAAGATGAACTTCCATACGTGGCCTGGCATCAGGATATGAGGTAATCTTACTCAGTGGGGGAAAAAAAACAGGTTTGTCTTGCTTTGCTTTGTCTAACTGTTTGTTTGCTCAGGTACTGGGGTATTGCTGGCGGCCCTGTTCTGTCTGTGTGGCTGGCTTTAGATGACTCACTAAAAGAAAACGGTGCCCTTCAGGTTATCCCAGGTATTTGATCTGCTTTTTATGTTGTTGTTTTTATTCCTCCATCCATAAAACTTTCTATAAAATGAAATCAACACCTTTTCTCCTGTAGGTAGCCACTGCTCTGGCATGTTACCCCATCGCCAAGCCACTCGCCTTGGAAACATGCTGTCAGTGAACCAGGAGATCCCAGAGGAGCTGGTGCAGGTGGAGGAAGCCGTGTTATGCCCCCTATTAGCTGGACAGATGTCTGTGAGTTCATTTTGTACTTAACTTAGAGGGTTATAAATGAGGCTGAAGATAATATAAGCTGAATGAATATTTGTTTTTCAAATAGATCCACGATGGACTCCTTGTGCATGCAAGTGATCCCAACACATCACAGAAGAGGCGCTGTGGGTTTGTGATCCGTTATGTTCCCACCTGTGCATACCCCACAGAGGTAAGACAGACATTTGTCCACGTGGGTTATCTTTTAAATTGTCAGAATTTCTTCTTCTTTTTTTTTTACTTATTTTTTCTTTGTCAGGATCCTGATCGTCCAAGGAAGTTTCATGCAACAAAGCTGGTCTGCGGGAAAGACGCATTCAATCATTTTTCCCACAAAAGCATTTGAATGCTTACTGCAGTCTTCCTACTTGCAAGAGCAAGTGTTATTATATATCAGAGGAATATAATATATTGTTAAAGCAAATGTCTGTTTCAGTTTCATAATCAGATTGGAAAATACTGTCATATATTTTGTGCTATGCTTTTTTGTATTTAAATTTCTTTATGAATATATCATGAAATATGGAAAATATTTAATGTGTAGAAGCTGGGATTTTTTTTTTCTGCCATACAAAGATTTAATTATCTGCTTTGCAAAATTTGAAATAAATGACAAATTACAGACAAACAAAAGAGACTCATGGTGACTTTGTTTTGCAGAAGAAATTTTTCATCATATTAAAGACAAAACATCTACAATAACTACAAATTTAGGTATTCAGGATGTTTTCTCGGTCTAACAGACTTGTCACAAATTCAGACTGAGCTCAAAAGTTAAGAGTTGAATACTTTTTTCACTCAAAGCACTGTTCCAGGTCAACTTTGTGTTTTTGAATATTTAATGAACAAAACACACCATGTGAAAATTTTACTATTCACCACTTAAAATTTAACATTTTTCTGTTTGAGGTCTCAATAATTCATTCATCTAAGATTTTCATCATAAAACCAGCTGCTTCTTCCAGTGAATATGCACCACTGTGCAAAAGTCTTGAGCCACCACTCGGGTGTGCTTGTTTCTGAGGTGCTAATTTGTGAAAATTTCTACATTTCTGTTTTTTCTGTCAAGATGGGGTGCTGAGTGTACATTAATGAGAAATAAAATGAACTTTTTTGATTTTAGCAAATGGCTGCAATGAAACAACGAGTAAAAAATTTAAAGGGGTCTGAATACTTTCGGTACCCACTGCACAATTAGGGGTGGCTCTAGACTTTTGCTCACACCGTTTTGACATATTTTTGGAAAACTGACATTGTCACTTGAAATAATGGTTTCAAGTGTTGCAGCATCCCCTGGCATAACTGATAACAGTACATAGGCTCAACAGGTGCAACCTCTTTATCTCTGGAGTGTAACATGATTTGAACACTTTAAAAACGTAATGAAAAACCTACATTTATACAACCAGGTTAAAGAATACAAATAAAGAAAATGTCTCCATTTGATCAAAGAAAACAAGTGATAAATGGCCTGGTTATAGCACTTTTCTACTCTACATTGAGCACCCAAAATGCTTCATACAACATGCCTCGTTCACTTCTTTCTAAGCTAAGTGCTTTCTATCTAAAATTCACACAACCATCGGAGAGCAACGTGGAGTTCAGTATCTTGCCCAAAGACACTTTGGCACACAGACTGGAGCAGCCAGGAATCAAAACGCCAGCCTTCTAATTAGTAGGTGACCCCCCTCTACCTCGTGGGCTACAGCCACCCCAATGATATAATATCTCAGTTGTGAAGCTTAATTGCATTTTTTGCAGAATTTACATAAAACAAATCAATATATAACGTTTTTTGGATACAGATGCTCCTAAACCACTAAAGAAAGAACGCACTTACACAATGTTGCACAAATAAGTAAAAAGCAGAACATATTCAACTCACATTACACTTACATGTCATATTGTTTTGGAAACAAGAGAAGACCAGACCGACATTCTGCTGTCAGTTTGTGTGTTTTACCAGGATCGGCACTGCTTTCTGTAAAGGTCACATTCAAAATAAAGCGTGCTCCTTCAAAATAAATGCGCAAACTAATTTTGTATTGCAGCCTTTTGCAGGTTCTCTCTAGGGTTTTGCTGCACATGTGAGGTGATTAGGAAAATGCATATTCAAAAATGTTTCAGGAGATGTGTCAAAAACTGTAAATAATACCAGAAGTAAATGGTGTTTAATTGTGAGTGGACATGCAGCATGTAACATAGGTAAACTACAATTAAGCATCTTTATTTAAGTGCCTGCAACAGCCAGCACAGGTTAATTGACATAATTGGGTGTTTATTAAAACCTTTACTAAAACTGTACCAAAGAGAGAGAGAGAGAGAGAGGGGAAAAAGAAGACAGTCTTCACCTCCAAACACCAGTCTGCAAACAGCACACCAGAAAGGCACGCAAACACAAATCATATCACAATCAAAAGTGAGTAAACTCCTAGAACACCAGTTGGTAATGAGGAAGTGAGAGCCATGAAGAGTGGGAAGGCAGCTGGTCCTGATGACACACCTGTAGAGGTGTGGATATGTCCAGGAGAGAGGACGTTTAACACAATCTTGAGGAGTGAGGAGTGTCGTTGCAGATCCAGAGAAAACATATGATAGGGTGCCAAGAGAGGAAATGTGGTCCTGCATGAGGAAGTCAGGCGTAGCAGAAGTATGTGAGGGTGGTGCATGGCACCTAAAATAACAATGTAGACACCCAAAATAACCATGTCAACCTATCCACGGTGTACACTGCTGTGTCAGCTGTGTCCAGCTCCTGGGGATGTGAGGATGAAATGGGGATGAGAGATTAGGAAAAAGGATGGAATGGACAATAAATGAACAAGTTAAGTTTACCAGAACTACAAGTGTATAAATAAACCAGTCTAACCCACATGGAGAGCACACTCCAGGAAAGATGGCAGGCAGCGCGCTCCACACATGCCAACAGTCAACCTTTTTATTAATTTTGACCTCTCCTGTAATTGAATATTACCCCCTTTCTGGTGCCCTGTGTATCCCAGCTACATCATTTGAACCGGATATTTCACAATCAGTGAGGCGATATTGTAAAACTCTTACTGGTGACAGAGGGCGCCTTTCCATGGGTAGCTGTTTAAACAATTTTGTCATTAAACCATGTCAGGATTTGGTAGGTACAAGTATTTATTTTTTTTTTTTCATTTTCTATCCTGGTAGATTATGGATTAATGTATATGTGTATGTGAGAACATCATTGAGAAATTGTAAATTATTATTGAATGTCATAGTTTGTGTTTTGTAAAGGAAAAACAGTTGAACTGTGTCATTTATTAGATAATCTTTTATTGAAATTCTTAAAGCATTTAAATTATCAGTAAAGTTAAAGAAAAGTAAGAGAGCTTGATAAACTTGATGGAAAAAAAGCACATTAAACATCAATAATATAATAAAACTCTTGTTAAGCCAGTTTCAGTGTCTCTTTAACCATGACGCCTATTCCATCATAAACTTTATGAATGGGAGCGTTGCACATGAAGGCAGAGGTGGTCACCAGCTTATTTTTGACATCGACGTGAGCTTCCTCCACATCTTTGTTCACGTGTTTGCAGCCCATCTCCTTCAGAGCATCTGCTGTCTGAGCATATGGCCACCTGATAACAGAAAGAAAAGGGATTGTTAGAGCCACTCACTGAAATAGTTTTGCACCCATAAACACTTGATAATAAACAATTTCACTCACTTTTCACACTCTTTGTCTTGTCCCACAGTGAGCTCACAGCCCGGCAGGATTTTGGCAGCCAGGACGGGAGCGATGCAACACATCCCCAGCGGCTTTCCAGCTTTGTGGAAGTCCTTTATGACCTTCTCTAGCTGTGGCTGTATGGCGCAGTCCTTATTCTTCACTGCCCAGTCACTCAGGTTCTTAGCTACACCGAAGCCCCCTGAATGAGTACAACAGCGGATCTCAAAAGTGGAACTAGCAGAACAGAAAGAAACACCATATGTGTTCCACTCTGTGGTGTCCCACCTGGGATGATGGCAGCATCAAATGCTGAGACATCCAACTTGGCCAGATCAGTCACTTTACCCCTGGCGATGCGGGCACTTTCCTGCAGGATGTTTCTCTTCTCTTCTGTAGGTTTCCCCTCACAGTGGTTTACAACATGCATCTGATCTGAATTTGGAGCAAACATCTGCACCTGAAGTGATACACATTAAATAAGAGTTTAGCCTCTGCTAGATTGTGGGATCTTGTGGGACTTGCTATTAAGATTCAGATAAATACACTGTAACAGTCTTTTTCTCGCCCTTACTTTTGCTCCTTCACGACTCAGATGGACGAGAACAGCAGAGGCCTCGTGGATCTCGGTGCCATCGTAGACTCCACAACCTGACAGAATAACTGCAACATGCTTTGCCATGATTCCCTTAAAACACACACAAAATACAAAGGATATATTTACTGTCTATCTGACATAATTTTCCTTTAATTCCCCTGTCACAAGTTATTGATTGGGTAAGCACTGCACCTGTGCCAACTGTTCTGTGTTCACATAAAACATTTACATAAGCAGGTGAGACATGAGTCCCTGGAGAGCTGTTGCTGCTGCCAGGTAACACTTCTGACGCCAGCAAACTGGAGTTACAGGATCATGTTTTTAATCTGATGAATAATGTAGTACATAAAGTTGTATCAAACACTAATTTAGTCTGTAGGCTTTTTTCCCCTCTGGAATCGTGAATGTCGTGAATGAATGAAAGAATGAATGACTTCATTGTCTACAAAGAAACCTTAAAATGTGGGGAAACAGGATAGTCCCAAACAAAACAAATTTATCATTTTGAATTTATCCTATAAAATCAGCAAGTGCCTGTTTCTAAAACGTAACTTAGCAGAAGCAAAGACAGCGCGAATAGATTTTCTCACCTTGAACAGCTGTAGGTCGTCTAGTTTTCCACAGTGGTAGCAGAGCTCTTCGGCGGAGGTGTGATGACTGCACTCAGAAGCAGACTCTTTATAAAACCGCCTGCCTGTCGGTGTCTCCTCCCACACTCTGAGATCCAAAACGCTGAGATCATCCGCGTTATCGGGAATCAGGAAAGACTTAACGGTTTAGTTAAAATGCTGAGTCATTTCGTTCATGACTGCTTTAAGGCTGTAATAAAAACGTATTTAAAGATGAGCCATAAAAACTGCTGCGTTACAGAAACGCTTTTCAGAGTCAGATTCACTTCCTTGCTATAATTTTCTTTTCTTTTCTTTTTAAGCCACTGGAAAATGGAAGAAGCGCGCTAGGTGTAATAGGAATATCCGTCTCACCCTGATTTGAATTTTTGTGGTGAATGGTGAATGAATGGGGGGGGGGGGGGGGGGCACATCTATAGTTTATTTATCATTTTTTACTTGAAAAGTACTGATTAATTAATTAAATAAAACTCTCTTTGCGTAATTCAGGAGAAATCCGTGAAAAAATTTTAAAGTTTTTGTCTGTTTATTTATTTTATTTATTGTACAAACTTCCAAATAAAGACTTTTTTTTCCATACAATGTAAAATACCGCCGCTGTACCCAAAGGACTCATTTTGGATGAACAAAAAGTGCTTGTTGGATTTTCCAGGGCGCTGCCGGGTTTTTTCCCGGCAGCGCCCCGGCTCGTCTGTCACGCCCACCTGTTTTAAAGCCAGTCTCATGTAGACAGGAGGACACACTTCAGCCATGGCTCAGAGCTGCTCCCTGCACATATCCGTCGGCATCCTGAGCATCGCTGGTGGTAAGCTTGCATTTTATAATTTTTATAATTTTTTTCGGAGGTATTCCCAGCTTTGTTATTATGTTTTTGATTAGACTATCATGGTGAAATGTATGCGCATAAAGTACGGTTTAATAAATTAGGAAAATAAAAATGTGGCAAACACTGAACATCTCCAAAAAACTTATTACTGATATTTAAACTACTAGAAATGTCGCAGAGCACACAAAGTGACAAGAGTCAGACAATAGTTCACACTCACATTCACACCTATGGGCAATTTAGAATCACCAGTTAACTTAACCCCACTAACTGCATGTTTTTGGACTGTGGGAGGAAACCGGAGTATCCGGAGAAAACACCAGGGGGTGTGTAACTTGTTGAGTTGATCTCTGTCAAGCATCTCGCTCGTGAATGATATCAAGTCACTTTGAGCCAGAAAGAACAATTTTGTAGATAGATAGAAGCAATAAACAATGACATTGGACATTAAAAAAAAAAATCAGGAATAATTTTTTGGCAGATGATCACCATCTTTATTTTTTAACCATCCAATCTACTGTAACTACATGCCTTAAATAAATAAAATTGTATTCATGTAGTAATTTTAAAAAATGATACCTGTATCTATAATATTTTTATGAGAATCTGTTATTTACTATATGATTTGGCACTCGCCATCATCAGCTTGAGATAATAGCTGTGATTCATTCCTACAGGTTCACTTCTGCTTTTGGTGAATTATTATGGCAGCTCGCCTGAAAAAGCCTTCATCCCCCACACTGCACTGGGGATTCTGCTTCTCATCATCGCAGCACTTCTATCTTACTCAGGTTTGTTCTGATTTGGTTTTAATAGTGCATGCTTTCATACAGTTCTTAAATTTCTTTCCTGACCCCGCCTTGTTTCTCTCATAGGTATCCGTCACAGCCTGTCCCACGGCCGCCTGTTTTCCACTCTGTGTCTGACTGTTTCTGCTCTGTGGTGTGGCTCTGGTCTGGTGTATATCCTGGCAGGGCAGAGGGTCATACAGCCCACAGAGCTTAGATCATCTCTTGTCCCTGGCCTTGCAGCATTTACCTTGGCCTTGTTCATCATAGGCAGTGTTGCTGTTGTAGTAAAGAAAGCAGTTCTGTTCCTTATAGGTGTCGGTATCTCCTTAGCCTGTGCCCATCAAATCGCAGGTCTGTCAGCTACAGGTTTTGGCCAGTCTGCCACAGCTGCTAACTACCTCTTTGTCTGTCTGGTGTGTGTTTACTTCGGTTCTGGACGCCTGCTGTCCATGATCACTCACGGTAAAGTGGAGCTTCCAGGAACAGGTGTGAAGAAGAAAGCTGAGCTGAAAGCAGACCAAAAGCAGGGGTGTAATGATGCTGTTTCAGTAGGTTTGGTGATGAACTTACTGTCTGCGTCCATATTGGCCTGTCCCCTGCTAGGTGTGGTCCCTGCGCTCTCTGTTAATCATGTCGCCTGGCTGTGGACAGCTGGCGTGTTCCAGCTCGGCATGTGTGTCCTCTTTTACAGGGGTATGGACACGCTCGCTGCCACTTTTTATGGGTTCACTGCTCTGCTGAAATTTGCAGAAGGTTATAGTGCCCTGCTGTCAGTTTATTCCATTAAGCCTTCCTCCCCTGTTCCCTTTCCTGTTGTCTTCTCAGTGCTTTTCTTCATACTGGCTTTGTTCAGTTGTCAGAAAAGCTTGCTAGAGGGGCTCTACCAGCTATTCTTTGTAGCCTATTGTATTGCTCTTGCAGCTCAACCGCAAGGCTTCTTCCAAGGAGGCACCCAGGGTGTCCAGGCAGCTATATTTGTAGCTTCTGCTTGCATGCTTTTGATTACCACCTTTAACATGGTTTCTAGTACCATGATTCCCACAGGGCAGGGCTGTTTCAAGGCTTTAGTAGGCAGGATGCAGAGCATTACTCTCAGAGCTCATGATAAAGAGCAACATGCACCTCACCTGGGCTACTCTAAATATGCAGATGCAGAGGTGTTAGGCCATGCATGCAGTGTGCTGGCTACATTTGCAATCACAGCCACAGTTGGTAACCAAAATCCTCTCTATGTGCTGATACTACCCTGGGTGGTGATGGCTGGTGGAGCACTGCAGCTGCTGTGCGGCTCAGTAGCTTTCGCTCGGGGTAAAACCTTTGAAAGCACAGTTTTTATTCTCTATGGGGTGATGTGGACAGTGTGGGGGTTGACACGATATGGCGGCCTGTATGGGGAGACCAGAGGTCTTAATATTGCTGTTGGGATCATTAGTTTCATGGTGTTCAACTGTTTAGTGACAGCTGCAGCACTGTTTATGAATGTTGCGTGGTTTGTCTATGCATTTACCTTCCAGCTCATACTCATCAGCTTCCTCCTGGATGCTGTCAACGCGCTGCCTTATGGTTATGACATAGGAGTCACGATCATTTTTGGCCTTGTCAGTTTTTACTGTTTCTTGGCACACATTTTCAACATCACCTTCCAGTCCCCTCAGATCCCCTTAGGAAAACCTTTAGTTAAGCTGAGTGGGGTAGGAGGAGGGGCAGCTGTCTGTCCACATTTACCAGCCCGCAAGGCCACATCTGTTCAGCAGATTGCAGGTGAGATACAGGAGGCAATGATGCTGAGCTCTCAAGTAAGCAGGTGTGGACATGGGTTTAATTTTTCCATCTTTTCCTCTTTTTTCTTTGTGCAGAAATCATGAAAAATGGTGGCATATGCGGAATGCCCACTGACACAGTCTACGTGCTGGTGGCAGCTTGCAACAGACCAGATGCTGTGGTCAAAGCTTACAAGTTAGTTTCCTATTTTGTGCATTTTAATTTTCTCTGCATTTATTTACAACTCTCCGATTCCTGTTACATCTTAATTCTTTGTTTGGCTTCAGGGTGAAGAAGCAGGCAGAGGACCGACCCATGTCCATGTGGATCTCTTCCATCAAGCAGCTGGAGCCAGTGCGACACCTGCTGAGCCCTCTGCTTCTGGACTTCATGGAGGCTGCATGGCCATCCTCCATTAGCATGGTTATTCCAAGAGGTCAGTTTTAATGACTGCATGTAAGCGTGTGTCTGTATGCTGGTGGGGGGATTTTATTATTATAACTTTGGTTTCTTGTCCCACACAGGCCCATGGATGGATACCTTTGGTTTGGGAGATGCTGCCAAACACATAGGGACTCCACAAAGCATTGCTATCAGAAACCCAGACTGTTCTGTAGCCACACATCTTATTAATCTGGTAAGGACCATGAATATTGATCATTGCATCTTAAAATGAATAAAAATGAATGCTAACTTCTAATACTTATTCTTGCAGGTGGGACCCATTGCAGTAACCTCAGCCAACCCCACAGGTGAAGCAGATACAACTCACCACAACCAAGTGTATGCCAAACTGGGAGACAAGGTAATAATGATAATTTAGCTGTTGAAAACAAGAGGAAGTGATCTTTCCAATTTTTATTTATTTATTTTTTAGTGAACTGCCTGTGGTTTTGTTTCTTAGGTGGATGGAGTCTTATGTGATGGACCCTCACCAGAGAACATAGCATCTACTGTGGTTGATTGCACGAAGATTGAAACTGGACAAATTGGTTTCTTCAGAGTCGGTCTCATTCCAAAATCAAAGGTAACATAAAAATTTATCTATTTTTTGCTTGTAATTTGATGACCGTTTACTTAAAAACCTGCTGTTTTTGTTTGTCTGCACTCAAGGTTCTTCAAATCTTTGAGGAGGTTCAGAGACGGCACAGACAAGGGCAGACGAATCCTACCTTTGAAGATGATATGTTTCAACCAGTTACAGAAAGGGACAGTTCAGAAGGCAGAAGCACAGAAGATTCAGGAAGAGAGAGTGAAAACTCGACAACCTACCCCTCTTCACCTGAGCCAAGTCCGGTCCTCAGGAATGGATCATAGTGTTTATGTATTGCTTAAAAATGCTGCAGTTTGTAATAAATGTCATGTATATAACTGTTATTAACTGAGAGAAATCACATTTTGGAACTGGATGACTTGTAAAGTAATAAAGTGTCTGAAAATTCCAAAAAATACAAAATCTATTTTTAACTGTTCGTGTTCCAGTGTGCAACTACATGTAATTATTTCTAAATGCACCTGCTCTTATTCATAAAATACTAAAAAAAAGGCTGTGTTTTATTTTATTCTTTGAAAAATATTGATGATGGATGTACACATATTTACTCATAATGAAAAGTAGCTGATTAGAGTAAATGAAAAGTAGCCTAAGGATAACAATAAGTAATGAAGTAAATGTCTAATGCTGATAAAAAGTTTGTCAGAAGGAAAGATTATATATCACATTTTTTAAAAATTAAAGTCACAAAGTTCTTTTCAGTACAGTCAAAATTATGTAAATGGATAAAACTAAATAAAAGTAAGCCTGCACTGCTGGGTGTCGATATTCTACTTAAAGGTATCCACAGTGTCCACAGATCTTAATTTAAATATAAGTGGGGTCCACAGTGTGGGAGCCAGGACCTCAAAAGCACAGACTCGTTTTGTTCCCAACCTAGACTGAGATACCTCCAACAAGTATTAATCAGCTGACATTAGAGGCCTGGTAGCTGCATATGGATGTAGAACTTCACTAATATAGGCGGGATCTGACCATGAATATCTCTGAAAGTGATGACCAGAATCTTAAACTGTACTCAGTAATAGGTTTACAACAATTGCACTTGTTGCACTTACAGATACAAGTTTTTAAACTTTTAATTTCCTACATATTTTTAGGTGCCAGCACTCCACAGGCTCATCCCACCCATATCCACCCACACAAGTAGTCTTTTTCTAGTAATCAGAGCTCTTCTTAAGCCTCTCTAGGCAAGTGTGTACACTTCCCGATGGACACTCAAACACATTATTGTCTTTCAGGAAAATGTGATGTTATCCAGTGAATTACATCAGGTTTACCATTTTCCCAGTTTATATTTTTTGAGGGCAGCACGGTGGCGCAGTGGTTAGCACTGCTGCCTCACAGACATCTGGAAGGCCACCTTGGCCCAGGCCTCTCCCTCTCTCTGTGTGGATTTGCATGTTCTCCCCGTGCTTGCGTGGGTTTCCTCCGGGTACTCCGGTTTCCTCCCACATTCCAAAGACATGCACTTACTGGGGTTAGGTTAATTGGCTATTCTAAATTGCCCATAGGTGTGAATGAGAGTGTGAAAGGTTGTTCGTCTTTCTGTGTTGGCCCTGTGACAGGCTGGCGACCTATTCAGGGTGTACCCTGCCTCTCGCCCTATGACAGCTGGGATAGGCTCCAGCCCCCCCGCGACCCTGAACAGGATAAGCGGAAGCGAATGGATGGATTAATGGAACTTAGTATCTATAAAACCTCAAAATTAACTATATCGAAAGCTTTCTTTAAATCAAGGTATACAGCCCCAACCATGCCTCCTTTGTCCAATTTAGCTTTAATATCTTCTAAGAGAAAACAAGTTGCAGCTTCTGTGCCCCTCACTTGCAACTTGAGCTCTGGAATCAAATCCAGCATTTCAACATTTTAACTTCCTTAGGCATAACACTAATAAATGTATTAATATAAAAGTCATCAAAAATGAATACAATTTCAGTCAGCTCAGGATTACAATATATAACATGAGTTATTAACTGTTCCAAGTATAGCACACTGTTTACCCCTTAATAAAAATCTGGACACAATATTAGACAGTTGCCTTCAAAAAGGTATCAAGACACAAAAGAATGTCTTGAACATGAGAGTGAACCTTTGACAGCCGATGAATGGAGAAAATGCTTTTAGGCTGAGGTTTTGCAGGAAATTCAGCTGTTTCGCTATTGCAGAAACTCTTGGTAACACCTGTGTTTTGTTTTGGAGATGAAAACATAAGTCCTGTAACTAAGGTAGTGCTGCCAGAGGAAAATTGAAGAAATGAAGCATGGATGTTTTGTTGACAGGAAAACGCAGCAGTTTCCTCATTGCTTCTCAGCAAATTCTAAATCTAGATCTGGTGTTGTTGTTTGTTTTGGTTTGGTTTTTTTTTTTCTTTTAAATACTTCCCGATTGGCTCATTTTTCAAGTGATGCTCAGAATAAATAGCAGCTCTTTTTATCTACTTTGTCACAGTGTAAACAACCTATTACCTGAAACTGGGCTGAGGAACCAGGAAACATGCAGGTCACTGTGTGCATTTTCCCTCTACTTGTGAGCATCGACTGACTCACTGGACCTACTTTATAATTTGTGGAGCAGAGTGAGAGGATGCCCCCACCCAAGGTCTCAGAAAACTCTGGGTGGGGATACAGTAGTAACATTGTCACACTGTGATATTTATATGTGCATGTGAAAACATTTGTAATATATTGGTCAATATGTGTCTGTATTTTCCCTGTCCTACCAACTCTTCTGTTTTCAAGCTGTGTTTTTGATGTTTGTCACTGCAAAAATAACATTCAAAATAAAGGATGTCTTATTGTAATATTATCTAAGGAAAGTGTGGAATGGGAAAATGTGCCACACCTAAACCCATTAAATTGTGTGACGTTTATCAAAGTTTTTACCGTAACTTCTTCCTGGTAATGAGTTACTCGATAAGTTTCTAGTGTTCTCTGTGAAGCTATAGTGGCTTAATAAACAAAAGATCCCCTGTTCAGTGCATGTTTGAGATAATGAGGTAGGCGCTGACAAATATTTCCTTATTGATACCAATATGAGAAGATTTATCATTTTATTCATTGATATAAATAAAAACAAGAGTTTCAATTTCCTTTTAAGCAAAGGAAGCTTTGAGAATATTCTCTTATCATATTGTGTGTTTATTTCTTGTTGTCTTCCTGTGATGTGTCTTACTGATGTTTAGTTCCTTTTTTAAATAAACTGCTAAAAAAAAAAAAAAAAAAAAACTATTGTAGATGACACAATAAAAACACTTTAAGTACCTACAACAACATACTGAATATAGCATGATTGTGAGTAATCATACAGTTAAGACAGTAACGTTTCCATTTTCATGAGATATCTTATTGTTACTATGTCTTTGTAAAACAACACGTGAGGTCATTTAAGTGAAGCTTATTGTCCAGCAACCCACCCACCATGTAATTTTACATTATTCAATGAACAAAAGAAGAATCGTGAAGGTAATTCAGTCTACAGTGCACTGCGCTGTTCAAGGAAACTATGCAAGCTGTGTTGCCTGTGTTTTGTCATTTGACGCTGCCTTTATTCTTTGTAGTGTAGATTCAACAAGGTACTGGAATCAATCCTCAAAGATTCTGTTCATGTTGAAAAAATAACATCACACAATCATAGATTTGTCTACGTGACGCAAGTCTCCCATTTCACCACATCCCAAAGATATTCTATTGGATTGAGATCTGGTTACCGTGGAGGCCATTGTCACACAGCTGGATGAATTCATGTTTTCATCATGTTTATGCAAAACTCTGATCCTACCATCCAAATATTACAGCAGAAATTGAGAGTCATCAGTCCGGGTAACATTTTCCTAGTATTCTGTTGTCCAGTTTCAAGCCTGTGTGAATTGTAGCCTCAGTTTCCTGTTCTAAGTTGACATTAGTGGCTCCTAGGGTGACCAGATGTCCCTCTTTATGTGGGACTGCAAAGCCACCTTGTCCCAAATATTGTTACATTGTCCCCCATTTTGACTGACTCTGCAGCATGTGCACCTTCTAGCTTTTATCCAATGCAGATGAAGACTGCAGCAAAAGCTTTTTATCATATTCAAGTGGAGGTTAGCTTGTCAAATGCTATGCCCATCAAAATTCAGCTTCCCTTTATCCTTTTAATATTTACACAGCAAGGGAGTTGCTTTCAAATCATGTAATTGGACTACCTCCCAGCATTGCTAACATGTTCCACATTGTCCCAGACAAACAATGCGTTCCCCCCACATTCAGCTTTTTTGGGATCTGGGCAGCTTAATGGTGCTCAGTGTGGTCTTCTGCTGCTGCAGTCCATCTGCTTCAAGGGTGGACATGTTCTGCATACCTTGATTGTAACAATGGTAACAAGTGGTTATTTGAGTCACTGATGCCTGAGCTCAAGGAAGTGTGACCATTTTCCTCCAGCCTCTGGCAACAACAAGGATGTTTACTCTTTTTCAAACCATTCTCTGTAAACCTCTAGAGACAATGTGTGAGAAAATCCCAGGAGATCAGCTGTTTCTGAAATACACAGACTAGCCCATCTGGCACCAACCACTATGCCACATTCAAAGTCCAGTAAATCACCTTTCTTCCTCATTCCGATGCTCAGTTTTCACTTCAGCAGGTCACCTTGACCTTGAATTGCTGGCTTGTGACTGGCTGATTAAATATTTGTGTTAATGAACAGCTGAACAGGTGTGCCTAATGGAGTATATGTTGACAGGAGGAAATCTGGGGATATCCTTTACTGTTACTGATATCCCTCTGATTCAAGTACTTTCGAAAGATGTGCAACACACACAATTGACTTTAGTAAAAGCAAGCATATACATTTCCTTCAGAGGAAGAAGACTGTAGGCATAATGAATCTGTAGAGTTCTTGTGAAGAACACAAACTTGCCAACTATATGAATTACGTTTTGATTAAATTTAGAGATCACCTGACTGAAATAATAGTTATTTTTATTAATTTCCTCAGTTTTTAGTTATTATTCTGTCATCATTGAGCAGGACGTGAGGAAATTTGTGTGAATCTGGTTGTTCAATAAACCAGCCACACAATGCAGGTCACACAATGCAGTGAACAAAAGAACAACTGCATAGTAGTTGTATAGGCGCCGTGTCACTGATGTGTGGTATGTAATTTACAGCAGGGGTGTATCTTCCAGGACAAACCTAAAAGTTGAGCTTCTACAAAAGCACGTATAGAATGCATGATGGCATCAATTGTCCAAAAACGACACGCTACCTTCGTTTTCGGTTAAAACACTACAGAACCTCATCAGCTTTCAGGAAATATAAAGCTGCATAAATACAGTTGACTATAAAAGCAGCCTAAGGCAAAAAATTGTATCACACACTAAAAAAATAACAAAAAACAAAGAAGCTTTGAAACCTCTTTCACAGGGTTCCTATACTGTGATTTTTTGTGTTATGTGGTGATCATGTGGATACCATCCCATAGTTAGGATATTATTCTTAGGATATTTGGATTTTCTGGTTTAAATTTTAAAATATTATGTGTTTGTAAGAGTACTGTGGAAAAGACTTAAGCCACCATTTCTTTATATTATGCCTGGAAAATAAGCAGCAGGTGCTGCAATTCATCGAAACATAAATGGAGATACAGTACCGGTACATAAGGCAAAAACAGAGTTTGTGAAATTCTAACAAGCTTGAAAGTCAGTATTTTGCATGACGACTTTTATTCTTCTGAACTCAGCAGCTTTCTTGTCATTTATTTACGTAGTCTTCAGGCACAGTTCTCCAGGATTCTTGAAGGACATTCAAAGCTCTTGTTTGGATGTTTTGTTTTGTTCTCTGTCCAGATGATCCCACACTGCTTTATTGGTTACTGTGGAGGTCCAGGCTCTAGCAAGGCCAATCCATGACTGATTGTGATGTACTGTGTGTTTTCTCATTTATGCATTGGCAGTGTGTTTAGGATCATTATCAATTTTGACAAGATCTCCAACACCACTGGTTTCACAGATGACTGCAGACACTCATTGTTGTACTTTTCAAACTTGGATTCATCACTCCACCAGATCTGTTGCCACATACCTGTCTTTTCCCTTGTTTCTCTTTCTTAAGAATGACTTTTTGACAGCCACCTTTCCACTGAGACTCTGTGATCGTATTGTATGACTGATAGGTAAGCCTTAAATGGCTTAACAAACAAAAGAAAAATTCCTCTGTAAATGGTCAGGTACAATGGCCCCCTAACCCCTGAGGTCTGACCCATTTGCAAAGAAAAGTTTTAGAAGACCTACAGAAAGCCTGGAAAACTGTTGCTCAAGAACACAGTTGTTATAATTCAACTTCTTTCAAAAAGTTTTTATTGTAATACATAAACTGACTTTTCTAAATATCGCCTCTGGTATACACCCTCCATACAATAATACGTAAAAAAAAAAAAAAGACTACAACTGGCACCGAAACTAATACAACACTAAACCAACATTAAACAATAAAACTAAACCAAGAAAATTAAAAGGCAAAAGTTAAATTGAAATAAAATAAAATAAAAACTAATTAGAAAATACAAAACTATAATAATTGCTCAAAACCACTTTCAAAAATTGGAAAAAACTCTGGTTTCTTGAAAACAACATGTGGGAAAAGAAGGGTTTAGGCAGTACTACAACTTTAGTAAAAAGTGTTGACTTGATTAAAGAAATTGTGCATGTTCTACACAAGTTGTTATTCTGGAAAACTTTCATATTGTTTGTCACTTGAATGGCTTCTTGACAGCCACCTTTACAATGATGTCATTCCTGATGAGGTTTCAGTGAACAGTAGATAGTTCGACTGAAGGGCAGATGCATCTCTGTGCCATTTCTTTCATGCCGTCCTGTTTCATACCAGTCAAACTGTGTTATCTTTGGCATTTTTTGTAGCATTCAACTAAAAACAATGGGACCAGATCATGTATTTTTGCAAAAGGCAAAAGGTAACAAAGTGCCTAAAGATAGACTTTAGAATGGGTTCTGTGTAAAGTGATTTGTTATGTGTAGACTCAACACTGGTTCTTCCGGTTAGATGCCTTTTAAATGCTAGAATGATTCATTCAAAAGAATAAAAAACATTCATCTGAAACTGGTCAGGTACAAGGAATGGATTCAAAATAAGTGTAAAAGCAGCCAATGTCCAAAGAAAAACCAAAAGACCCTCAGAAACTCTGAAGAACTGTTACTCAAGACCACTTAAAAAAATTACAAGAAAGTCTGGTTGCTTGGAATCGAAAGAGCTGTCAGGCTGTCCTAAAAGCTCCTAAAAGCTGAAAAGCCTTCAGCTGATTCAAAATGCTGCAGCTAGAGTACTGACAGGGACTAGAAAGAAAGAGTAAGTAAGTAAGTAAGTAAATTTTATTTATATAGCGCTTTATAAGAACAAAGTTCACAAAGTGCTTTACAATACAGAATAAAACGTAACATTAAAAATGGTATAAATAGTTAAAATTAAATAAAAGCTAGCCTGTACATATGGGTCTTCAGTTTCTTTTTAAAGGTATCAACAGAGTCCACAGATCTTAAATCCAATGAAAGTGAGTTCCACAACTTGGGGGCCACAACCTCAAAAGCACAGTCAAGGTGACTGTCTTTAACCTGGATTTGGGTACAGCCAACAAACACTGATCGGCAGACCTCAAAGATCTAGATGGTTGATAAGGTTGTAGTAGCTCACTGATATATGGAGGCATCTGACTGGGGAGGGCTCTGAAAGTGATCACCAAAACTTTATAATGAATCCTAAATTAATTTTAAAGAGCAAATTCATTTTAAAGTGCATATTTCTCTCACACTGGTTTCTCTTCATTGGCTCCCTGTTAAATCTAGAATAGAATAGAATTTAAAATCCTGCTCCTCACATACAAGGTCTTGAATAATCAGGCCCCATCTTATCTTAAAGACCTCATAGTCCCATATCACCCCAATAGAGCACTTCCCTCTCGGACTGCTAGCTTACTTGTAGTTCCTAGAATACTTAAGAGTAGAACGGGAGGCAAAGCCTTCAGCTTTCAGGCCCCTCTTCTGTGGAACCAGCTTCCAGCTTGGACTTGGGAAGCAGACACCCTCTATTTTTCAGATTAGGCTTAAAACTTTCCTTTTTAATCAGGCTTAGAGTTAGGACTAGATCAGGTGACCCTGAACCATCCCATAGCTATGCTGCAATAGGCCTATAGGCTGCTGGGAGGTTCCCATAATTCACTGAGTGTTTCTTTTCTTTCACCTCTTTTTACTCGGTTTATACCCCACTGCATTTAATCCATCCATCCATTCATTCTCTTCTGCTTATCCTGTTCATGGTTCCAGGGGGACTGGAGTCTATCCCAGTTGTCATGGGTCAAGAGGCAGGGTACACCCTGTGCAGGTTGTCAACCTGTAGCAGGGCTAACACAGAGAGAAAGACAACCATTCACAGTCACATTCATGCCTATGGGCCATTTAGAATCACCAATTAACCTAACCCCACTAATTGCATGTCTTTGGACTGCGGGACGAAATTGGAGAACCCGGAGAAAACCCACACAAACACGGGGAGAACATGCAAACTCCACGCAGAAAGGCTCGGCGAAGGTGAATTCAAACCCAGACCTTCTAGCTGTGAGGCAACGGTGCTCTGTATTTAATCACTAGTCAGTCAGTCAGTCAGAATACTTTATTGATCCCAAAGGGAAATTACTACTGTTACAGCTGCAACCGCTTCATTTAAACGAGTAAACCTAAAACACAATAACATACACTAAAGGCATAAAAGTATAAAGACTAAAGAGATATTTTGACTATATACACATCTAAATCTATACACATATGAAAATTGTGAGTGCAAAAATTTTTAAATAGGTGTCATTATATATATGCACAGTCCTTTTTTGTACAATGTATAAGTGTATGTACAATGTACAATGTATATAGTGTATGTACAATGTATATGGAAATTTAAACAATTTTATGTACAATTGACTACTGATAAGTGAATGACACTGATGAACCACAATGTCACGTATTAAGGGAGGAGTTATAGAGTCTGATGGCCACAGGTAGAAATGACCTCCTGTGGCGCTCTGTGGTGCATTTTGGTGGGATGAGTCTTGCACTGAATGTGCTCCTGTGTCCCATCACTGTGTTGTAGAGTGGGTGGGAGCCATTGTTCATAATGGCCTGCAGCTTAGACAGCATCCTCCTCTCCGACACTGCCATAAGCGAATCCAGCTCCACTCCCACCACATCACTGGCTTTGTGGATCAGTTTATTGAGTCTGTTGGCGTCTGCCGCCCTCAGTCTGCTGCCCCAGCATGCAACAGCATAGAGGATGGCACTCGCCACCACAGACTCATAGAAGATCCTGAGCATAGTCCGGCAGATGTTGAAGGACCTCAGGCGTCTCAGAAAATAGAGGCGACTTTGGCCCTTCCTGTATAGGGCATCAGTGTTCTTAGCCCAGTCCAGTTTGTTGTCAATGTGTACTCCCAGATATTTGTAGTCCTCAACGGTGTCCACACTGACCCCTCCGATGGACATAGGGGCCACCGGTGCCTTGTCTTTCCTCAAGTCCACCACCAGTTCCTTTGTCTTTGTCACGTTGAGCTCTAGATGGTTCCGCTTGCACCATGTGACAAAGTCCTTCACTGTCCTCCTGTACTCATCCTCATCACCCCTGCTGATACATCCAACTATTGCAGAGTCATCAGAAAACTTTTGAAGATGGCAGGTCTCTGAGCAGTAGCTGAAGTCTGTGGTGTAGAGGGTGAAGAGGAAGGGAGAGAGGACAGTCCCTTGTGGGGCTCCAGTGTTGCTAACTACTCTGTTATTGTTAATCTCTGGCTCTCGTCCACAGTGTGTCTTTTTTCCTATCTCTCACCCCAAACCAGTCACAATAGACGACTGCCCCTCCCTGAGCCTGGTTTTCAGGTTTCTTCCTGTTAAAAAGTTCTCCAGTAATTTGTGGATAAGGTTACCTTGATCCGAACAAACATCTTGGCTCCGACTATTGAGCCGTCTGTTTCTGTTAAATGCCCTGCTTTTTTCAGCCAATTTGAACCGGTGTCTCTCCCTTTGCTTGAAAAAATAATTTCTGAGCTAAAACCCTCAGCCTGTCCCACTAATATTATCCCGACTCGCTTATTCAGGGAAGTCTGGGACACCATCAGGCCTAACATACAGTCTATTATAAACAGTAGGCTTGTTTCTGGTGTTGTTCCCTTATACTTTAAGCAAGCAGTGGTGCAGTCTTTGATGAAAAAAGCAAATCTGGACACCTCAGTGCTTTCTAATTTTCGCCCAATCTCTAAGCTCCCATTTATTTCTAAGATTTTGGAGAAAATGGTTCTTCTGCAGTTTCAACCTTTTTTAGATACTCACAAGATCCTTGCGGTATTTCAGTCTGGTTTTAAAGCATTTCACAGCAAAGAATCAGCTCTTTTAAGAGTTTTTAATGATGTTTTACTGTCTACAGACTCTGGGGATTCTGTTATTTTAATGCTTTTAGATCTCACAGCTGCCTTTGACACTGTTGACCACAGTATTCTCATTTCTCACCATGAGCACTGTGTGGGGGTAAAAGGTATAGTTTTGAAGTGGTTTAAGTCATACCTGTCTGAGAGAAGTTTTAGAGTCAGTTTTGGAGGCTCAACTTCTTCATCTGCTCCGCTTTTATGTGGAGTTCCACAGGGTTCTGTTTTGGGGCCGATCCTTTTTTCTTTATATCTACTTCCCTTAAGATTGATTTTGAAAAAATATGGTATCTCCTTTCACTTCTATGCTGATAATTCCCAAATCTAGCTGCCCCTGAGAGGAAACAATGGCAGTTCTCTGGAAATATTAATTGTGAATGTCTTAATGACATTAAAGCCTGGATGGCTTTAAACTTTTTACATTTAAACGAAAGCAAGTCTGAGGTCATGATTCTTAGACCCAGTAGTTCGAGCAGTACTGCGAAATTGGACCTGGGCCCACTTGATCCTTATGTGAGGCCCGTGGTAAATAACCTTGGTGTGAAAATAGACTATGATCTAAAGATGGAGAAACAGATAAACTCTGTAGAGAGATCAGACTTTTACCAACTCAGGCTCTGTTTCTAAGGTCAAGCCCTTCTTAGGTTTTAGTGATTTTGAAAGAGTTGTACATGCTTTTATTTCTACTCAACTTGACTACTGTAATACCCTTTACATTGGTATAAGCCAGTCCTCTCTCTCATGCCTTCAATTGGTCCAGAATGCAGCTGCTTGCCTTCTTACTAGAACTCATTAAACATTTCCCCTATGCTACCCTCCCTTCACTGGCTTCCTGTGCGTTTTAGGATTGATTTTAAAATCTTGTTTGTTTTTAAATCTCTAAATGGGCTGCCCTATCATACCTCACTGAACTCTTAACACCTTACATTCCCTCTAGGTCAGTGAGATCTGCAGACCAGCTACTTCTCAGTGTTCCTAAAACTAGGCTTGAGACAGTGGTTCTCAAATCCAGGCCTCGTGGCCCAGTGTCCTGCAGGTTTTAGATGTGTCTCTGCTTCATCACACCTGAGTCAAATATAGAAGTCATTAGCAGGACTCTGGAGAACTTGACCGCATACTGAGGAGGTAATTCAGCAATTTGATTCAGGTGTGTTGGATCAGGGACACATCTAAAACCTGCAGGACACTGGGCCACAAGGCCTGGATTTGAGAACCACTGGCTTAAGAGCAGGGGGGACAGAGCTTTCTCAGCCATAGCCCCTGAACCAGGGGTCTCAAACTCCAGGCCTCGTGGGCAGTTGTCCTGCAGCTTTTAGATGTGCCCCTGATCCAACACACCTGAATCAAATGGCTGAATTACCTCTTGATTATGCAGTCAAGTTCTCCAGAGTCCTGCTAATGACTTCTATATTTGACTCAGGTGTGTTGAAGCAGAGACACATCTAAAACCTGCAGGACACCGGCGCTCGAGGCCTGGAGTTTGAGACCCCTGCTCTAAACTATGGAACTAGCTGCCCCTTTATGTTAGGTCAGCTTCTACTGTGCATGTTTTTAAAGTGTGTCTTAAAATTTTAAAAATGAGTTTTTAAAGTTTTTATTCTTTGGCCTTCAAATCAGAGTGAAATGTATCTCTCTGAGCTGTTGTATTGTTTTATAATCTTGTGATTTCTTAGATGTGTCCTGGTGTATTTATTTTATCTTATTTTTCCTATGTACAGCACTTTGGTTAACTCTGTTATTTTTAAATGTGCTTTATAAATAAATTTGGATTGGATTGGATTGGATTGGATTGAAAGGTTTTTTTTTTCCTTCCCACTGTCACCAAGTGCTTGCTCAGGAGGTTGTTTTGATTGTTGGGTTTTCTCTGTAATTACAGTTCGGTCTTTACTTTACTTTACAACGCACCCTGAGGCAACTGTTTGTTGATGCAATATAAATACAACTAAATTGAAATGAATTGAAAATTTGAAGAAATGAAGTGTGACTCAATACTTTTGCACAATATTCTATTTGAACTGCTTGATGCATCAGTGATTTGTATTTGTATGGATTGGTGCGTACTGGTTCAGTCTGTGCTTCAATGATGATTATGTAATATTAATAATAATAGAAGACAGCATCAGTTGTATTCTTTCTTTATTTTCACACAAGTAATCAGTGCAATGAAACATAATGAGCTTAAATACATACATCACGCAAAGAGATTAAATATATAAATACAGCAACCAGTCCGTGTGTGTGAGGAACATTATCTTCATTAAGCTGTGGTATCACAGCAGATCATACACACACAGTTTCAAAATAAAGTTCCTTCTGCAGCTAATAGAAGCTAATGATGGCACTGTTGGTAGCAGAGTTATCATAGTTTTGTTTTTAGTTTGGCTTAGTTACACTTTGTTTCCAGAGTGGATTTTTTTTTTTTTGCTTCAGTTTAGTTTTTATAGTGTGAAAATGTTTTGTTTTAGTTTAAACTGTTAGTTTCAGTGTGAGTTTTAGCTGACTCACAGTCCTGTAGTCTCAATAAACATGGCCACAATGACTCACCAGGCAACTTGTGATAAAAACATTTACCAAAACTAAAAAATAATAAAACTCTATATTTGTATTTCATTTTATTTATTTCAAAATTCTTATTTTTTGTTTTCTATTTTTATTTCTTTTTTTAATTCTTATTTTTATTTCCACTTCACTTAAATATTTTTTTTTGCATGTAGTTTTAGTTTTTAGTTAACTATAATAACTGTGGTCAGTAGCATAGTTTTCCTAAAGTGTTCCTGAGAGTACTGAATAGAAAAAGAAGAAGAGACACAGATGCAGAACTAGAAGGCAACCAAGCAAGAATATGCTCCCTTAAAGGAAGGAATCATAACAATCACAACATAGTGCTTTTCACTCGGTCGAAGATCTGGTGAATTTTAACTGCAGGGACACAGCCTTCTCTCACAATGGTGATGGTGCCTGTGTAAGGAGTAAGATAAACCAGAGTTAGACAGAAAACACACAAAAATTGAATTTTATGTGACCTGTTTTGTGTGTACCTTCATCAATCTTCAGGCAGTTGACCACAGTGGAAGCGACAACTTCATTAGAGTCTCCATCACACAGAACTCCTTGGATCTTGTGTCCCAGTCGACTGAAAATGGAGAGCAAATAAGTGTTTATTGGCCATCTACTAGCAATATGCCATATCATAGAAGAAATAACTTGTCACTGTTCTACAAAATAGTTTGCTGTAAAAGGACTGTAAATGCTATCATAGGAGAAATCATTCTACTATTTTGTAAGCAGTTTGCACCAGAGGCGATTGCTCTAAGACTGCAAGGGAAGCTCAGCTTCCCCTAAAATGTCAAAAAATAAGTGGTCAGATATATACTGTTGTGTGTACATGTCATTGACTAAATATGCGCAACAACGCGCTCAACTTTTGTTCAGAATCAGCTTCTTATCACTGGTAACGACGCGGCTTTCCTCTCACTCATTCCCGCAGCTTCTCAGCGCTTTAAACAGTGTGGACGCTGAGCGTCTACAGAGTTCAAAAGCGAAGCAAAGAAAGCAGTGAAACGAGACGAGTCATTGGATAAATGCTGGGCTTTGTCCCGCCCATCGGACGCTCAGCGTCTCTGGGGGTCTATGGGGCAGTGGGCTGGCCTCGGCTGGCCCGGACGCTCAGCTTCTGCATGATGATTGGATGATCTGTCTGAGGCTGAATCCCTTTTTGATTGACAGCGAAGTGAGCGAATCAGCGATCTTTTGGTGTAAACATCCGTGGGAGCATTTGTTTTGAGTTGAACCGGAGACTTTCCTAATCCACTTAGCGGCATTTTCTTTGTTAAAAACGACTAGCGAAAAAAAACAAAAAACGACTAGCGACAAATCGAGCTTCCATTTCTGGTGGGTTTTTTTTTTTTTTTTTTGTAGCTGCTTGTGTTTGGAGACTGACTTCTATCACTCTTTCTGACTTCTATCGCAGTTTCTGTCCAGCGAGTGCTGCTGTATAAATAAATTTTTATGGTGTAGGCCGAAATTGAGCTTCCCCTCCTTGAAAGACCAGCATCCGCCACTGGTTTGCACCATTGACTCAGTTTTTTACAGTTCCTTAATGAGGTCTTACTTGATGACCATGCTGTGGTGGGTGCTGTCTGACTCTCCGCTCGGATTGGCTGAGGTAATAGCAAGTGGTCCAGTAATATTACATAAGTGGCCGGTAACTGTATGGTCAGGTACCCGGATCATGATGCTGTCCTTTGTCCCAACACGGTCATAAGCTGGTCCCACTCCTACACAGAGACATTTAGCAGAGGTGAGTGCTGGTAAATGACATTGATTCTGGTAACACCACATTTCCACCGCAGTACACAGTTTACCGAGTTTAAAGAGCCAGTCTCCTTTTTTGACAATGCAGCTGATGCCGCCAGGATAGACATTCCTCATAAACTCCCAGAGCAGAGGACTGAAAGGAGGCTTGGCTGCCACCAGCTGTTCCACACTAGAAATGCAAATACATATGGGCTTCTCTGCTGGTCTGTCCTGAAACATGTTATAGATTGTGGGTTAATGGGTTTTATACATTACACACAATTTGAATTTTGAATTAACCTATCTATCTTTTAATAACACCTCAGTTTTTATTCTTACTTTAATGTTATATATTTTCTCAATGGCCTGAGGATTCTTGCAGGATGCGGCTAGGGCGTACACGGTGTCTGTGGGAATCCCGCATACTCCTCCTTCCTCCAGAATTCCAGCGATCTTCAAGAGACTGCTGGTGAGTCGAGAGTTGGCTACAGGACAGGGCAGCTCTGGAGATGTCTCCTGCTTCGCTACCTCCTAAAGCAGGACACAGGGGAAGGGGCATGTTCATAAAGTGCATTTGAGAAGGAGCACAAAATCAGTCTCTGCTCTGTTTACCTTTATTAAAGGAGGACCCATAGGTATGAGTCTCTCTGAGAAGATGCAGCTGACCATTGATGCCAGAGCTCCATATATACAAATTATTGCCACCAGTGCAAGCATGGCAACTGTAAAAAATGTCACAGTTTCAGAAACAATCATCTTGACAGACTCTATAACATTATATATAATTTTTTAATCAAAAGCCAATCTTATATTTTCAAATTAGGCTTTATCTGTATTTACTTTCTAGTTGATATGGCAGTCGGTGGAGGGTGGAGAGCAGGAAGCAGACAAGAGCAACTTCCATCACAGTCGTTAGAAACAGCAAAACCAGGTTCCTATAGGCAGCTAACACACATACAAAACCCCCCAAAAAACACATGAAACAAAGAAACCAATGAAGAAATTACTTCTATTGACACAAACAGTGATGTTAACCTTACCAGTTAACATGACGAAAGCGTTAATGACCAGGAGAGCAATGGCTCCTGCTGTAAAAGCATAAGCTGCTCCTGTGGAGAGCTGAAGCAGGTTACCTGGAAGAAAAAAAAAAATTTGGGATAAGAATCTTTTATAAATCAGAAAGAGAAATGTCCACAACAATGTTTGTATTGTTGTACCTGCAAACCGAAACCAGGTCCAAGTTGCCCAGACTCCCACATAGATGGATGAGATGACTGACCCAAACCGGCCACCTCCTGTTACTTGCAGCCTGCTAACGTAGGCCTGGATGATTGCTCCAGAGATCAGGACCCAAGGGATGGACAGATGAAGGAGGGTAGGATTCATACTGGACACGTGTGAATGGACAGCTGACAAAGCTGCAACCCCATTTAAAATGTAAAACAGAGCATCTGAGGCCTGGTCAGAGTGGCCCACCATCTCCCTGCCTTCTTGTTTAGACTTTCCCCACTTCAAAGCCTTCTTCAAATCAATGGTGGAGACGGGCTGCTTTCCTACAGGGATAAGTAACTTTTCTGCTATGGTGTTGATGAGACGTGCAAAGGTGCCATAGATGGAGGTTACAGTAAACAGAGAGCAAGCTACACCAAAGAAGATGTAGTAACCCTCAAGTGGAATCTGGGGTATTGTTGAAACTGTGACCAGGACAAAGAGCATGTTATGGATCAGTTCCAGGACATCCATATTCAGACTTCCTACACACAGAACCAAGCCTGCCACCACAAAGAACCAGTTTCCTACCATTGCTTCCCTACTAGAAGCAATGGCACTCTTATTCACGATCAGAGCAGATGCCACAAACTCATCCCAAGCCTTGATCAGCCAATATGTAGCATGAAATCCAAACTTTGTAGTGTGGTAGCAGTCCTGGCGCAAATAGGCGTAGTAGCTGGAGAACAACTGGGCAAATGAGATGATTGAAATCCATGCAGCTCCTAAACCAAATGACTTCATGTACCCAAAGCTGTAGAAAGCAAAGATGAAAGGAGCAACAGAGTCACAGAAGAAACCCAATGCCATGGGTTCAGCATATTTAGTGTTTTTCTTCTTCTCTTGGCCAATGCTTTGGGCACTTGCTGAGTTGCCAGTTCCTAACAGAAGAACATTGAAGAGGGGGGTCCCAAAGCCTTTGAGGGCTAGACGTTGGGTCAAGCCTTTGAGGAGCAGTGCGGATGAACCATAGATGGCAAAGATCAAAATGAGCAACTCCAGAACCCCAGAGACTATGAGAGCCCAGGAGCTTGCTACTATACCCACTGCTTCAAAGATTAAAGTGGCCGTGATGGCCCCAAAAACAAAAGGCATGATGTAATTGACCGTGGCAGAGCAAAATGCTAGGAGAAAGGACAGAAAGATATAAGGAATCAGACCCGCAATCGCAGACTCTTTTATGGACAGGAAGAAAAAGCCACCTGGGGTCTGTGCAGAGGCATTCAGAGACATGTTGGTCATCAAGTCAGTGGGCAAAGACAAATTGCTTGCCTGATTTGTTGTTTGATTTTCAGAGGCACCGAAGTAGATTCGGGTAGCCCCAAAACTACCCCAAAGAGCAGCATAGCCAATAAAGGCAGTGCCACTCAGGTGATCATACTTTCTAAAGGAAAGCAGCCCGGCCACTAGCTGGCATATACCTCCAATCAGGATGAGATGAACACCTGTTAAACAAAATGAAAATGACTTAGCTAATTTTACACTTTTTTTTTTTTTTTTTTTTTTACATTATTACTGCTGATTTTCTAAAAGTTTTACCTGCAAGTATGTTCTCCACTCCCTGTGCTGCATTGCCAGTGTGGGCTGCATTGAAATTCTGCAGAAGTACAAGGAATGCACTGATCCCATTGGATAACATGCCCAGTACTCCTGGTTCCCCATAAAAACTGGCGGGAAAGCCATCTGATGTTGCCATGATAGTTTGCTGTCAATCTACAGGTGACACAAACAAATGTCACCTTTTATTCAAAGGAAATTCAGAATTTTGTCATATTCTTAATTCTTTTTATTTTGATAATGCCATATTAGTATTTTTATGATGCTTTGGAATAGCAACATTATTTTAAAAAACAATGAGAAATCATCATTTCTATAATTCATATAAGTCATTTGCACATCTTAAAGTAATAGGAAAAATAATTAGAAGAAAATTATAATGCTTGTAAATATTCAATAAATGTACTATAAAGCACAGATAATCATACAACTGCAATTATATCTTGTTAATAAACTCTATTTAGGCTAAAACAACATGTTTCCTTTCAGGTTCTTTTGTGTATTATCTCACTAAATAGTCCAGGCTGTGTGTCTGTGGCCCTGCCCTCTAATGAATGGGCTCACAGAAAACTGCTCAGTTGCTCAGAAAACCCTCAAGTTTTCTGCTCCAGTACCTGGAAAGTCATCAGTGGCCCCATTAACATGGATTTTATTCATAATAAACTAATACTCACTGATATTTACCTGAAAACAGGTTCTGTTATAATGTATCAGTTATATAGCGTCAGTTATCTCATAAGTAATGTAAACTTGTTATTTTTTGCCATAAAGCATCTTTTTACCAAACACTGATATACAGCTGATGTAAAAAGTTTATTTTCACCAGTTTAAGTTGTGGGTAGGTCTCATATCAGAGAGCTTTTTTTCCCTGTAAGAAATAACGAAAGTGAAAATAAAGTCTTACCTGGCAGAGAATCTTAGAAAGAGGAACAGCTGAGTTGTTCTGAAGCAGGAATGAGAGTTTGACATAAATAAGGCCTTCCTCACTGTAGGAGGAGTTGGTGAAATTTCCTCCACACTGTCCCACAGGCTTCACTCTTACAAGTGACATCACCTTGCACTTAGGACAATAAAACACCAATTCTTCCTCCTCCTCCCCCTCCCCCTGTGACGATGGTGAGGTTGTTTAATAAGGATTTTGCCCACTGTGGAAATTCCTGTTATTACCATAAGTCTTTGTTATGGATGTCCTTGCCCTACCCTGTTCTCTTGTGCTGTTCTTCTTGTCCTGGCCTATATAAGGCAAGCAGCGTCTCAATCAGAATAGCATCAGCATCCTTCACAAACTTCAGCTGGCAAAACTGCTACCTTGAAGAGAAGGAGGGACATTCAACTTGGCAGAAACACAAGACTGAAACCATGATTTCTACTCTACAGGTAACATTTAAAAGTTATTTTGTATTACTATTTTTTTTGGTAGATTATTAGAAAATATTATATTAATTGCATAAAACTGCCTCAATTTAAAACAGGCTGTTGAACACACAACTTTTAGTCTTAATTCAATCTGAACAAATAATAAAAACTAAAATCATAGTATAATATTTTTACACAGTGCAGGTATTTTTATGAGCAGACAGAAGAGTGATATTTAAAAGAGCTCAGATTACATTTTGTACAGATTACTCATGCTATGCTACACCTGTTGCAGTAGAATAATAGCTCTTTCAAAAGAGTCACATAGGCTGAGTGATATTCATTACAGTGATGCCAGTGTCCACTGAGAGTTTAGCAGAGATGAGGTAGAAAATAGCAGGGCATCAACAGCATGTAATAGAGATGTTAAAAAACACAAAATATGTTTGCGTGGGTGTTACTAAAGACATTCTGTGCTCTTTGTCCTGTAGAAAACCATTAGACCAGTGTGGGCTGCCAGAGCAATCCATAAGTCTGCAGTGGAAGGTAAACCTCTGTTGTATTTAATTCTGTCAGTTCATCAGGAAGCACATTTCTTTATGTTTCACATGGATGGTCTTTTTTTTTTTTTTTTTTCCCTCATTGCTTCCTTCCTTCATATCTCCCTGTAGTCTTGAAGCAGCCAGCTCCTGAGGAAACAGTCACAGCCAGTTTTGGGAAGTTCATCAGTGAAATTAAGCCCCAGCAATTATCCCCTGTGGTGCTCCACCGCAGTAAAAGAATGGTTCTGGACAGCATCGGAGTCGGTCTGATTGGAAGCACAACAGATGTGTTTGAGCTGGCCCTGCAGCACTGCCAGGTGAGAAAAGGGAAAAGGGATTAACAAATAAAGCTTTGTTTTTTTGTTTTTTTTATTAACATCTCCTCTCATCTAAGGCAGTGAAAAGAATGAGCCTGACTTTTCACTTAAGTCGTTTTTTTTTTTTCTCTCTCTTTCTGATAATCTTAAAATTGAGGTGTTTGTCATATAACTTAGATGTTTTGAAATGTTTTCAGGCTCCATCTTCTGAAGAATGATGTGTCAGAGCTATTTAAAGTTCAGTTCAGTTCAGTGTGTTTATTTGTGTGAGTATGCACACGGAGAGTGTAAAATGTTGCATTGTACCCCTCTCTGTCTCATCACCTCAGAACATGTATGCTCCTGATGACATCAGTTCTGTGTATGGACGCAAGGCTCTCAGACTCTCCCCGACACTGGCAGCTTTTGTCAATGGAGTGGCAGTGAGTATGAATAAGTGGAACAGATGTGTCAGCATGTCCCGAAGACTCCGGACAATTTCACATGCACCAAGCCATAAACTCATTACCACACCTAAAAAGTATACAGCTATTCATGAGTTGGTCCAGTCCGAGCAGTAAACAAAAGCGGGAGTTGATGGGAATCCAGAAATTTCCATCATTACATCAGCACATTTGCAAACATTGCTTTCTAATTAAGCCAGCAGGGTCAGGAAGTATGTGTTCACTTAAAAAAAATGGGTGTAGAGAGCTAAATTGCATCATTTAAACACAAACACTGAGCTTGCTACTGGGTTATTTCAGAAACAGTGAGGTCCTGTTCTTGCCTCCAGCCCAGGAAATGTATCAGTAGCCATCTAATTCATTTTTAATATTAAACTAATGCTATGCTGCGCTGTGATGTGATGTAATGTACAGTCATTTGATCATTAAAATCTTTTTGTTACAGACTCACTCCATGGACTTTGATGATACATGGCACCCTGCCACTCACCCCTCAGGAGCCGTCCTTCCTGCTGTGTTAGCGCTCAGTGACATGATGCCAGCTAACAATAAGCCTAGCGGCCTGGACTTCCTACTGGCCTTCAATGTTGGCATTGAGATTCAAGGCCGACTAATGAGGTTCTCTAATGAGGCCCACAATATCCCCAAGAGGTGAGTGCTTTAGAGTATCAGTTGAACCCAGTCACTTTTACAGCCTAACAGCAACATTACAGTATGGTTCGCTCTGTGAGTGGTCTGCTTTACTGATCACTGATATAAGTCAGGTTCTCATTGATTTTATTTTTTATTCACATTCTGCATAAATTCAGCAGGCTGCAGAGATGTAATGCACAGTCTTTTATTCATATATCATATCAGCAACCTGTGAAAGGCATGTTTTCATGCTCATGCAGGGACAGCAGGGGCTCTGTGGCTAGTTTTAGACCAATTAGCCATGTGGAGAAGAATATCACAGAGGACTCATTTTGCCATGTGTTTACACCAAGTCAAATTAGTCAACATGAGTCAAATGAGTTGCTTGTTTATTACTCAAATTATTAAAAAGATGAGCTGCCCGCGCATGAATGAAATTAGGCTGTTTGGACAAAAAACTTTCACAAAGGAGCTCTATTATAACCATCATGAAATATAGCACAAATTCTCCTTTAGTCACAACAGTAAACAGCTGCAAAACACCTAACCAAAATTTCTCTTTCTTTTTTATGAATTTTCCATCAGGTTTCATCCTCCTAGTGTGGTAGGCACTATGGGAAGTGCTGCTGCATGCGCGCGCCTCTTGTCTCTGGACCCCACCCGGTGCAGTCACGCCTTGGCTATCGCTGCTTCTCTAGCAGGAGCCCCGATGGCTAATGCAGCCACTCAGTCCAAACCCCTCCACATTGGCAATGCTTCCCGTTTGGGGCTAGAAGCAGCTCTGCTGGCCTCCAGAGGCCTAGAGGCAAGTCCTGTGGTCCTAGATGCTGTTGCAGGGGTGGCTGGCTTCAATGCTTTTTATGAAGACTATGTGCCACAACTTTTAGAATCACCCAATAATGACAGCCACGTGTTCCTGCTAGAGGAGCAGGACATGGGCTTCAAACGCTTTCCTGCTCATCTGGGGATGCACTGGGTGGCAGATGCTGCAGCCTCAGTACATAAGGTTCTTGTTGGAGTTGGTCCTGGCACTGTCTCCCCAGGTCAGGTTAAGGACATCCTGCTCAGAGTCCCCAAATCGAAGTACATCAACAGGCCTTTCCCTGAGTCTGAGCACGAGGCACGTCACTCCTTCCAGTTCAATGCTTGCACTGCTCTCCTGGATGGCGAGGTGACTGTGCAGTCCTTCACCCCTGCTGCCATGAGCCGCCCTGACCTGTTCACTCTGCTGAGCCGTGTTCGCATGGAGCATCCTGATGACAACCCTGCAAATTTCAACCGCATGTATGGCGAAGTCCAGGTAACACTTGTTGACGGCGACATTGTGAAGGGACGCTGCGACACCTTCTATGGTCACTGGCGCAATCCACTGTCTGAAGAGAGCCTGAGGAAGAAGTTCAGGAGCAACGCAGAGGTGGTGCTTCCCTCAGAGAAGGTCGAGCAGCTGATTGATGCGGTGGAGGACCTGGACAGGCTTGGGGACTGCCAGAATCTTCTCTCTCACCTGCAATAGATTTTTATAAGGCTTACACAGTAGCCTAACAGCAGCACAAATATTCCTGCATAAAGATATAAAGAAAAATACACACACGTGAACATTTTGCAGACTGCGGTACTGAAGAATATCAAAATACCAGTTGAGCTATCTTAACATTTTTATCAGATGTATCACAGGCTTTGGTGTATTATTATTATTATTATCTCTTTTAATGAAGAAATATTATGATTGTATAAGTTACATTGCAAAGGGAACAAGAAGTGAGTTATATCTACTGAATGCTTTCCAATATCACTGGTGTATATACTGTACAATACTGTTTATATACTGTTAACAATATCTTTCTAACCAATGGATTGCTTGAGTGGCAGTTTAAACACTGCAAAGAGTTGTTGCTTTTAATCAATACAGTTGTTTCAAAATGTCTTCAAACATGTTTCTGTGTTTTCATCCAAATAAAACTACTAAAAAGCATCATCTGACTTTGTTTCATATGGCAAAGGTGCTTACAGAGAGCGAGTTAAGCAATGCAGTGAGAAAGTACAACATATGCACATTTTTCAGAGGAAATGTGCATCCAATGAAGCAATTGCTGTGGCAGGCAGGCAAAGGTGGACCCTAAATGCAGGACTCAGCACGGTGAACTAAACTTAAATGACATTTATTAAAAATATAACAAATGGTACAAAATAAACTGGGCTGGAAGGAAACCAGAACTAAAACTAAGGAACAGGAAGTCACACACCCGGGATCATAGACAACGACACAACGAAGAACAGAGAAAAACTGAGGGCTTAAATACACACCCTAGGTAATCAGGGCAAGAGGAAACAGCAGGGCTCAACAGATGAAACTAATGAAACTAATAACACAGGGGAAGCAAAACTAAACACAAAGTATGGGGAACACGAGACTGTCAAAATAAAACGGGAAGTAACCTAACAATGTTCACGCAGACTGAACATGGAGGACTGGCACACAGAGGAAACTAAACAGGGATCAAGGCACAAGGAAACAGACAAAGAGAAACACAGACATGGGACAGAGAAGGTCAGGGACATGACAAAAGGACAAAAGCAGACACAAAACACAGACACAGGGGCCACTGGGAGAAAGGAAACTAAGAAATCAAAAAGTAACAATAAAGAACAACGAGACAGGAAATGAGATGAAAAACAAACTGGGAAGATAAGTCAGTGAAAACAAAATCTAAACACTAAACTCTAGGTAAATGGCCTGGGACCCTGACACACATTGGTTTTTCAGTAAATAAACAACTGCCAGAAGATCATTTAAAACCAAGTGCATTTTTTAGTACTAGATTATAAAGACAGAAATACTTCTGTGCTTCAGGTGACACTAACAGGGCATCTGCAGAGTGAAAGAATTCGATAACACCATAAAAAGCAGTTTTTTATATTTCGTGTGTATATTTGGAGTGCAAACAAAAAGGTGTAATAAAATGCAAAATAGTGCCAGGAAACATGAGCTGTTTTCCTTGTTCCTGTTCCTCGTGTCTTGCTAGCACACAGACTCTGTTTAATGACCTGTCCACTCAAACCTAACCAACATTAACGTTACCTTCTTGGTGTTTTCCAGTATTTCGTCAACTTTTTCTGTTATTTGACCTCTAACCCATCCATCCATTTCTTCCACTTACCTAATTCAGCATTGCAGGTAGGACTGTGTCCTGTCCCAGATACTATAGGGTGAGAGACAGTATAGACACTAGGAGAGGTCTTTTGAAGCAAAAGATATTTGTGTAACAGTAAAACTGAAAAAAAAAAAATTGTGTATGGTCTGATCATAATAGTCACATTTTGATAAGTATTTTGGACACAATTTCTGTAATTTTCCATCTGTACAAGGAACTAATCAAGACATCACTCAAGCGTGAACCTTAAGAAAAGTATTTTAGTAACCATTTAGGAATTACAGCCTTTAAAAAAATGTTATATACAATGTTCTGCTATATCACATCCAAACCTGCCCAAAACTGTTCTGTTTCTCTACATTGATAAACCATCAAATAGCATATAACATTATGTTTGGTAATTTGCTTTTACTGTGAGAACTCTCTGCATTAACAGAAATGTAAACTTTTTTCAGTTATGGGACAAAAGCGAGGGAATGCTCTGCAGGTGCTTTTTCATTCTTGTAAAGTCTGAATACGTGGTTAAAAAAAATGTGCTGGCTCGAGCAAAAAGTGCAACCATTAGGTGTAGGTGGGTGGTTGGGTGGGTGTGGAGGGGAGGGGGAGGGGGATAATTGGAGAGGTAGGAAAAACTTTGCGAGATGAAGATAAAGATGTTCTTAAGTGCTGCGCTCTTTCCTAACTGGAAAACTATAGAGACTTTGTTCATGCTATCATGAAGGAATGTCTGAAAAAAGGATTGAGCACTACACACATAAGTGTTTACAAAGGGGGCAATCACTGAATGTTACCTAATATCTAATCTAAAAGAAACACAATAATAGACAATAATCACTGACTTTTGTGTTTACAATATTTTGAATTTTAAAATATAAATAATAAAACCAAGATGACTATTACAATGTTGCACCATAAGGAAGCAACAGAGTAAATGAATCACCTCATGAAAGAGTCAGAGAGGCATGCATTCCCCAAGGTCTACACTGACACACACACACACACATCTATCAGTGCTGCAACACCAGCTCATCTTATGCTCACTGATACTGCTTATCTTGTCAGGTTTTCCAGGGAGCTCACAGGTGGGTCATCAGTGACATCACCGGTGTCTTTTGCATAACAACAAAACAGAAGCCAGAACAATGGGCATTCATGGTTAAAGCTTAAAGCTCACTTGAGAAAAATGAAAGGTATGTTTATTTTGCATAATGCCACTTTAACATTCAGGAAAGTAAAGAATGTAAACTGATGACAGTGCTGACAAGGAAAAAAAAGATTGCAAGAGACTTTTGATTGCAGTGTTTCATAATTTAAAAGGAAATAATTACATAACTGAAGGACTGACTGCAATAGAAAATGCATTTCAGTCTAAACCCCATAAGTAAAAAGAAAACAAAGAACAAAAGGATTCACTTGTCTGCCTTCACCTTCATCTGGATGGCACTGCTTTGGCCTCCAGTAACACTGTGAGAAATCTTGGGGTCATTTTTGACCAGGATTTGTCCTTCAATGCACATATTAAACAAATATGTAGGGCCACTTTTTTGCATTTGCACAATATTTCTAAAATTAGAAACATCCTTTCTCAGAATGATGCTGAAAAGCAAATCAATGCATTCATTACTTCTAGGCTGGATTATTGTAATTCATTATTATCAGGGTGTCGTAAAAGCTCCCTGAAAAGCCTTCAGCTGATTCAAAATGCCACAGCTAGAATACTGACAGAGACTAGAAAGAGAGAGCAGATTTCTCCCATACTGGCTTCTCTTCATTGGCTCTCTGTTAAATCTAGAATAGAATTTAAAATCCTTCTCCACACATACAAGGTCTTGAATAATCAGGCCCCATCTTATCTCAAAGACCATATCACCCCAATAGAGCACTTCGCTTTCAGACTGCTGGCTTACTTGTGGTTCCAAACTCCACACAGAAAGGCCCCCACCAGATGGTGGACCTGAACCCAGTACCATCTTTCTGTGAGGTAACAGTGTTAAACACCTGCTGCCCACATTCCTGATTCACTGGGTTGAATATGATATCGACCCTTTTGCAGCTATGACAGCTTTCTATGAAGTTTAGGAGTGTTTTTATGGGAATTTTTGAACATTCTTCCAGAAGCACATTTGGGAGGTCAGACATTGATGTGGGACGAGAAGGCCTGGCTCACAGTCTCCCCTCTAATTCATCCCAAAGTTGTTCTGTTGGGATGAGGTCAGGACTCTGTGCAGGCCAGTCAGGTTCTTCCACACAAACTCGCTCATCGATGTCTTTATGGACCTTGCTTTGTGCACTGGATCCATTGGATCCATTGGAGATGGAGAAGTGCGTTTCATCACTCCAGAGAACACGTCTCCACTGCTCTAGAGTCCAGTGAGAGCATGCTTTACAACACTGCATCTGACGCTTTGAATTGTGTTTGGCTTGTATGCAGCTGCTCGGCCATGGAAACTCATTCAATTAAGCTCTTGTTCTTAAAATAATCTGAAGGCCACATGAAGTTTGGAGGTCTGTATTTGACTCTGCAGAAAATTGGTGCCTCAGGATCCGCTGACCCCAATCTGTGATTTTGTGTTACCTACCACTTTGTAGCTGAGTTGCTGTTGTTCCCAATCACTTCCACTTTGTTATAATACCACTAACAGCTGACTGGGTAATATTTAGTAGCGAGGAAATTTCACAACTGGACTTGTTGCACAGGTGGCATCCTATCACTGTACCACACTGGAATTCATTGAGCTCCTGAGAGCGACCCATTCTTTCACAAATGTTTGTAGAAGCAGTCTGCATGCCTAGGTGCTTGGCTTTACACACCTGTGGCCATTGAAGTGATCGGAATATCAGAATTCATTGATTTGAATTGGTGAGTGAATACTTTTAGCAATATAGTGTTTGTCTAAATTGCAAACCACGTGATGATTGTTTTAATCATGACTAGTAATAAAAAAATCCAAGGAGGAAAACAAAATGTTATTATTGGAGCACCAATGGCAAAACAAAAGTTTTATTGTTTGCCAATAGAAGTTTTTGAACCTTTGAAACATGAAAATCCCTGTGATTGTGCTGCACGTAGTGTGTAGCTCAAAAGCTGAAGCAGCAAAATACATGAAAAACAAACTTTGTCCCACTGCCAAAACTCTGAGCAGCATATGTAAACATGTGCAATAAAAAATAGACAACATGAGGGCCAAAGTATGTCTTTTCAAAGACATGTCTAGATTTCCTGTTGGGGTCAATATAGAAAGAGCTTATCTTTTCAATATTATATTTATATACAGTTCAGTATGCAACAATAGTTTTAGCAATAAATAGGAATGCTTTTAAAAGTGCTTTTATCAATTCACTATATCCAAACTGCAGTAAAGAGAAGTAATGACACACATTTCATTGTCAGATGGATATTTGTCTTTAAAGCAACACCATTTCTCCAAGGTGCACTTTTGTATAGGTGAAGGTGCAGTTTTGGGCCACACCTATTAAGCTTATTGTCAGGTTGAGTATAAAATCATGAGTCGTGCAGTCTTGTCTTTACAAACATTTGTGAAACAATGGGTGGTCTGACTATGGGGCTGTAACATGCCACAGTTGAAAAATAGAATAGAATAGAATAGAATAGAATGACTTTATTGTCATACAGAATGTACAGTGAGATTGGAGGGCCACTCCTGTTCAGTGTCATGCAGTAGAAAGTCACACTTTCTAAAATATAAAATAGAACTTCTAAAAGCTTTTATGCCAGGGCCATCACTGAACTCAACTCTGTGCTGTCCAATGGAAAGTGATGTGGGGTGGTAGTGTTGAGTGTGTGTGCGTGGGTGTGTGTGTGTGTGGTATCTATATGAGTGTGAGTGTATCGGGGCTAGATTCTTCTCATTTTAATTTATCATTATGTATTGTATTTTATTAATTCTTTTATCACTGATATTTTTATTATTTATTGTCTGAGGCACCTGGAAGGACTGCATTTTAAATTTCGTTGAGCAACTTCCGTGTTCAATGACAATAAAGATTCTAAATTCTAATAATGAAGATGGTCAGTATTGCACTTGATGAATGAATATTGCACTAGTGAAGGAATATTGGATATTACACAGTATAGGAGTGATAGAGTTTGTTCAGTATGAATAATATAATATTGCACAGAGATGTGGGTGTTCAGGGTGGTGATTGCTCTGGCAAAGAAACTGCCAGAGGGCAGCAGTTCAAAGCCAGGGTGTGATGATGTTTCTGGCTCTGCTGAGGCAGCGGGAGGTGTAGACGTCTGTCAGGGAGGGGAGAGGGCAGCCAATGATTCTCGACTACCCTCTGAAGCCTCACCCTGTCTGCCTCAGTGCAGCTGTTGTACCATACTGTGATACAGTACGTCAGCAGGCTCTCAATGCATGAGTGGTAGAAGGTCAGCAGCAGCTTTGAGTCCAAGTTGTTCTTCCTGAGGACCCTCAGGAAGTGAAGTCACTGCTGAGCATTCTTGATAACAGCTGTGATGTTATCTGACCAAGAGAGATCAGCAGAGATGAGGACACCAAGAAACCTGAAGGTGTGGACCCTCTCCACACACTCGCCTTTGATATAGAGGGGCCCTGTGTCAGTCCTGTGTTGTCCTGTCCTGAAGTCGATGATGATTTCTTTGGTTTTCATGGTCTTCAGTTCCAGGTTATTCTCTGAACACCAGGCTGTCAACTTCTGGACCTCCTCTCTGTAGGCTGCCTCATCTCCTGTTGAGATGAGTCCGAATTGCAATAAATAAGTTCATGAACTATCTTCCCTCCTAGATATTCAATGATAAGTTGCAAGTGGTATAATTGGAAAGTGGAAGAGTTTAGGAACAACAGCAACTCAAACATGAAGTGGCAAACTACATAAGGTTACAGAGCGGGGTCACCGAGTGCTCTGGTGCATAGTCTCCAACGCTCTGCTCACTCAATAAGATTCCAAACCTCATCTGGCATTAACATCAGCAAAAAAATTGTGTGCTGGGAGATTCACAGCATGGATTTTCATGGCTGACCAGCACCTGCAGGTGCAATGAGTAAGTGGCGCAGTACTTTTGTCCATATAGTGTACTTTCAGGTAGGTTTACAAGCCTTCAGGCCATCTGTCTCCACATTAAATCAACACTCACTACACAGTGTTGACATCAGACCTCCTCCTTCTCTCTACAGACAGTTCTTCATGGTACCAAAGAATGAATTTGGGTCTGATCAGACACCCTATGTTACTGGTGGATGTGAAACTAAAGTGTCTAAAATACTGTTTATTTATTCTGAATCATATATGTAAAAAAAAAAAATTGCTCCTGACTAGCAGTGTTTCTTAAAATTGTTCCATTTCGCTTCACAAAGTTACATAAAAAGCTTCACAAGTACTCATTTGATCATGTGGCTGAACACCCTCTGGTGCTATTCTTCACTTCACTGCCCTTTCTACACATTACTAAAACAGAAACCTAAGCAGGGCGGAACAACCAGTCAATGTTTCCACCCTGTCTTAATGATCCATAAAATACTCGAATATTTAAAATAACAGTTTAAACTACAAACATTTTAGAGCAAAAAAATATAAAGCTATGAAAACACTAAAAAAAGGTGAAAAAGGTTTATGTAGTGAGCATTATGGTAATTGTTATTAATAATAAACATCATTACAGATTCCAATCCTATGAACACTAACTACATTTTTTTATAATAAGGAAGGATTAGGGCATATTATCAGTGTCATCAATGACGTGTTTTGCATGACAACATGACAGAAGTCAGAACAATGGGCACTCATTTAAATATCAGTGGAGAACAATGAAAGTTATCTTATTTTGCACATGTCACTTTAACATTCAGGAAGGTGATGAATGGGAAAATTGTAAACTCAGAGTTCTGGGGACAAAAAAAAAACAGGTTGCAGGAGATTTTTGACTGCAGTGTTTCATAAGTAAAAAGGAAATAACTACATAGCTGAAGGACTACCTGCATGGCACGCTACAATTGAAAAGTCAAAAGTGCAAACCACATGATGACTTACTTAATCATGACTAGTAATAAAAAAAATGCAAGCAGGGAAAACAAAATGCTATTATGGGACTTGAGTCACTAGGCTTTGTTGTTGAGTCAAATCAGCCTGGTAGGTGCAAATTGCTACATAACTAAGAGCAATTCAAAGTCACTGGAAGCCATGCTAACAGCCTCCAACATAGTGGTGGCTAAGGTCATTAGTGATTGTTGCATCCTGAGAATGGGCTGGTGAATATCAGTGATGAATGAAATCTTCAGGTTTAAACAGGACAACTTTCTGGTTTGTCTGAAGCATTCCTTGTGCAATTGAAAGGTACCAAGAGACCAGAAAGACAGCAGCTTTGGATGTTGTAAAAGCTGCTGTCTTTAGTGGGGCATCACCGGATGTCTGAGACTGGCACTGGACAAAAAGGGCCTGTATCCGGAAAGATCTGGAATGCCATGGAATGATCCGGATCTGCCACGTATACATAATGTTCCTGGAGAGAATACGGAGAGAATACTGGAGATCTGATCTGTCATAGATGTTTAGTCAAGTCAAGTTCATTTATATAGCACATTTAACACAACAACAGTTGACCAAAGTGCTGTACATAAACTTAGAATTTAGAATAAATTTAGGCCCAAATCATTATATGTAAATTTAGAATCAAGAATCAATTAAGAATCAAATTATTGTTGTTACATGTCAAAACATATAACAACATTTCAGAACACCCATCCAAAGACAGAGACAAGAGGTAAGTGTTCGATGGCTTTGCTGCCATCACAGGCGCTGCCATTTAAGCGAAACAATAGTGTAAGGGTTATACTGGTTAGGTGGTGTATACAGTCAGGCCTACGTCTTCGGTAAGAAAGACTGCAGCAACCCAGGAGTGCAATGGAACAGTCTTTAATAACGTCTCACAAGTGAATCACAGGGAAGGCACCGCATTGGTAACAGGTAGGTGACTGGTTAAATAAAGATGTGTGGTTTGGCTTCATGAACGCAAACCCAGTCCTCCGAAACTGTCCTTTTACCGTGATGCTCCTTCACCGCTTTATTAGGTACGCCGGTCTGCCGTGCAGGGCATAAACAGTGAGCACCGTGATCTCGCAGTTGCGATGTTCACTCTCGCGCTAACCTCCGAAGCAGGGAGATTTGGCACAAATAGGGCAAATAAGGAAAAAAATCATCTCGTATTTTCCCCATAATGGGGGCACAGTATGAGGTTGAAAAAAACCTCTGCAAAGTAAGCACATATGGCATATAGCATGGGAGCACTAGGGTGGGGAGTGGAGGGGCTGCCAGCAGAGACGCGCCAGGATACTGTGATGGCAAGCCAGCTTCCTCGACTAGCAGTTCATGATAATGTTAATGATAAGATGGTATAGATGGGTGCCAGGATACCAGTTCATATAGGTCACAACATGGGGCGGGGGCGAATAGCATCTGTTTACATAACATCTCCAGGAGACGATTTAGACAGACAGCCATCCAAGGCCGTCTGGGAGCCAAATTCCAAATACTACAATTGTTTTGGAACAGGCCGTCATAACTATTTGCTGACAGATCTTACAGTTTTCTGGTTACCTCTCAGAAATGCAATCATCCATATTTGGTTCTACTCCGCCACGCAGAAACAGACACTCCAACACACCTCCAAATGGATATTATCCGGATATTATATGGATATGTAACAGATGTTCATTTCAGGGTCCAATCTTGTCAGTTTATGGAGAAATCTCAAAACAAATCTGTCAAAGATCCATTCCATTCATCGGGATATTGTCCATATCTGTGACATATAGAGAGGTATCATACCTCATATAGTACCATATTTTAGGGCTTTTATTCCAGTGTGGACCCTTGCTACACTTACTACTGTGATGGGGATGGAGTTTCCATTTTATAATAGCTGGTCAAGTTACTTGTGAATGGTAATAAAAGCAGTGTGTTACGTTTTCTATTCAATAATAAAGAAGAATTTGTCTTTCCGTCTTATGACTGCAACAACACGTGTGACAGGCTTGGCATGGGTAATAACTAGATCATCAGTAGTGTCGTGTTACAGACATGGGGAAAAAAAGTGCTTTGAAACTGAATAGCTGACAATGGCCGTGGTACCACTGCCAAAACGAAACTTTGAAATATGAAAATCTTTGTGACTGTGTTTCACTCTATTACGGAAAGCTGTTTACAAAAATCTAAAAACTAAAGTAGAATAGTACATGAAAATCAATCTTTGTGCTACTGCCAAAAAAAAATCTCAATAAAGAAATATAAAATATGAGGGACAAAATATGTGCGTACAAAAACACGTTTGGTCTCCCTGTTGGGTTCAGAAGGTATAGAAAGAGCATACCTTTTCTTAAACCCTCTTATTTTATATTTATGTACAATTCAGTATACAGCAATAGCTTTGGCAACTAATGGTTTTAAAATTGCTCCTATCAATTCACTTCATCCAAACTGCAGTAAAGAGAAGAAATGCCACACATTTCATTGTTTGATGGACATTTGTCTTTAAAATATTTCTCCAAGGTACACTTGTGTAGAGCTATGGGGACACACACCATAGTCCCAGTCCTCTCCACTGGACCCTCCTCAATAACTCTACAAACCTGCAGAAAAATGGACATGGATCATTTCACCAAGCTCTGTTTTTGTTTTGTTTCTTCAAAATGGTTGCATAATGTGACATGCAGAATCAAAACACTCAGATACTTTAAGATGAGCAGCTACTGCAGCCAGAGGGGTTTGGGGGATGAGGCACAGGTGTGCAGAGCCTGATGTTGGATGCTTAGCTTTTGGTTCAAACTCCTGACCCAGCTGGTGAAGGTTGAACTTCTGCTACCCAAAGCTCAGGGCCTTACGTTTTCCCTTGAAAGTGTAGATAAGATGTGGGTGTTCAGATGTAACTCAGAACTCACAATCAAATCCTGCTACCTAGTGGACGTTCTCTCAAACCATGACACTTTGCGTTTTCTGCTGCAATGTAATGATTTCTCATTGTCTTTAAGAAGAACATTTAATCAAACACAACTGTTCCAATGACAATAAAGTTAACAGTGTCTTTGATTTTGACTGTGTGTAACTTGAAAGTGACAACCTCATAACAAGAACTGAACTGTAAAAACTGATGGTATCTGGGACACTTTTCACTGTAAGCACCAAATGATCCAGATTGCTCACTTCAACAGAACAGGTTCCTTTGTATCTGACAGTTTCCAGTGTTTGAATGCTGATAACCTACAGTAGATGAGAGCAAACCATGACTGGACAAAACAAAAAAAATAAAAAAAAAAACAGACGGATTTTGACTCTATAAACAGAAATCAGTGGAGTTGAACTGAGGGTTTAAGTGTTAAAAGAAAAGGCACATTTCCACAGGCTAAAAAAATAATAAATCTGATAATTAACAGTAGTGTTATGGCCAGGTATGACCCATTATATATCACAAAATTTTCTGCTATATCACATTCAAGCCCAGTAAGTCTTGTGTTTTTATACTTTGATAAACCATTAAATAACAACAGACTGTCTGTCTGGGATACATAATTAACACTGACTTTTGTGTTTAACACTTTTAAAAGAATTTTATATATAAACTAGAAGCACTCAGGGAGCGCAAACCTCCGCCAAGGCCATAGGGTCACTGACGCTGTAATACGTGTATCTAAATGCTGTGAAATATTCTTGCATCTTTCCCAGACGCTAGGATCATCTGAGCAGTAAACAATAAAAAAATGATCGTCACCTCACTATGTTGTTTGATAGAACGTGTCACTATGTTACACTGTAATTTTTTTCAGGTTTTTGTGCCTTGTGTTTCGTAGGTAGAAGCTAAATTATTAAAATCCCCCTATCTCGCAATAGTGAAGAATCCTTAAAAAAAATTCCTGGATCCAGATCGCGATCTGGATCACTGCCAAAATTTAATCACTTCTTCCTCTTGTCATTTCCAACCACTCCACAAAATTTCATCGAAATCCATTCATAACTTTTGGAGTAATCCAGCTGACAAACAAACAAACCAACGAGACCGAAAACATAACCTCCTTGGTGGAGGTAATAATAATAAAACCAAGATGACCAACTAATACAGCTATGGGCAATGAAAACAAGAAGGACAAGAAAGGATGAAGGAATTGTGAAAGTTATGAAAACATTATGGGTGAAAGCAAGTTTATTTAGGGATAATTGTGGTGATTATTATTATTATGCATTATTATTATGCATCACTGCACATTCTAATCCTGGGGGGAATTAAATGTATGTTTATTTTGTACATGTCACGTTAACATTCAGGAAAGTAATGAATGGGACAATTGTAAACTGAAGACACTTCTGAGAACAAAAACAGGTTGCAAGAAACTTTTGATTGCAGTATTTCATAAGTAAAAAGGAAATGATTCCATAACTGAAAGACTGACTGCACGGCACACTGCAAGAGAAAATGCATTTCAGTCTAAACTGATGGCCTGCTTTTTTTTTTCTCCTTCTTCTTCCATTGTATTTTAGCTAGTAAAAAATTATCTGGCACAGTTTTCACTGTGAGAACCAAATGATCCAGATGCCTCTCTTCAAAAAAAAAAAAAACCTATAACTTGATTTTGGGGCCATGAACAGAAATTGGTGATGTTGAACTGGGCACTTAAGCATTTAAAAGAAAACGAAAGACATTGCTTCTCCATTTCCACCAACTAGGAAAAGATACATTTGATCATAAAAATTGTGAAAAAAATTATGGGTGAATGCAAGTTTGGAGTCTTTTTGAATTGGGACACACTCTTTAACAAGTCAGAGAACTCAGCCACAATAGGCAGACATTCCCCAGGGTCTACACCCACATACAAAACAGAAACAATCTAACAGTGGAGTAACACCAACCCATCTTACCCTCATCGATACTGCTTCACCTGTCAGGTAACAGAGTTGGAATTCACAGGTGGGTCATCAGTGTCATCAGTGGAGTCTTCTGCATAACAACAAAACAGAAGCCACAACAATGGGCATTCGTGGTTAAAGTTTAAAGATGAGTGGAGAACAATGAAAGGTATGTTTATTATGGACATGTCACTTTAACATTCAGGAAAGTAATGAATGGGACAATTGTAAACTGAAGACACTTCCAAGAACAAAAACAGGTTGCAAGAAACTTTTGATTGCAGTATTTCATAAGTAAAAAGGAAATAATTACATAACTAAGTGAGTAATAAGGAAACAAGGAAACAAGGAAATGTGCAAATGCTGTGCATCTGCTGACCCTGCTCCGTGAGTTTGCGTGGCCTACCACTTTGTAGCTGAGTTGCTGTTATTCCCAGTTGCTTCCACATTGTTATAATACCACTAACAGCTGATTGGGGAATATTTAGTAGTGAGGAAATTTCACAACTGGACTTGTTGCACAGGTGGCATCCTATCACTGTACAATGCTAGAATTCATTGAGCTCCTGAGAGCGACCCATTCTTTCATAAATGTTTGTAGAAGCAGTCTGCATACCTTTGAAACATGAAAATCCCTGTGATTGTGAAAAGAAACATGTTAAAAGATAATCTAAGAAAAACCTGAAGCAGCAAAGTACATGAAACACACACTTTGTGCTATTGCCAGAAATCTGAGACACACCTATAGCTTATATATTTTTGTTTTTAATGAGACATGGTGTGTGTCTGAAGTAAAAATCTTTAGGAAAAAAAAAGCTTCTTCTATATTATGTTTATATACAATTCAGTATACACCAATAGTTTGAGCCATAAATATAAAGTATGAATGCTTTTAAAAGGATTCTTAGAACATATTTTTGTTGTTTCAAAAAAAAAAGAAAGCCTTTAGTATACATTATAACCTTTGATTTGCTCCTGAATAGTAGTGTTTCTTATAATTGTTCCATTTCACTTCACAAAGTTACATAAAAACCTTCACAAATACTCATTTGATGATGTGGCTGAACACCCTCTGGTGCTAATCTTCACTTCACTGCCCTTTCTACACATTACTAAAACAGAAACCTAAGCAGGGCGGAACAACCAGCCAATGTTTCCACCCTGTCTGAATAACTGGCTCTAATATTTGCTCTTAGTTGTGTACAGCACTTTGGCTAAGTTAAAGTTAAAATAACAGTTTAAAATACAGACAACTTATGGCAAAAACAATAATTGGACATTGTGCTTTAGACTAGCACTGCTTTTGGTGGGCTGGTGCAGTGTTGGGAAGTACTGTGACATGTCAGTGAACAAGGACAAAGAAGTCTCAAGAAGAGTCCTTTGCTGTTGACTGGATATAGTTTGACACTTCAATGAGATTATGATCAGGGTCTCTAAAGTACAATGAGGTGATGGTCCCCATAGCCCCAGTCCTCTCCATTGGACCCTCCTCAATCTCAACTCCACAAACCTGCAGAGGAGAAATGAACACAGATCATTTAACCAAGCTCTGTTTTTGTTTGATCTTCAAAATGGTTCCATAATGTGACATGTAAAATCAAAACATTTGTGTGGGGTACCTTAAGATGAGCAGATACTGCTGCCAGAGGGGTTTTGGTGATGAGGCACAGGTCTGCAGAGCCTGACGTTGGACACTTAGTTTTTGGTCCAAAATCTCTCCAATCTCATTGTACATCCTGTATAATGACAATAAAGGCATTCTATTCTATTCTATTCTAAACTCCTGACCCAGCTGGTGAAGGTTAAACTTCTGCTGCCCGAAGCTCAGGGCCTTGCGGTTTCCCTTCAAGATGAATGCAGATAAGACGTGTGTGGGTGTTCAAAAATGACTCTAAGCTCTCGACAGCCAAGCCTCAAAATTCACAAACAAAGTCTGCCATCTAGTGGACGTTCTCTCAAATAATGACACTTTACTTTTTTTACTGCAATGTAATGATTTGTCATTGTCTTTCATAAGCAGTGATGGTATAGTTACCTTGAAAAAGTAGTCCGACTACTGATTACTGATTACTTCTTTAAAAAGTAACTTAGTTACTTTACTGATTACTTAATTTTAGAAGTAACTAAGTTAGATTACTAGTTACTTTATTAGTTACTTTCAACAGCTGCCGGTCTTGTGCCAAAAGTGATCGTCTGTCATAAAGTGATTCAGATGTTTCTGTGTGCTTTTATGTGTAATGTCTTTGCTTACAGTATATTGCTAAACTGAGTGCAGTCAACATGATTTATGAGTGGCTTGGCCACTTCAAATATCTTTATATAACTGTGATGTTATATTTGTTGTGATTTCTGCAGCCTCTGAGCCAGATTTCTGTTTTAAAAGATATTTTTAATGTCAGACAGTTTTTACCTTGGAAAAAAAAAAATGAATATATAGAAATCACTTTGCCAAAAACTGAGTGGAGCATCTACCACTCAGTTTGAGTGGTCATGAATCACCTGATATCATTCATGAGAGATGTATTTGATATATACTTCACAGACTATAGGTCAACAAGTCATTTACAGCCGTTTAAATACAGGCAATGATTTTTATTTATTTATTTTTTTTGGCAAATACCGAAAATTGCTGTTTGGCAGACGATCACTTTTTGGCACAATACCAGCCTCTACTACATACTATAGTAGAGGGCTTTTCAACTTCTTCAGCTCTCCCCCACTTGGGTGCTGGGGGGCTCCTGCATTAGCCGCAGCTCTGCTTCGCCACTGTTGCGACTCGCTCTGTAAGTTTGACTGCGCCGTGACTCCAGATGTTACTTCATGTCTGACGTAGTGTTTTTGAAACTAGATAGCACTTTGTCGCCAGCACAAAGTGCACAGCTAACCTTGATGTTGTCATCTTTAGCTGACACAGACTCACTATAGTGTCTGTATTTCAGCTGGAAAACGCGCATCTCTCTCCTCCCTCCATTGTTTCTGTTTGTGTCGCTGTGCTGTTATTGTCCTCATGCCGAAAACGGGATTTAACTGTCGCATCTGCCAGAAGTCACTACCCGAGATGCAAGAAGAAAGCAAAATATATCTTTGTACTGAGGAAAATGACAACAATAGTAACGCACAGTGACTTGGATAAGTAACTTTAATCTGATTACTGGACTGCAAATAGTAACGCGTTAGATTACTCGTTACCGAGAAAAAGTAGTCAGATTAGAGTAACGCGTTACTAAGTAGCGCGTTACTGACATCACTGTTCATAAGAACATTTAATAAAACATGACTGGTCCAACAACAACAATAATAATAATGACTGTGTACTACACTGTGCATACTTTGAATGTGACCACCTCTGTGCCAAAAACTGAGCTGTAAAAAAATGATAGTATCTGACACAGTTTTCACTGTAAGAACCAAATGATCCAGATGCCTCACTTTAAAAAAAAACAAAAAACTATGACTTGATTTTGGCGCCATGAACAGAAATTGGTAGAGTTGAACTGGGCACTTAAGCATTTAAAAGTAAAAGAAAGACATTGCTTCTCCATTTCCACCAACTAAAAAAAGATACATTTTATCATAAAAGTTATGAAAAAATTATGGGTGAATGCAAGTTTATTTAGAGATAATTGTGATGATTGTTATTAACCATCATTACACATTATACAATCCTGTGAATACTACCTACACTTTTTATCATAAAGAAGGATTAGAGCAAATAAAGACAGCTAAAATGCTCTCCTCTACATGAAAGTGTATCAAAGATTAGGAACACTTAACGGGATCTTTTTGAATTGGGACACACTCATCAACTCAGCCACAATAGGCAGACATTCCCCAGGGTCTACACCCACATACAAAACAGAAACAATCTAACAGTGGAGTAACACCAACCCATCTTACCCTCATCGATACTGCTTCACCTGTCAGGTAACAGAGTTGGAATTCACAGGTGGGTCATCAGTGTCATCAGTGGAGTCTTCTGCATAACAACAAAACAGAAGCCACAACAATGGGCATTCGTGGTTAAAGTTTAAAGATGAGTGGAGAACAATGAAAGGTATGTTTATTATGGACATGTCACTTTAACATTCAGGAAAGTAATGAATGGGACAATTGTAAACTGAAGACACTTCCAAGAACAAAAACAGGTTGCAAGAAACTTTTGATTGCAGTATTTCATAAGTAAAAAGGAAATAATTACATAACTAAGTGAGTAATAAGGAAATAAGGAAACAAGGAAATGTGCAAATGCTACAAATTGTGAGTTTGTGGTTTAAGGTGTATTTACTATAGAAATAAGGAAGGGCTGGCTACATGACACGCAGCAATAGAAAATGATTTCCACTGGCACACTATACTGCCAAAAGTATTTGCTGGTCTACCCTTACCTGTATATGAATCTGAGTGACATCCCATTCAATTTAGCCTGACCCCACTAACTGCATGTCTTTGGAAAGAAGCAGGAGCATCTGGAGAGAACCCACACAGACATGGAAAAAACACGCACACAGAAAGGTCCCCACTGGATACTGGATTTGAACTCAGTACCATCTTCCTGTGAAGCAAGAGTGCTAACTACCTCGCCACTGTGCCGCACCCATTCGTAATCCATAGGGTTTAATATGATGTCGGCCCACCCTTTGCAGCTAGGACAGCTTCAACTCTTCTGGGAAGGCTTCCCACAAGGTTGAGTGTTTTTATGGGAATTTTTGAACATTCTTCCAGAAGCATATTTGTGAGGTCACACACTGATGTTTGACAAGAAAGCCTGGCTCACAGTCTCTGCTCTAATTCATCCCAAAGGTGTTCTATTGGGTTGAGGTCGGGAGTCTGTGCAGGCCAGTCAGGTTCTTCCACAGCAACTCCTGAAAAACAACCCTACACCATAATCCCCACTCCACCAAACTTTACACTTGGCACAATCCAGTCAGACAAGTACTGTTCTCCTGTCAACCACCAAACCCAGACTCATCCATCAGATTGACAGATGGAGAAGTGTGATTTGTCACTCCAGAGAACACATCTCCACAGCTCTAGAGTCCAGTGACAGTGTGCTTTATACCACTGCATTCGATGCTTTGCATAGCACTTGGTGATGTAAGGCTTGGATGCAGCTGCTCACCCATAGAAACCCATTCCATGAAACTCTCTACACACTGTTCTTGAGCTAATCTGAAGGCCATGTAAAGTTTGGAGGTTTGTAGAGATTGAAAGTTGGCACCTCAGCATCTGCTGACCCTGCTCCGTGAGTTTGCGTGGCCTACCACTTTGTAGCTGAGTTGCTGTTATTCCCAGTTGCTTCCACATTGTTATAATACCACTAACAGCTGATTGGGGAATATTTAGTAGTGAGGAAATTTCACAACTGGACTTGTTGCACAGGTGGCATCCTATCACTGTACAATGCTAGAATTCATTGAGCTCCTGAGAGCGACACATTCTTTCATAAATGTTTGTAGAAGCAGTCTGCATGCCTAGGTGCTTGGCTTTACACACCTGTGGCTGTGGAAGTGATTGGAACACCTGGATTCAATGATTTGAATTGGTGAGTGAATACTTTTGGCAATATAGTGTTTGTCTAAACTGCAAATCACATGATGACTGATTTAATCATGACTAGTAACAAAAAAAATCCAAGGAGGAAAATAAAATGTTATTATGGGAGCACCAATGGCAAAACTAAAGTTTTATTTATTTGCCAACAGAAGTTTTTGAACCTTTGAAACATGAAAATCCCTGTGATTGTGAAAAGAAACATGTTAAAAGATAATCTAAGAAAAACCTGAAGCAGCAAAGTACATGAAACACACACTTTGTGCTATTGCCAGAAATCTGAGACACACCTATAGCTTATATATTTTTGTTTTTAATGAGACATGGTGTGTGTCTGAAGTAAAAATCTTTAGGAAAAAAAAAGCTTCTTCTATATTATGTTTACATACAATTCAGTATACACCAATAGTTTGAGCCATAAATATAAAGTATGAATGCTTTTAAAAGGATTCTTAGAACATATTTTTGTTGTTTCCAAAAAAAAAAAAAAAATGAAGCCTTTAGTACACATTATAACCTTTTATTTGCTAAACCTAAGCCGGGCTGAACAACCAGCCAATGTTTCCACCCTGTCTTAATGTTCCATAACTGGCTCTAATATTTAAAATAACAGTTTAAAATACAGACAACTTATAGCAAAAACAATAATTGGACATTGTGCTTTAGACTAGCACTGCTTTTGGTGGGCTGGTGCAGTGTTGGGAAGTACTGTGACATGTCAGTGAACAAGGACAAAGAAGTCTCAAGAAGAGTCCTTTGCTGTTGACTGGATATAGTTTGACACTTCAATGAGATTATGATCAGGGTCTCTAAAGTACAACGAGGTGATGGTCCCCATAGCCCCAGTCCTCTCCACTGGACCCTCCTCAATCACAACTCCACAAACCTGCAGAGGAGAAATGAACACAGATCATTTAACCAAGCTCTGTTTTTGTTTGATCTTCAAAATGGTTCCATAATGTGACATGTAAAATCAAAACATTTGTGTGAGGTACCTTAAGATGAGCAGATACTGCTGCCAGAGGGGTTTTGGTGATGAGGCACAGGTCTGCAGAGCCTGACGTTGGACGCTTAGCTTTTGGTTCAAATTCCTGACCCAGCTGGTGAAGGTTAAACTTCTGCTGCCCGAAGCTCAGGGCCTTGCGGTTTCCCTTCAAGATGAATGCAGATAAGACGTGTGTGGGTGTTTAAAAAATGACTCTAAGCTCTCGACAGCCAAGCCTCAAGATTCACAAACAAAGTCTGCCATCTAGTGGACGTTCTCTCAAACCATGTCACTTTTCTTTTTCTATTATTTGCCATTATCTTTAAGAAGAACATTTTGGTCCAACAACAATAAAAATAACAATGATTCTGACTGTGCATACCTTGAATGTGACCACCTCCATGCCAAGAACTGAGCTGTAAAAATTTATGGTATCTGGGACACTTTTCACTGTAAGCACCAAATGGTCCAGATGGCTCACTTCAATGGGACAGGTTCCTTTGTATCTGACAGTTCCCAGAGTGTGGATGCTGGTAACCTAAAGGAGATGATAGCAAACCATGATTAAAATAAATAAATAAATGAATGAATAAATAAACTATGGCTTGCGAACAGCGACGCGCGGTGGTGAATGTGTGCGGGAGCCTCTAACCATGCGAAAGGTGAAAGGAGGTTTTTTACTTTGGTAAAATATCAATGTAGCCACTGCACCGGGTTAGCGCATATGCTCACATCGTGAGTATAAAAAGTAGCCATTTACACTATCAGCTAGCTTCCCAGCTCGGTACCGTGGCTTCCCTAAAAACGGAAGTCTAACCTGCTTTTACGTTTAAGTGTGTGTAGCCTTAGAGTTTGTGGGAAAGAGTGGTAATAGGTGTGTACGGCTCGCCAAATCTTCGCATAATAACAGAGTTTACCTTGAAACAGCTCTTCTGAAAGTGCCACAAACGACTTCCAGCTGCCCGGAGCGCCATCCTGTCGTGCTGTGACAGCAGTAGGCAGGCTACTTCCTCGTTTTTCCACTTGTGTGTCCTGTGAAACATTTACAGCAGCACACTGACCATAGTTGTGCGCATCTGAGCACTTTATACTTATTTAACAGTCCTTCTTATTTACAGGATTGTGGAAACGTGCCATTTCTGCAGAGCGCATGGTCATAAATACGAATAATTGTTCTCTATCTGTCGGCTGGGATCCTCCTGGGAGTCAGCAGGAGTGCTAGTAATAACACTAGTTACTATAATGTTTTAACAGGTACACCTATACAGTCTAATGTTGTCAGGTACAGCTGCCCTGCCAGAAGAGTTTAACCATGCCTATAATGTAAATGACATCTACGTTTTGGGATTGAGGTCACAAGCTCACATTGGTGTACTGGACTGTATTTCTGTATATAAAAAAGGACTCCAAACTAGATCTATTGCTCAGGCCACTAAGCACATCATTTAATGCACACATTTCATTGCTCACACTCTTCCACCTTTATAACGTTTGTTGTAATGATTTCAAAAAAAGGGGGACAGTTTTTTGTGCTTTGTGACACAGACCCCACTAACAGGAAGGTCCACGATCTACCTACTTGTTCTTATCACAGGATGTTTATAGGTTCTGCTGTAAGAGGCCAGGTTATACACAGCATCTCAAAGAAAAAGTCAAAACATAAATCCATCCATCCATTCACTTCCGCTTATCCTATTCAGGGTCGCAGGGGGGGGGGGGGGGGGGGGGGGGGGGGGGGGCTGGAGCCTATCCCAGCTGACATAGGGCGAGAGGCAGGGTACACCCTGGACAGGTCACCAGTTAGTCGCAGGGCCAACACAGAGAGACAGACATCCGCACTCACGTTCAACCTATGGGTAATTTATCGTTTCCAATTAACCTAACCCCAGTAAGTGCATGTCTTTGGACTGTGGGAGGAAACCGGAGTACCTGGAGAAAACCCACGCAGACACGGGGAGAACATGCAAACTCAACAGAGGCCAAGGTGGAATCGAACCCTTGCATAGGGTATTCTAACTGTGAGGCAGCAGCGCTAACCACCGCGCCACCGTGCTGCCCTCAAAAAATATAAACTGGGAAAATGGTAAATGGACCGGTGTTGTGCCAAACAGTGATCGTCTGCCAGAAAGTGATTTTTGATGTTTCTATGTGCTTTTATGTGTAATGTATATGCTCATATTGGTGAATAGAGTGTAGTCAATAGGATTTATGAAGGGCTTAGATATAAAATGAAGAAATGACCTGTTATTCAAGTATGTTTATGACTCTGCATTATTGCACTTACGTATAATAAATCCAGTCCTCTTTGGTCACTGAAAATATTTTTATAGAGTGTAATGTCATATTTGTTCTGATTTCTGCTGCCCTCTTGACCACATATCTCTTTAAAAATCTGGCCAATCGCAGTTTTTACCCTGATAAATAAAGAATATATAAAAGTCTCTGCCAAAAACTGATTGCAGCTTCTACCTTGTGACAGAAATGTTGTTTGTTACTCAAAATGACTTGATATCATTCACGAGAGATATGTTTGACATATTTTTCACAGATTATAGATCAGCAAGTCATTTACAACAGTTTAAATATGGGCAATCATTTTCTGGCAATCACTTTCTGGCAGACGATCACTTTTTGGCACAACACCGGATCGTCTATGACATTCACACTCCAATAAATGCATCGGATAGCAACTTGGGGTTCAGCATCTTGCCCCAGAATATCTCCTGAGCTACAGCCACCCAAGTGTACCATTAATATGCGCTTACTGGCCATTTTGTTAGGTACACCTGTTCAACCACTTGTTAATGAAATTGCATGCATTGTTAATGTCAGAGAACGGTAAGACTGCTTCAGGCTGATATGAAGGCAACAGCACACCAGGTGCCGCTGTTGTCAGGTAAGAACAGGAAACTGAGGCTATAATTCACACAAGCTCACCAAAATTGGACAATATACGATTGGAAAAACATTACCTGGTCTGACGAGTCTTGATTTCTGCTGCGACATTTGAATGATGGGGTCTGAATTTGGCATGAACACCACAGAAGCATGGATCTATCCTGCGTTATATCAACAGTTCAGGTTGGTGATGGTGAGATTTTCTTTGTACCCATTGGGCCCCTTAGTAGCAACTGAGCATTGTTTAAACTGACCGTGTCCATCCTCTTTGTAACCAGTGTACCCATCTTCTGATGACTGCTTCCAGCAGGATAATGGAGTATGTCACAAAGCTCAAATCATGTCAAACTGATTTGCTGTACTCAAAAGGCCTCCAGAGTCACCAGATCACAATCCAATAGAGCACCTTTGGCATGTGGTGGACCAAAAGATTCACATTATGGATGTGCAGCAACTGAGTGACGCTATCGTTTCAATAAGGACCAAAATCTGTGATGAATGTATCCAGCACCTTGTTGAATGCAGAAGAATGAACAATAAAAGGTAGTTCTGAAGGCAAAAGCGGGTCCAACCAGGACAACCAAGGTGTAACCAATGAAATACCCAGTGAGTATGTATGTACTACATTTCAGTGTTGCGTGCAGTTCATATGATCAGACAGCACAGTAAGTTTACAGAATGCATACTAGCAAAGCATTTCATAGCATAACAACTTGTTTAATTCAGCGGTTAGTTTCATTTTCCACCCAGTTAACATACTGCACTGGGTGGACCACAGAACAAGGCCAAAAACTAAAGCATGGCCTAAGAAGGAACATACATTTTGTTTACATGTTTATGGTATTTAACATCATCTTGCATTCACACCTTTATGCCCCACAAAGGGAAGTAATAGTTGTGGCTAAGACATCAAACAATAAAATAAGAAACATGACAGGATGGCGTTAAGTGATTCTTTTTTCTTCCTTTAGCCAGTGTCCCAGTTCATCAACAGTGCTATTAAAACCTACAGAACTTCTAAATAAAATCAAATTCAACACATAATGGGTAATAAAGTCTTCATTTCCCTACTTTTATGTTTGCATGTATTGCACTCGGATATGGAGCATTTGCTCGTGAGGCAGGAGGAGGGCACAGTGGTCAAGTATCTTGACTTTTCTTATGAAGCAAAGGACAATAATGTGAACTGTGAACTCTTTTTTTTTTTTTTTTTTTTTTTTAATTTCCCCAGACTTGGTTATACGTCAACTCTGCAGGTTAATAACTTAAGTTGTAACTTATACATGGAGGTGGACTGACAGGTAAACAGATCTACTGTGGCTTAAATTGAGGAGGTAAGTCTGCATTTCCATTTTATTCAAATTGTGATTATTTCACTCACAATTGAATTCACATTAAATGAATCATTGTTAGTAGAAAAAAAAAATCTAGAAGAGCAGTAACACACAAAAGGATGATGACCGTGAAATCATTGAATATTAAAAGTAAATGTCCTTTTGCATGTGTCATGCCTACTAATATTTTTGGAGGTGGAGAAAATACACAACTTGATACTGACAAAGCATACATTACCCATACCTTTTGTTTTCTCATATGATTACTTTTGTCATTACAATAATCAAGAAAGTAGCAATACAATATTAATCCAAAACAGACTTAAACATTGAAAAGAAAAAAAAAAAAAACCCTAGACAGTTCAGCATTGTTTTTTCCAAGAGTTAATGGTATATGCAGATCAAAAGAAAAAAAAAGTAGTTTGTTTCTTTAGGGTGAGCAAGAATGGAGAGCATAAGTCACACTGTAAAATGCAAAACAATTTATATCCTCCATCCTTTGGACATCACAATCTGTAAATAATTCTGCTGTATACATTGTTAGCACCTAAACATTTAAAATCAAATTCAGAGTGTAATTGCAGCCATCATGACCCAGATCTTCAAATGAGTTCATTTACAATCCAAAACCAATTCAGTGACAATGCATGATGCAAAATTATTTTACAAGCTTATTTACAGCTAATACTTTGAACTGGTGTAACTAACAACTGCACCTACACCCAGCTTATGTTAGATAAGGGGTCATTCAGGAATTGATAGAAAAGAACCGATTTGAATTACTGTAACTACCTGCAGGTGTGCAGCTTTTATAATCAGGATTTTTTTAAAATGAGATATAGGTCTACTCGTGTGCATGGCTTGATGCAACGCAAAACTGCACAGCCACTACGGGTTGATCGACAGCATGCATCGCTTGTGCCCAACTTTGGACTGCAATAATAAATGTCTAACTAAAAACTAAATATTCTCCAATGTCACTGTAAGGATCAACCCAAATAAAACCTGTCTGCAATACGATCAAACTTACAAATAGTATGAGGGAAATACATTTCAACAGCGGAAACACATTTTCTCACAGCCTCTTACAGATTTGGGGATATTGGATTACTTAGGCTGAGACAAAAGGCCTTCAGTCTGTCAAAGAGTTACACCACACTCTCTCTGTTGGCTGATACCAGGACAGCCCTACGGCAAATGGGGCACGTGGAATTTTCGGAGAGCCAACGGTCTATGCAGTGCACATGGTACTCATGAGAGCAGGGAAGCTTACGTAGCTTGTTCCCCTCTGCATACTCTGTTATGCACACACTGCAAGTCTTCAAGGCATCACTCTCTCCAAAGTTGCGCATAGAGAGGTTGTCAATCTGTTCTTTGGTCAGCCCCTGGGGCTGGTCTTCGTCATCATCATTTAGGAGGAAAAAGTGGGCAAGTCGCAGGAAGGGCAAGGAGCTCGGCTCCTCCAGGCTGATAGGTGGTCTTGGCCGAGCCCTGCCACCAGAAGAAGGCGGACCAGTGGCAAGGCCTTCATCCACATCAGTCTCAACTGTCCTTCCCCTGCCTCCGGCAGCAACTGGTTGCTCCTCAACATCAGCAGCAGGAGCATCAGCAGGAGTAGCATCTGGATTGTGGAGGGCTTCTATGTCTGCAGGAGCGTTGGCTCCACGGTTTGAATCTGAAGAATCAGAGTCCGAGTCCATGAGGTAGCCGAGCTCACCAAACCCAGTCATGATCTGCCGTATCATAGACTGGAGAGCCATTGACGTTGCCTCTCCCAAACCTGCGTCAGAGATTCTTCGGATAGGGATGCGAATAGTGCTGACGTAGGTCCTAACACCAGCACGCTCAGAGCGCGAGAAAGTCCTACGAAATCCACCACGCTCACTCTCATACATAAATGTGTTGTTTGAGTTCTGAGAGCGCGAGCGGGTACGACTGGCGATGCTGTCTCTTTGCCGATATTCACCTGGACGCACACGGCGCACCTGGAGATCAAGCATAATGGTAGGGGGGCGACGCGCTGCTGCGCCCCCTTCCCCGCCAGAGGCTTCTCCTTCCTGAGAGCCAACATTGTGGGCCTCTGGGATGGATTCTGCAGCAGCCCTAGATTGCTGAACATCACCATCAGCGTTGCTGGGTCTGGAAAGAACATGTTGTCGAGTCCGGGAACTGCCCTCCACTTGAGGCATGGGGGGAGCACTGTTAGAAGAACTGGCGCTTTGAGAGATGTAAGCATGCCGTTGATTAGGGAGACCATCAAGCTGATCCAAGTTGAGAGGGGAGCGGCTCCTGGCTATACGGGCCCGAGTCCTGCGTGGTTCTGGACTACGGCTGCGGGGTCTCCTTTGTCCTCTACGTGGAGAAGGGCAGAGTGGGGGTTGTACTGGAAGAGGAGAAGGTGAGGCAGGAGATTCACCTACAAGCTCTTGTGAAACAACCTCTTCTAGTTCAGGCTCTGGTTCCACTATGACGGCCAACTCATCTACAACTGGTTCTTCTACCACTTCTGTCTCCATAGGAACTTGTGGTTCAGCACTTGCCACTACTTCTTGACCTTCTGGAGACTGCTCTGGAGACTGCTCTGGAGACTGCTCTGGAGACTGCTCTGGAGACTGCTCTGGAGACCGCTCTGGAGACCGCTCTGGAGACCGCTCTGGAGACCGCTCTGGAGACCGCTCTGAAGCTTGCTCTGAAGCTTGCTCTGAAGCTTGCTCTGAAGTGTTTTCTGGAGACTGCTCCGGAGCTTCCTGCTCTCCTTCAGCAGCTGCCTGTTGTTCAGCCAGATTGCGGTTCACACTGATTTCTAGGCTGAAGCGGAAATCGCCACTGTTTGGGTTGGTCTGGCTTACAGCCCGCCATGACTGGTTCCCACGATGACCAGTTCTAGTTGTGTTGCCTGTGCGCCTCACAGTGTTCAGCCAGTCGAGCAGACTATCTCCACTGGCAGGATCCTCGGAGCTTTCTGGTGGTTCTGAAAATTGACAGAATTAACAAGTGACAAATCATATTTTGACAAAAGCATGGTCCAAAAAAAGGAAAAAGCAGAATTACAGAAATGTCAAACGTACCAACTGGGTCTTCTACACCTTCAGTACCAGCTGTGTTGTTCTGCTGCTCTGGACCATCTTTGATTTGCTGAAGTCTACTCAACAACTCATCCTGTGTTACCTCTCCTGAAAGAAACATCACAAAACAGTGTTCTGTTACTGACAAAGAAAAATCAATCGTTGGTGGTCCACGTGCTCCGTTCTTAAGCATTAAATTTGCTTCCTCCTCTCAAGCAGCTGGTAGAATGTGCCAACTTAGCTCCCTACAATAAAAACAAATGCACTGCATTTAATGCATGGAAAGAGGAAAAGCTGATGGAAGAACAAGCTACATACAGCTACATGTATGTAGCTGTATGTAGCTTGTTCTTCCATACATACATACATACAGCTACATACATGTAGCTGTATGTAGCTTGTTCTTCCATCAGCTACATACAGCTACATGTATGTAGCTGTATGTAGCTGTATACATGTAGCTACATACAGATGGAAGAACAAGCTACATACAGCTACATGTTTTTCAGCTAGAAACCTAAAGTGGAAATGTAAAAATAAATATTTTACTAATAATGATAAAATATATTTTGGCTGTTTTGTTTTCTTTTTCTTTGATTACAACAACAGGACAATACTTAAAACCTCCAGACTTACCAGAGCAATACACTCTCCACTCATAGCCCTCTCCTTGTAGGGTGCTCCACTACATGCTCCAAACTTACTTTGCCTCTCCCACTGTCCTGGGACAGAAATGGATTGGCCGTCTTCAATAGTCCATAGGCTGTTGCATTTCAAGGACAGCGGCGAATCCAAAACTAGACATAGCTTAATATTTACTTTAACTTCTACTGACAAGTAAGAGCTAAGTAAAGATGGGAGGACAGAGATTAGACCAACAGGCCAAAAAAAATGTATATCAATAAAACTGTCAGAAGAAAACTAAAATAAGATGGAACTAAAAGAAAATAAAAAGGGGCTTTTGGGGAGGACCGTGTTTTATTCCTATGACAAAGTAGGAGAAAATTACTCCATGACAGGTCAATGAAAAATGGAAACCACAAATGAAATGCATGATGTGGAAACCCACATATATGACATCATATATTTTACTGTAGGAAATTCCATTATATCAGATTTTAGTTTTTAAAACATAATTTGGGGCATTTGACATATTTTGGCAATGACAATAAAAAAATAACTAGAAAATTTTAGACTTTAAACTGTGAGGCTGATGAATAGCATGATATTCAGTTTCCTCGTGTGCCTTTTATTCTGATAAAAATAGTTTGCACCATGCAGCTTAGAGGTAGTGCTATTCTAAAAAGGCCACTGCAATAAAGATAATCCATTCACTTAACTGCAAAATGAAGCTTAAACTCTGTTTCTCATAAATAGATGTGCTATTTACAGTCTTGGAGAAACTTGTGCTGCCAAGAATGTGAAAATACAGTAAACGAAAATGTCATGTTGCCGTTTACTACAGAAGATTGTTCAAGGATATATTGTAGCCCACTTGTAACATACAGCCAAGAGATTTAGCCACCAAGAAATTAGGATTGGAAAACCGGAGGAAAAAAAAAAAAAAAAAAAAACCTGCATGTGAAAAATGCTGCCTTTTCAATGCTTGCTGTACAATCATGTTGCTGCTACTGGTGTTTTCCAAAGAAGCCCATCTAATGAGGACGTCTGTTGTCTGTGAAATTATTTAACTTTATCAAAATCTCTAACAGCACATTCCTATCTTCCTGCCAGCAATTGGAAACTTTTAAAGAGAGGCATGGGTTCAGTGCAGCACATGGAAAGGGAGTGCAGAAAAGAAAACAATGATATCCACAGACAGTTTACTTTCACAAGGCTTAACACTAGAGAGGTTAAAGGTTTATTACCTGGAGTGCCCAAAAGATTGTTGTCTCTCATGAGACGGTAGTCCTCATCACTGAGATTGTTGACAAATTGATAAAAGGCCTCCTCCCTGTCTAGGCGGTCCAGCTGCCTCCTGCGCTGTGACTCTGGCAGGTCACTGCCACTCTGCTCCACGCTGTCAGACCCCTCCATTGATACAGAAGGGAGGTTGGTCTAGAGATTATCCAATATTCAGCAAGATCCAGTTGCTTCAGAAAAAAGGAAACAAAGGGTTACATGTTTATCGAAAGGAGATGAGCATTCCCTCCTGTAACTGGGATTCATCACCAAACGCGCATGAAATGGGGTAATACTTTAAACGGGCCAAATAATACAACGTACTACAGTTACTGTATCTTTAATAGTTAAAAGGAGAGGAAACTGGCATCAACATTAGGCAACACACAACACTTAGTAAGAACAACGACGCATTAGCAAATGTTAGCACCGGTAACATCAGCATACCGTTGAAGGAACACTTGTAAGCTGAGCCCGTATCGTAACGCAAACTACATTTTCCTCGAAATTGTCCCAAAATGTGCATTTTAAAGTCCTAGTGATAACTAAAATAACATAATGTTCTGTGCGCCTTAAGTCATACGTGGAAGCCGTATGTTGCTCAAAGTCAAAGTCGAGATAAAAACAAAATGGCATCATCTAGCTTAGCTTACGTTGGCTAGCTACCAATTAGCATTTTACACGACTGCTAACATCGGCCAGTTCTAACAATTTCAGCAATAAGAGAGGGCCTAATGTGCGTCTAATGACATATGAATTAAACGATGAGCAACTGGCTGTGTAGTGAGTGTGGTACCATCCAAACAAGCTTATTCGATGACAAAGCAGTCCTGGTTACGCTGCGCTAACGCTAGTTAGCTTCCACGTCAACTAGCCGAGTTAGAAATGTTACAAACGTCTTACCCAGGATTAGGTACTTTTAACTTTGTGCTATTGTTCGCACTTACAGCAGCCCCCATATAAATACGTTTGGCAAAAAATATAATATATCGCTGAGGCTGGACTCGGGCTGTGAACTTGATATTTTTCTTTTTAATTATTGGTCAGTCATTACAAATAGGACGGTTCCAGTAAAAAACACACTGAGATACCATTAGCATCACCGCAAGCTAACGACGTCAAGCAGTGACGTTAACAGCCATAACCTGACCAAAGCGATCCAGCCAAAATTAGCTAGCTAAAGACAGTAAAGTTAATCAGAACAGATATACTATACTGTCACCAAATCATTAATACATTACCTCTTCGAAGATGTGAATAGCAATGTTGTCGTTCAATCCAGCTGCCCTTTTAATATTCTCTGAGAAGCGACAGGCTGTTTAGCTAACTGCGATTACCAGATTCCATTTTCTTTCTTGTAGGAAGCCTAAAATGATTTTCCGGAAATGGACAAAACATGTGCGTTAAACCCTGAGCAACTCCTTGTAGGCATACACAGACTCGGCTTTACGGAGGCCGGCAGAGATATGCGCAGCACTCTCCTGAGAGACGGAACTCAGGGCGCAAAGTATTTTGAATTAAAAGACCAAAAAAACAAAAAAACAAAAAAACAAAAAGGATGTTTGTTGAACAGGGTGAGCTGTAGCGTCGCTGTGCGGTTGTAAATGCAAATACACTAAGTAGAATTTTGAGCTCTTAATTGGCTGGCATAATACAACTGAGTGTTTTCAGAAAATTTGAAATAAATAAAAGCAATAAAAACCTATATGCTTTTGTCGCACTCAATAAAATTATCCAAATCTTGTCTGTGAATTTCTGCAACATTAGTTTTATACAGTTTAGTTCTATATTTTCCATCATGTACTATTGTGGGCCCTGTGAACATTGTATATACAAGATTAATATAATAATATAGTTATTGTTTAATACATGTATAATGTGTATACTGGTGATATCTTGTGTAATATAAAAGCACTCAAATTCTGGCACTTCTTTATTTATACAGTACTGAGTAGACACTGAACATAATAGTGCAACTTTCATGGTGATTCTCTTTCAACAAATTGTGTGAATATGAACAATTTCCCTAGGTCCCTAACCAAAATGGTAGAATGTAGACTGAGACACAGAAGAAAAGCAGCAAGGGGAAGGTTTACAAGTTGGCAGTGAGACCTGCTATGAGTTATGGTTTGGTGATGGTGGCACTATGAAAAGGACAGGAGGTCGAGCTGAAGGTGGCAGAGGTGAATATGTTAAGATATTCATTGGGAGTGATCAGGATGGACAGGATTAGAAATGAGTACAGTACAGTACAGCTCAGGTTGAGGGATTTGGAGACAAAGTTAGAGAGACAAGGCTGACCTGGTTTGAACCTGCGCAGAGGAGGGATAGTGGATATACTGAACAACGGATGTTGAAAATGGAGCTGCCAGGCAGGGGGAAAAGAGGAAGACCTCTGAGAGGCTTCATGGATGTAGTGAAGGAGGACATGCATAGGGTTGGTTGACAGAGGAGGATGCTAGGGATAGGGTGAGATGAAGACAGGTGATCTGCTGTGGCGACCCGTAAAGGGAGCAGCTGAAAGAAGAAGAGAAGCACTGTATGTGCAATATACAATAACAATGATACCTTAAGAATCAAAAAACAAAACCTAAAATCTAATTCTCAGAAATTACAAACGAATTAAAAAACAAACCATGAATTCACTTTGAATGACATTTGTAATATTTTTACAATACAATATAGTTCAAAATTTCAACAGCTCTAACAAAGATTTTACTAAATATGGGATAAGTATTAATAAAGTATTAATTTTTGTCACCATGCCATCAGCTGAGTGCCTTTCTAGCATACTTTTACAAACCAGTTAGCTTACTGAAATGATTTGAGGTCACTTTCCATCATCTTGAAATGGCCTAGTGGTTAAGACACCACATAACGGCAGTATCTATATGGTTTGATTTGCTGTTTTATATATAATTGCCATTTCATCTATTGTAGTTTCTTGTTTTTCTCCTGTCCAGCACAGGCAGCAATCTTTAAAGATATGCTTTCTAATAAATAAAGCTTTTGTACTGCCACTTCAAGTGGCCCCCAACTACAAACACACTACAGCTACAGAAGAGACCGAGTCGTGATTGTTTGGTAGTAGTGCTTACAGATAATTTGTAAATTGGTGTGGAAAGAATTGCTCATAAACTAGCAAGACACATATTTGTGAAAATTACCTGGAAATACCATCAAGAAAACCCACAGGGCAGCTGCTGAAAGCCTCTGAAATGGCTTCAGCTTCAGTGTTAGAATTCAGAGAATTACCCAGCAGAAATACTGTCATTTTTTAATGAACTCAGCACATCAGATTAGCCAGTAAAGCTTTATCTATATATTTCTATTATCTCTCTCTCTCTCTCTCTCTTTATATATATGAATAATGTAAGTAATTATGTTTTTTTGAGTCCTGTAATTTCACTCAACAAGCCACCCTTATGAAAACATGCTGATTCTTTTGAAATCGTGTCACTTTATAGCTCTGTTTAAAAAAAAATAAAGACAAAGTGGCTTATGGCCGTCTATGCAGCGTAAGCACATACTGAGAAAACAACTAGGATCTCATTTAATAACCACAGGTGTACCCGATCCATTGCATTAGACATTCCATCTTATAATTTGCTTGCTCCGTTATCTGCTACGGGTGACTAAAGAACAAAAACAATGCTAATACCAGCTGACAATTTTTGGAGGCATACATCACAGGATCTGTTTATGGTCTGAGACTGTATCTCCAGCTCCAATTAAGCATGCCAGAATGAGTTGCAGTGTGGACCACAGCAGCCCAGCTCAGAGTTATGGATGAGCAGTCACTCTAGCAATGCCTGACCCTGAGTACTAATTAGATATGACATTAAAATAACATGAGCCGAAGCCAGACTTGTGCAGAAATTAAAATGACTTTCGTCTAAGAATCCTCCAATATAACAACCAGGGAAAGACTAATTGGAATTATTAAGGTTGTTTTTACACTTACACATTTTGTGGCACGAACAAACTGAATAGGACAGATAATAGTCGTCCACATTACTATTATTGTAGTAGTATCACACAGATGGGTGGAATATTTACTTAACAGATATGCTGCTTGCCCTTCACTCCTGACATCTTCATACACTGACTGCAATATTAGTTTTTTCCCACAATACTCCACATCATAACCTTTACTAATTATGTTTTGAATGGACAGGATTTGTTTGCAGAGAAGCTAATAGAGTATCTCCACTCCAATGTGATGTAGTTCCTGTTTAAAGCCATGGCTGAGTGGAAAAAACACAATCCAACGCTCTTCAGAAAGCAGCATTCAAAATCTTATTTTAATTTTTATATTTACTCCATAAACATTATTACAAAACTCAGCAAGTTACCAATATTACATTATCACCATACAGGCTTGATCACAAATATTTAAAACCTTTGCAACAGTTACAACAAAAAAAAAAAAAAAAAAAAACTAAACAAAAACAAAATAATACTCAAATAATTTACATGAAAATCTATAAAACAGCAAATTGTTCACAAATTATATTTTTTTTTCCAAGTTTTCATTTTTTTTTCTTTGCTTATTTGTGTTTTGCACAGTAACACAACACTCTCACAACAAGATCATGGTCTTATTACAAAACTCCCAACAAAAAATGTAAATATTTCTAGTTTTCTGTTGATACTTTCATATTTTGGTTTTTAAAACCAGAAACTTGTCATCGTATATCCTTTCCACTGCCCATAGAGGCGCATAAAAGGTTACTCACACACACAAATACTTCACAGCACTTTCTAAGAAAAATATACACTTACAAAATATGTTACAAATTGGCACACAAAAAATATACAAGATTTTGTAGTGTCAAGAGTTCATTAAGATTCCTTCTGGTAACAACTCTAGACAGTATATATAAAGCTCGGTAATCTTTTAATGAAAAGAGCAAAAGTAATTCCAATCAGTGTCAAAGAATCATGAAGTGAATACATCAAACATAACATTATAATATACATTCATAAAGAGGGTTAGGAACCTAATCTATTTTGCATTTCTTTTCTTTTTTTTTTTTAACACTGGTGAAATGAAAGATACAAAAAAAAAAAAAAAAATCTAAACTGAACAGAAAAGAAACGAAAACAATTGTCAGCTTTCTTAGCACCATTAACATGAGGCAGCTCAACAGTGGCACATTTTAAAAACAAACAGAAGAAAGAAAGAAAACGATGAACTCAGAGAAGTACATTCAATTTGACAATAGGCAGAAATGAGAGAAGGCAGACTAAATGGGCTTGCAGCCCATGTGGAGCTTCCCATCAGCAGCTTGTCTTGGTCCTAACCCTGATACACTATAGAAAAGAAACAAAGGATCATGGCAGAGAGGAGAGAGAGAAAAAAAAGAGAGAGAGAGAGACACAGAAAGATTGATTATGATTCTTGCCATATGCAAGCAATCAATTAATATAACCTGTGTGTCAGAACTGCCATATCCAGTGTGACAAGGCCTGTTTTCAAATCAATCAGTCAGGTTGTCCACACATCTCCATGCAGTCTCATGTAATTACTGCTAAAAATGACAACATTGTTTAAAAGACGGTGAGAATAAAGGCCTTGTTTGACATATTTGTATACAATATACTAACTGTTTGATTGGATCTGCATTTCTCCTGAAATTCATTTAGTGTATAAAATCAAAAGATTTTATAACTCATTGAGCATGATTGCATGGTTCATTTTTAAGTGGCTTTCTCGATATTTATTTCAGAGCTGTGAGGTAGTGAATGAGCCCAAAGTAATTAATAGCAATGGCCTGTGAATACGCTGGATCAGATAGAAGCAATATATATATATTTCTTTTCAATTTGTGCCTGTATTTAGCCTTAAATCACAATATTTTTCTGCCAGAATACTGACCCATTACACATGACAGTCAAAGACATAAAAAATGAATTACAATGAAAAGAAATCATTTCAAATTTGACATTATGTGAAATATGAACTAAATAATCGGAGACTGAAGTTCGGCAGCGCCATGAAATAAATTACATGAGAATGTCAAGAAAAGTTACTGTTTAAATTACCATTTCTTTTAGGTAAGATAGAAGTAAAAATTCCACATGGAGTGAATGCAAAGACATGCTTTCCTTCATTTACAAGATTACTGTTTCTATTTGTACTGAAAACTGCTTTCACATTCACATTAACTGCAAATAATGTCCATTCACCACTGATGTGTGCATCAGAATCTCTACGAGTAATAAACTGCCTTAAATTTCCAGTACAAACAGCTTTTTCTGCGAGGCACAGCCCCAAATGACAAATCATCTTCTTGCTTACCCTCAGACATCTGCACTACACTCTTCTTGGTCCAGAGAAAGCTCATTTGAACATCTCATTTTTTTTCCCATCTCCTTCCTCTACAGTAGCCTTCAGAGCAGATCTCCCCTTTGCCTCTCTTTTGTTGCTTCTCAGTGCCAGGCGATGTTGAGGTAAATTGAATTTGGCAAACAAAGTGGGGGAATCGAGGAGAATTCAGAGTCTTTCTGATTTGGTTTAGTGAGTGGTGGTGTACCACTGCCAGCTGTTGGTGCCTTTCATCAGAGAAGAGAGAGAAAAGTCTCAAATAAAGAATTCCTGTAGTTGCAAGTCTCTGTAAGGAGTCTCCAACCCGAGCAGCCAATATTCCAATGGATAGAAAAGAGGAACAGCCAATATTCACACATATATAAGAGGTCATTTACACAGCATTGTTACTTTTGGCACAATGATTTTAAGATTATAATTATCTTTTTTTTCTTTTTTTTTTTTGCAAATATTGCATGTCCCTGTACAACAACATTGACAAAAATACTCTGAGGGTGGAGCTTTTATGAATTTGCAAGGCGTAAAAATGTTAATTTAGATAACCAGTTCCTCTAAACTCCAGAAGAAAGAAAAAAGAAACACTCGATAAAAGGAAATGGGGAGCCATTCCAACTTTGAGGGGAGGGAAAAAGACAATGTCTGATATGTCATCAATACAAAATGGTCCCATCTTGTGTGTTTAAGATGTCTTGGGCTTATATAGGGCTCATTTATTGAAGGTTTCCCTCTTGAAATGAGCCAGGCAGTGTATGACGGACAGCAACAACAGGACATCCATATTCTGCATACAAAAACAGATGAGGAGGAGGGGTGCGTAGATGTCACTCAATGCATTTATGTATATAGCTACATCTTTAGGGAAAAGGGAAATAAATATATAATTCAGGGGAGCTAGTTCTGCTGAGAAAATACAAAAACAAAGTTCCTCAAAAAGGCGACAGAACTTTTTTCAAGGCTTATTCTCTTTTTTTTTTTTTCAGACAAAAATAAAAACAAAAACGACTATAAGAAGAACAAACAAAGCAGAAACAACAAAAGCAAGAAAAATGCAGCCATGGTCGTTTCAAATCTCAATCAAGCTTGACACAATCACTCAATAGGTAGTTTGCAAAGTACAAGAAGTTTTTCATGCAGATATTAATTTCCTCTTCAGGGGGTTAAAAGGAAGTGGGAGTAGTCAGGGGGAAACGTAGAACTCATGCAGCTCTGGCATAGCGTCAGTGTAGGTATGTTTGGGAGGGAGGGCTGAGCAGGTAGTGGGGGGAAAGTGAGAAGGGGGGGAGGGGTACAACAGCAGCTGATAACAAAATATTACCTCAGTTTCTCAAAAGAGGTCATCAGTGCTATGTCCTTATTTGGGTCTCTCTCAGCTCGCTTCCCCTTCAGTGTCTCAATCCGAGGGAACTTTGCACTCGTCTTGTGGCGGTATAGCTTTTTGTGAGCAGGCCCGGGGTTAATGAAGTTGGGTTTATCAAACATGTTACAGCCTAGGGCAAGTTGAGGGAATAAAGGATGAGAGGGGTTGAATTTGGCCTGGTTTTTTCCTCCTTTCCCCCCTGCCTTTCTGCCTCTCCCGGCCCCTGTTAGCACAGCTCCTTTTTTCTTCAGGTCAGCCTCTGTTCCTGCCAAGATTTTGAGGGTCTTTAGGTTGAGACTATTGGCCTCAGAGGGAATGCAGGCCTCAGACATGGGGTTCCACAGTGGCTCAATGGAGGCCATCATGAACCTTTGGACCTCAGCCATGCCAGAGACAATGTTGGACAGAATATTGGAGGGCTCCTCAAATTCTCTCTGGTCATCTCCCACCAGGCTGTTACTCTCTGACCATCCGGTGGTGGGCCAGTCCCCAGTGCTGCTACTGTCAGTTAGGCCTGTGACACTTGCCTGGTTCTTTGCTGCCTTACCCTCTAGCATGGCCTTTATCTTTTTGGTGGAGCGAGAGTTCTGTTTGGGAGTCTTGACTTTTTCTGACTTGGGAGCTCTGGGAGCCCGGACTTTCTTTGGGCTCTGTCCTCCAGCTGTTTGTTTGCAGCTGCCTTTCCTCTTTGACTTTATGCTTTTCGCTCCATTCTGTTCATCAAATTCTGTAGCTGGCATCTCCTTTTTATTTAAACCTAAAACATCTTGATTGTTGAAGTTGTGTAGCGGAAACTGGTTGTCCTCCACTGGGTATGCATTTGCTGTGTGTTCCTGTTGCTGTATAACATCACAGTTCCACTTTACTTCCCTATTGCAGTCCATGCTTATATCATTCACGTCCTGGTATTCTCCAACATTCCCTGCCATCTTCATCTCACGCCCAACCACCTGAGGGGACAGATTTGGGGTCTCGGGAGGTGAAAGCTCTGACAGTGATGAGTGCCTAAACTTGTCAGGGGTGAAGTTAGAGATATCCAGCAGGTCTGAGGACTCCCTGAGTGGGGTAAGGGCATCCACACTCTGCTGAATCACCACTTTAGGACTGCAATGAGCTAAGAAGCTGTCTCGGCCCTCCTCCTCACCCTCTCGCTCACAAGACTTGAGGCTGAGTGAGCTGTAATTGCTGGAGGAGGCTGACAGAGAGCCCACTGAGTCATAGCTGATGAGCCTGCCATTGTCTGTGCACAGGGACCCTCGCTGGTATTGCACCTGGCCCTCTACGCAGGCAGACTGACACACTTGCAGATCTGCCCCGGGCTGCAGCCCAGACTCACTCAGGTAGCTCTTCTCATAAAGCAGCCTGTCAGCCTCGGGGCTCAGCTGGCTGTAGTTAGACACTGGCAGGCTGTCATTCAGGGGAACAGCAGCTGGGAAGTTGTTGGGTAAGATGGGAGTCTCAGGGGTCTCAGGCCCAAAGCTCTGGCTGTGACTTGCACAGAGCTGTGGGTGCCACATCTGGGGGAAGCTAGGGCAGTTCTGAGGAGACTGCTGGAGCTCGGACTCAGAGGGAGGTGAGAGGACGCAGCTCTGAGCGAGCTGCAGAGAAGAAAACTGTTTCTCTTCCAGGGGCAGCCCAAGAGAATACTGCTGCCTAGAGGACTGTTGGGGGAAATAAGAGATAGCTGCTCCACCTGAGGAGTCTGTGGCATCTAACAGGGTCTGCAGGTAGCCCCCTGGGATGACAGGGACACCCGTCTCCACCTCCTCTGAGGAAGAGGCAGCTTTGTCAGGAGAACAGGTGGATGAAACAAAGGGGAATTTCTCCTCAGCAGCTTGAGCGGTGGTGGTATTGTCAGAGAAACGGGGTTTGACTGTAGTTGAGCTAATGCCTGCCTCTTCTAACCCAGCAGTGGGGTCCTCAATCTGTGCCGCACTGACACAGGCATCCGTTTCATTTGTCACGCTCCTCCCCTCCTCTCCTTCTGCCTCTTTTATTTTCTTGCTCCTCAGCCTGGCTTCGCTTTTGAATTTCCTTATCCTGACTGTTTTATTTCCTCCCAATCTCCTCCCCTCCCTCTCCTCCCTCTCCTGGGAGCGGCTCTTGGCTGTGACTGTGTGTGTGATGGAGTTTGTGTCTAATGTGACTGGGAGGCCTGGGGCTGCTATTATTCCTCCTACCGTGGGGGTGGCCTCTTCTTTAGTGACACCTCCCTGGCCCTGATCAGAGAGAGGGGAGGACTGTGCTGTTGCTGATTGCTCCACAGTGTGAATCCTCTGAACCTTAAGCCTGTTTGCAATCTTGTATTTCCTTTTGGGATGACTAGAATTAAAAGGGCGATGGTGGCGTCCATTTAGATGAAAACCGCGTTGTTGTTTATCTCTGGCAGCCAGCTTAAGCTGTTCCTGTCTCTCTCTTTGCTTCTCCTGCCAGAAATCCTTCAGAGGAGCCAGTGTCTCATATTTGCTTACTGTGTCGGCATTTAAGCTCACAGTCGCATCCACGGGGTCCAGCTTGCCTAGTTTCACTGACATGAGTCTCTCTCCTTTAAACCTGTTGATGATGATGTACTTGATGACCACGGGTGGCTCTTTGCGACAGGATTTCCTACGTTTTTTGGGACACCAGTCTACATCCTCCTCTTCTTTCTGACCAGAGGGGGCTTTTTCCTTTTTCTCTGCATTTTTCTCACTCTCAAGCGAGTCAACATCATATAAGTAATCATCGCTGTATCGAACCTTTCTTTTGGAGCGCAAGCCATAGTTGAGAGGGTTAGAGGGACTGAGGAATCTTTTTGAGTGGCTCTTTTTAAACTTGCCCTCCTGCAGGGTGTCTGAGGACGAGCCGGTGCAGGAGCTGTCATCACTGAACTCTCCTGACTCCTCTGTGGAATTGAAGTCCATTAGGTAATTGACTTTGGGAGTGGACATAGGTGAACCTTGGGAGCCATCAAGTGGGCTCCTACCACTGCAGTCCCCAGCCTTTCCTTCTTGTGCTGCCTCCAGGATAAGGTCATCAGTTTTGGGCTGAAGATCCTCTGTACTTCTCCTCAGGACTGCTGCTCCTTCCTCTTTCTTGGCACAGTTGGCCAGGACACTTGGGAAGAAGTTGAACTGTGTCTCCTCCTGGAGAACATTTGTTTTTTCCCTCATGTTGTCCTGGAAAGACTCATAACGAATCTTGAGCGAACAGACATCACTGCTTAATGTTGAATCGTCATCTTCATCGTCAAATAGATTGTCAACATCTTCCTCAGAGAAAAGGTTGACTGACAGTTCATTCTTAGAACAAAGGTCCAGCAGTTCCATCTTACTCTCACTGATAAAAGACTCAAAGTAGCCCCAGTCCTGGCTGGCATTAGCCAGCAGAACTTCTTCTCCACTAACTTTGTCTAGTAACAGTCCCTCATACAAATTCTTAGCTGTTGCATCATCCTCTGGATCATCACAGTCCCCTGTTGTTTTGTTTCCATCCCCTCTCTTGCCCTCATCTGGGGCTTTTGGCAAGGGAAAGCTAAGTAGCTGGTCAGAGAGGAGCTGTTCTCCATAGTGACTCACTGCCTCCCCCGCGTGGCTCAGGCACTGAATGCTGATGTTGTTGATGTCGGAGAAGTCCTCTCGGCTCACATCCCCAATCCTTACAGTTAGACCAGTCTCTGTGTCAGGGTTGGCGGTGGGGTCATGGGGTGTGCTCTGGATGGAATTAGGGTCAGTGGCATCACGTGTTTCAATGAAGCAGCCAAGGCATGTTCGATTAGGCTGAAGAAGACACTCCTCTGTCAGGACAGACACAGTGCCAGGCTCCATCATTGTTGCTGATAGAGGGAGGGCAACAGGTAACGGAAGGGATGTTTTCTGGTTGTCTCCTGTCGGGGCCCAGGAGCTTACAGCTGGGCTAGAGAGTGATGAGGGAGTGGGTGTGTGGTGAAGATGGGGGACCACAGTTGGAGTGTCATTGGAGGAAGGGCAGGGGGCCACTGTTAGGCCCAGAGAGGGCTCAGTCCCAAGTGGCAGGGGGAGGGTTGGCGATGTAGGAGTGGTCCTCTGATGCACTGGGCAGGCCTGTTGTGAAGTCTCTGCGTCAGGAGGAGGTGAGGACGGAGGGAGAGCAGCATCGACGAGCCCGCACAGACTCAGATCACTACTCTGCTCACATACCCCTGCAGGGAGAAAAAGAAAAGATTTCAGCTCTTTGAACTGTAAGTCTGAAGTTAAATTACATTGTTTTTGTTCTTTAGTTACCCCGACATTCTTCTAAGCTGCTCAAATGCAATTAGTGTCAATTAACCCCCCAAGGCTCAAAATGTCATTTTATGATGCCAGCCTTAAACATTAATAATTCAGTTTTGGTTCCAGATTCAATAAGAGGTATTAGCAATGTCAAGTTGGACAACTCCTTACTCATTACTGCTTGATGTTCAAATGTGAAAGCTGAGACTTGGCAAGAAGTAACACAGCCGTAAAGAAATCCCAGCAAACTCTCAGAACATATAAAACACAAAGAAGATCAAAGGAAAATGGAGTCACCTGCTTTATGTTGTGTTAGCACGGTGGCAAAAGCGAAAGTGATACAGAGCTGCGAGAATTTTAATTGGTTTATTTGACAGAACAAAATGAGCAACTGTATCACATGCTTACAGGTAACGATGCAAACAGCGCTTTGTCATTCCTGCCCATCACAAGAGCAGTATGTACAAAATCAAATTAATGCAGCCGTCTTGCTTTATCTCGCCCTCCCCGCGGTGTTCCTGCGTGGACACAGATCCACTCACTTTTAAGTAACAAGATTCCATTAAATTACACAGACCGACAGGAACAATGACTCAAATGAAAGTAGATGTAGTTGGTGATTTTCTACAGGTCACTTGTGACAATGTCTTAATCAGTTGAAGACATCCATCTGATGAGTAACAATCAAAACTCACAGAAGTGGCTTGCAGCAGCAGGCAGATCGCTGTGTTTGCTCTGCATAATTAGATGACAGCAGCGGAGGCAGGTATGTACACATGGGACACGACAGGCCCATATGTTGGAGACTGTATAACCAATATCATCTACACCTGCCTCCCTCTACACTCCCAAGCTGCTGCCTTCCAGATATTCTTTAAAACGATGCCAGAAAAAAAAATAAAATTGAAAAACCTAGCACGGCAATTAATGTGTTCACAGAGGTTAACTAGCAACAACCCCCATTTTAGAATGGATGCGCCTAATCATTATTGAGGTAGTGATAAATGCTTGAGGGGAAGACTGCTTAGCAAACTGTATTCAGCATTGCTGTATTGATGGTGAGTAAATCTTTGAATATGGATATGATTTGAGAGTGATTTAATGAGGTAATGAAATTTCTGAGAGCTGGTCTCCCTGGGTCCGCGGCCTGCAGACACATTGGAGCAGCCTCAATGCCTACTAAAAGCGTACGACTGCGGTACTGTCACTCTTAATGAAGGAAACCTCTAGAGAAATATCCATCCTCTCTTTTCCTCTCATAGTCAGAGAACTGTTATAGCAGCAACTTGTCAGAGGCTGCAGAAGCATCACAGCGAGGCGTTTGCCATCAGGTCCTTTCAATCTGTGAGCCAAAATGACCTCAGAGCTAAAGCGTGTGACTGACACATGTTCTCTGAGGAGAGTCATGATAGATATGCTTTTCTACGTTTAAGATTAAATATCAGCAATGCTGCATGGCCGCTTACTGTAAAGAGGAGGACTACAAGAAAAATGCTTTCCAGTGGTGAGCACAGTTCATTTGGAATTACATGTAAATAGATTTCCAGCACGCGAAGACAAGACAAATATAAAGCAGTGATTAGTTATTACTCGACCTACAAAGGAGCGAAGTGACTGAAATGAGAGTTACATAAAAAGGGAAAGAGGTTATTAACTTCCTTTATCCCTCTGTGCGCTCATGTAACTTGAGCTGCCACCAAATATTGTCGAAAGATTGGTCAAAATTGCTGTGAAACATTAAACTCATATTGAGAAATGTGTTTCCTCAGGGTTTATAATGGATTAACAATCTATCCTGTCCAATGTGTGTGTGCATTGTATTTGCTGGGACAGAAAGATTGTGTGTGTGTGTGTGTGTGTGTGTGTGTGTGTGTGTGTGTGTGTGTGTGTGTGTGTGTGTGTGTGTGTGTGTGTGTGTGTGAGAGAGAGAGAGAGAGAGAGAGAGGCAGAGTGATAGAGTGTGAGTATTGGCTTGGGGGTATAGTGTTATCGAGAGGCCATCTGTCTCCAGCTGGACCATTAGCTCTTCAGCTGTTCAGAATGTGCCACAGATCAGTCAGTCAGACAGGTATACAAACACACACACACACACACACACACGCACGCACGCACGCACGCATGCACACACACACACACACTCACACACACACACACACACGCACGCACACACACACACAGACACACATACACACAAACACTGGATCTTACTGTGATGACTGCAGATGACAAATCGAGTTTGACATTAGAGGTCAAAGGGGGATCAGCAGCTTCCTATTCACTGATATGGTACAGCATAATGTTACTACTATATCTGAGCTGGCAAATGTAAACAAGATACACATCCAAAATACTCACTTCTGCCAGAATTCAATATTTAGCTTACAGAGAGAGTAGCAAAAAAACAAGCTTTATACACTCTGAGATCATCCGAACACAGTTGTACTTTTGTAATGGTGTTATCAGGAGAGAAGCTCCTCGAATAGAAACTGAGGCTGGATGTGACACGGCTCATGCAATCTGGCATGGACATTCACCACTGAGCATATGGAAGGACCCCGGCTGCTGGCAGGTGGTGGTGATCTTCTGATCTCCAGCACTGCCAAGCCCAGCCATGCTAGACAGCCTGAACACTGCCAAACTAGACCAGACCAGACCAGACCAGTTAGCACTCTGAGCTCTCAGAGGCGCATCTCTTTTTCTAGCCATAACATTCGGGGCTTCGTCCACCTGAGGTAAGCCCAGGCTGCTTTGTGCCAGGCAACTCTGTACAGTAACAAGCCCATGCCGAGGGACATGGTCATGGGCATGAGGGGAGAGACTAGTTGGCGCCTGTGGCTCAATCTTTTAGTGTGTCAGATGGCACACATGCACATACACATGTATGCCTTTTCTCTCTTTAATTACATTCCAATTAGAGCTACATTATAAAGCAAAGAAAAACAGATGAATCTAAAAATATGAGGAACCTCTCTCACAGATATTTAATTAAATTCATACATCCTTTCCAAAGGAATGCCCAAAGGAACACATTTTCAGCTATCACATTGTGACATATAATGCAAATGAAAACAGCTGACATGGCCTTTTCCTCCTTTATCATGGCTTTTTGAAACCATTCCTTATTCCCATCCCCCTTTTCATCCCTTCTTCCACCCTTTTCCCTTACAACATCCTGCTTCTTATCCCCATTACATGGAGGTTTTACAATCGTAAAATGCAGAGCTAGCCATTCTGCAGCTCAGCCACCCGGGGCGTTCAGTCATCCAGCTGGTAGGCCAGCCACAGAAGCCGCTTGCTCCATCTTCACTATATGACATTTTGTGAATGGTGGTGGTGGTAGGGGGGGGAATCAATCCAGCCAGTACAGGATGTTCATAATAAGTGGTGAGTAACTGCAGCATGATTCATGGCCATCCTCCTCAAAGAGCTGCCCTATTCCTGCTCAATGGAGCTGCTTTCACCCTCTCCTGTATTTTTTTTTTTTTTTTTTTTTTACACTCTCATTCCACCTCTTCCCATCTCTCTCTCTCTCCTTTCCTCTTGCTGCCTCTCAAGGAACAGGCAAGTGCTGGGAATAATCTGTCTCAGTTCCAACTGAGGCTGACCAGAGCTGAAACACTTGGTAGATATAAACTATAGGGAGAAGAAGGTAGTGGCTGCATGACTGAAAATGCACAACATCAGCAGGACTTATTGTTCAGCAAGAAACTGCTGGCATACCTGGATTCTTTTGAATTACATTGCAAGATCATATATATACGTCTAGAAGAAAAGTGGCTCCACAGTGTTGTGGTTTATATGTTCACCTAACAAGAGAAAGCTCCCCAGTGCAATCCAGGGAGGGTATCTAAATAAATGTGTGCTTCTAGAACAATTTAGGTTTGCTTTTGTTTTGTTTTGTTTTTTTACAGTGGACACAGAGTCTTTTTTAGTCTTTTCCAGTTTCATCCATCTCCATAATGCTTCTTCTAAAATCCTGTGAAAGTTGTTGTGATTGATGCAAAATTTGTCAGTAACCAGATATATGTCTTTACTTGGGGACAGGCTTGATTGCGACCCTCACTCCAACATCAGATGTGACGAACTTTTAGAAAATTCCCCTACTTAATTCAGTAAAGACATGAAAAGCTACCGGTTAAGTGTAACTATGTCTGTGCCTTAAATGCAGCTCAGACAACAATGCAGAGGGCAGAAATCCTAGTGGTTTCAGAGGGTTTGCAACGTTTCTCCTGCAAATATGTGATTACTATTCATGCTTTATGTTTCTGAGATTTTAGAGATAGAGAAAAAAAATGGAACTATAAAAAAACCTGAACTATAAACAGTTAACAGAATAGTAATAAAATTATTAATAAAAATAATAATGCAGACCTTTTTTTTTTTTAATGTGGTAATAAATGTGTATGAGAGAATTAATGGCTCCACCCTCTTTTATATTGGCCTCTTTTTTATGAGAAAAGATAGATTTGTATTTCTGAGTTGTGGAAGCATCAGCAGAGAGGATTATAAACAGCTTAAAAAGCTTCAATTAATAATTCTTTTCCACTTTTTTTTTTCCACAGGATGTGTTTCACGCTCCCCGTATCTTGTAAAAAAGCTTAAAACTGAGGGTGAAAAGCTAATTCAAGAAAAGCTAGTTCTGTGCTACATGCTAATACTAATTGTCTTTTCAAAGTTTCAAATGTGTTGTGAGCGAAACTGTTGTTAATAAGCTTTCAATTATTTTAAGTGCTTAAATGTTCTCGGGCAAATCAAAACTTAAAACTCTTCTCTTCCGCGGTCGGGTTTCTCTAAACGTTTAAAGCTGAGGAATAAAAAGCAAAATTAACATTCATGTGAACTATTCATTTAAAAAGCAGCACGCTAATGAGCTATACCTGAACAGTTACCTGTACTCTCCACTGCATTTGGATTCTCTGGTTCTGAAGTCTTCACAATCAATGTGAGACCGCTGTCTGTTAACACATCCATCAATACGGCTCAACGTTGCACCACCCACGCATCATTGTGACTGTCCCACCTGTTGAAAGACAAAGAGAAACAGAAAGAGACATGAGTAAGAAGGCAATCGGTAAAAGGGCGACTGCCATGTGTCTGAGGCAGAACAGCATTAACGGCAGAGCGTTAGATTTCATTACAACAAAGAGTGACACTAAACACAGACAAACAAAGTTGCAACAGTTGGAGAAAAAGCGCCAAACGTGATAAAGACATCAAAGAGGCCCTCGGGGCATCAAACAATCACTCATTTTTTTTTTTTTTCCTCAGTATCACAGATTCGTGTCTAAGATTAATTTAAACTTTGCCAACCACAAAAGTACACAAAGAATTGCAGCTTAGATCGCTATGGCAACTGTATGCCATACAATCCTATTTTAAGCTTCATTTAACATTTATAGCAGAGTTGTTAACCTATGCCAACCTTACATAGGCGGCTCTGAGCACATTTGTTTATCGTAATTAGCTGACTCCCTCCCTCCTGTGTGCCTCAGCAGCAAGAAATCCAAAGCAGCTCAAAGAGGAGAGATTAAAGAGATGTGACTGAGGCGGTGACAGCAAACTGTGAACACTGACAATACTTTTTATTGTGGCAAGTGACGGTGAAAGTGGGGGTGGGGATGATTGAGAGTACACGCCTGTGAGGGTTGGGTACAGCGTAATACAAAATAATATGTTAAAGGGTAGCGAGAGAAGAGAGGTTGAAGTTTGTCGGCCTTTTAAAAACAGGCACGGGGGGTGGGGGTGGGGGTGGATATTAATGCATTGTGATTGTGGAAGAATAATGGCAATAAGAGAGACTCTGGGCCTGTAAATGATGAACATTTGATGTTGTGGCCTCCTGCCTGCTTATATTGTTTTCTTTTTTCCTCTCCTGCAGTCCTCCTCTGGAGGAGTGGTGCTGCAGGATGACAAATGAGCCCAGGGAGGGGATCTAATAACACGATCTCCTTGTGGTGTGAAAAGGGTGGCTGGGAGATTAAGACAGACGGCAGACAATAAGACAAAGGTAGTGTGTGGCTGACTACAACCAACTGCCACCTCTTTCATCCTATTTCTTCTAAATGTCATTAGCTGTTCACTGACCTGAGCGAGAGCGCTACCTGAAGGGAACCCCTGCTTCAGCTTACAGTTGCATACACACCAGCTCAGTGGGTAATTACCTCATGAGCCATCACATCTACTCATGTGTGCAGCAGGTACAGGGACCCTGTAGGTAGACTCAGCTAGATCCCGTTCTTCTCTTCAAAGAGAAGCACTGTTACACCCAAAGCCTGGGCTTAAGTGTACATTTACAGAGCTATGAAATGGTTTTGAGGCCATCTCCTATCAATTCACCTTACTGAGAAACTGAAATTCTACATCTGGCATCTGCACACGAGCTGGAACTGAATATCACCACCAAACTAGCTGGCCCGGTTAAGCTGGGCTCAGCTTTATCAGCCTCATCAATGCAACAATCTCGAGGTGAATAGCGAAGTCACAACAGCACCCCATTATAAATAGGCTGTAGCCACCAAGCAGTGTGTCTCCAGCACGGCTGTGGCACAACACACAGCTGGGATGCTGGTCCAGTCACAGAGGTGCTGCTAGAGTTCAGCGCTGAGAGCTGCTTGTGGGTGTGTGCGTGCGTGTGTGTTTGTGAGTGTCTGTGTTTATGCTCAGTTGCATGTGTGTTAGATAAAGCCCCAAGGCTGAGGATCCACAGCATCAACATCCACTGGCAGAGGCTGCACATACAATCACATGGCGAGAGGGAGAGAGAAGGAGAGAGAAAATGAAAGCCAGGCATTTAACAACACTCCCAACACCCCTTCTGCCAGCCAGCGCCAGTGCTTCAAATGTGTTTATTTTCCACATTATTCATGATTCTTCTGTATGTTCCCTCCCTCCCCCCCTCCCTTTACCATCTCCACCACTCTGTCAAGACCTGACGAGAGGCCATTTCAATAATGAAGATGGACTAACTGCAATAGAGAGTGCACATAAATTGGAGCTACAGCCAACAAGCATGTCCAATTTGCCAAGCGGTTAAGCCTGATGTCTGGGTGCAGCTTTGAGAGAGCGCCACGGCTGCCGTCAACAGGTTTGCGCCGACCTGATTCATCCATCCACATCATTAATACTTCACAGAGGGCACCACCATTTAACTCTGCTGCAGGAAACCACTCTTTAAACACCACACATTAGGGCACATAATCACTGTGCACTCATTTCTGTAGCGTTCAGCAGGTGTAGGAAAATAGCTAGTACTTCTGACCCCCTCCATTGTTCTTGCATGTGGGCTGGGGTCCTTTGCACGATGAGAAACTGAAACAGAGACAAAGAGCAGCGAGTGGAAAAAGCCAAACAGAATGATTAGAATTTGATTTATCCTTTTAAACCCTCCTCCACACACGCCACGTGTTAATGTGCAAGCTGGATAACAAGATAAGAACATGTTTACTTGCTCTATATGGAACTTATCAGCACCACAATCTAATTCCTGCAAGCCTCTTCCCAGGTCGCCGTTTCACTGCATTTCTCCTCGATCCAATTGCGTTTCTCATCAGTGAAGCGGCAACGAGAGGGATAGCTGGAGTGGGATTGTGTATAATTGCCAAAAATACGAGGCAAGGTCCCACAGCAGTAGTATATGTAGGTACAAAGGGCCCATTGTGCCAACAGAGGGACAGAGTCAGGGGCTAAGGAATAGATCCCCAACAGAGGAGCTCTCAAAGAGGGCATAGCGCCACAGGGAACACTGATCCAAACAGACAGCGCTGAAATGGCGACTCCTGTTTTCAGCGCAGGTATACGGTTTCAGAGCAGGTTCACTGGATGCAGACAGGCTGACTAACCTGCCTCACACGCAACTCACGGTAATACTCCTGAGCTCGTGAGCTCGCAGCACTACGTGGTAGGACTACAGAGGAGCACAAATCCAACACACACACACACACGCGCGCGCGCGCACACATCATGAATTTTAAAAATACCACATACTGTATTCACAGACCCACACAATAAAAGCAGTTTGGACTTGTCTTTTAGAATTTCTAAATTTGGGAAGAAAACCTTAGTGCTTCGAGCCAGACTGTGAATGATACTGAGAATTAAGGCTACTTTTAATAGACGCAGGGTATGACCTCTGGATTTAACCTGCCCTGCTACTGTGAAGAAGAAGTAGTGGGGACTCCCCTCCAGCTCTTCCTCCAGCTCCTTCTGTTTCTCTATCACAAACGCAAGCTTTGTTCTGTCAAATGGTCAACAGGCCTCCTCACAGCTCATATGTCAGAGCTCTCCTCTTTTGAGGGCCAAGCGAACCTCAGAAAACCCTTTCATCAAACCCCTCGCATCAACTCATGTTGCTATGTTCTGATAAATGCTCCAAGTGAACACATTGCAAAGGCTTCTGCAGCTGACCGCCCGCTGAATGCCAACATGTTAAACAAGTGAGCTATCAGCGTTTGCAATTATAGCTGGTCGATATGGCAGCACAATATTCATCTTTTTTTTAAATATTGTGTTGTTAAAAAAAAAGGCCATTATACAAAGCCTTATACAATTAGACCGGTAAATACAAGAATGATATATAACATTAGAACCACATAAAAAAAAAATAGATACAGTGAACACATTAGCAGTGTTGTTAATTTGCACCTGTAGTAACAGTGTTCGATAGCATTTATGTTTTTGACAGCAACAACTGCTGCGCTGGTAGCACCATATGTTTCCTGAGTTGTGCCTCTGTTTTCATTTCAGCTGCCTCTTCAACACAAAGCTCACACTGGCTAACTCTGTTGCGTGTTTGCTCCTCAGGTTAGCCCTGCGCTGCTGCTGAGGAGAAATCTCAATGATTTTGTCTCTGACACATGGAGAGGGAGAAAAAAAAATGCATTCCTTATCTGTAAATCTTAATTCAATGGTGTTTCCTACACGTGCCTCTGCTACTGTGCGCCTTCCTTGTCAGCTGTTTGCTGCCGTATTTGATCCAGCATCCTCACCTAAAACCCCTGACACGGCCACGGTGATGGCAGAGATATGGCCTGTGCTTGAGATAATCACTGTCAATCACAGGCTGCTGAAGAGCCCGGGAAGCATCTGATAGGTAAAAAGTCACTATGAATCAGGATTATAGAGTTGGATCTTTATCAGCCCAGCACAACCTGCAGAGACAGATCTGGACAATTGTAGCTACTGTTATCCCTCAGGCCTCTGCGCGCTTCACAATGAAGGTGCCGACCCAGAAATGTATTGCACGAGAACGCTCAAGCCATTAATGCTTTCTTCCTATTAACATGACTGTAAGCATGCTGAGATACAATGTATGAGTGACACTACTGATAGAATTTAATCTAAGCTTGCGTGACCTTAGTGTGCACCACCACCACTTTAAATGTTTTTAGTTAAAGCTGAAGTTTCCTTATTTAGTTATTAAGGTAATATGCAGTTAACTAGGGCTCAGATTTCCAAAACTGTGCTTTGCTCCATTATTATTGTTCTTTAGATAACCGTATACAAAATGCTTCCTGTGTCTTCAGTAAAAGCTAAGTAAGGTCTCGGGTCTCTTGTTGGAAACAGCAGAATGAACCCCAATGAAATATAATTCAATGTAAAATAATACCTCTTTAATTTTTGTTAAAGTTGTACAGTAGCTCGCTAAAGCATGTAAGCGTTCATTCAGTTCTACCCGCTGCAGACACAATACAGAAACATTAACACCTTATTGTTTTACCGTTGATACTATTGCATTTCATTCCAAGTTGTTTGCTACTCTGTTTTCACAAATGCAGTAATAATCACACGCAATAACTACTCCATTAAATGACTTACGCGCATTGTGCGTGTTATTGCAGCATTAATCCCCCATTTCAGGTTTGAGGGTTTTTTTTTTTTTTTTTCATATTTAACAGATAAAATTATCATTTATTTTCTATTATCATGTTTGAAAATGCTCTTGAACATTTATTTTAAATGATTACAGGTTATTTTAATATAGGATCCTGACAGCAGGATCATTTAAGTGTGCAGAAATAATCAATACCCAGGAAACTGCTGCAGATTAAAGGAGGTGTTCTACCCAGGCTGCAGCAAGGTGATTTTTCCTATTTAAAATTATTATGGAAACATATACACTTTGTAACAGGGGAGAGATTGTAGATAAGTGCTTTATTAGATGACTTAGATACACAGCATTTCACAACAAAAGACGGTTTCAATTAGTTTACTTATACAGTGCAGAAACATACATATGTACTGAGGTTACTTATTACAGATTAAATACAGCTGTTAATCTGCCAAAAATATAAATGCAACTTGTTTGAAGACTTCAGCAAAGTTATGTAACTTGTTAACAAATGGCAAAGGTTTAAACAGGGTGGCAAAGCTGAAAAATTCTCTGCAAGCTGCAGATGATTCCTTAGCTTTGAGCATTTTGATGTTGAAAGCATTTCACCTCTATTAGCAAGCTTTACTCTGTAGTCCTCCTACAGGCCTTTTCTGATTCCAGAAGGAACATGCTGTTGACTTTTCACCACCGAAAGGTGTTCTTGTCTGATGACATGACCGCCCGCCGTGTGGTCAACTTGTTACAGGCATGGCAGGTTGCTCACTTTCAAAAACAAAGCTCAAAATCTAAGAGCATGCTGCCAGATAAATGGAGCGTGTCCAGATGTAAAGGCATCTCTTCATAAGCTATCCTGCCCTTGATGGCGTTGTGCCGTACTGACCCGCTTTGTTCAGAAATATTTTTTTAAAAAGCCATTCTTGCAAAGAAGATATGTAATCAACATTTTCATTACTCCTGTTTTGAGTTTAATAATGTGACACAGTCAACTACCTACCACATGGTATATGAATTTTACATCACTTGATATTGCCTAGTAACTCTTTCTCTTGTATCTTCTATGCAGCCCGAGCTTTTCAACAGTGGGGTGAAGAAGATGATAGGAGATCAGGATAGGAGAAAAATAAGTATAGGGAAGGTCAAGAGTGAGGAGAGAGAAACAGCTGATTACAATAAATGCCTGCGTGCCTCCAGAGGCTGCTCTGGCTTGCGTTTACAATACTGCTTCATTCATACATGGACCGTTGATCAGTCAAAACAAGGTTACTGTTTAAAAGAAAAAAAATAAAAGGGGATGCGATGGGGCACTACCCAGTGAATGGCAGAGAGAAGAATGGCAATAAGGCAGGCAGTAGGCGAGGTGTTAAAAGTTGATTAGGTTGTTAAAGGTCATATAGTCAGGCCTCATCAGCTGTCCCAATGGAGCAAAAGAAGCAGCTCAGGGCCTCAGCACTGCTGCTAATGAGACAGAAGCGATGGCATCCTCACTAACATATGGATATATCCTGCTTCCATGTACAGCAGTCTCCTTATGGTATATAAGCGCATACCACAACCCACTTAATGTGATGACATTAACAAAAAAAAAAAAAAATGTTGACTAGCCTCAGGCTGTTATAACAAGCCCAGTACAGTGTGCACAGGAAGACTGTGTGAGACATGTAATGCTAATTTATTTGATCACTGAAACTAAAAATGCATGGTATGTTTGAACGTGCTTATGCACACAAAGCTCACACATCCACGCACGCATACGCATGCGCTGGCACAGCATAAACTTTCACAGCACAGATTCATTTGCTCGTTTGTGCAAATCTGTGTTTGGTCCACCCACTGCTCTTGAAGGGTCAGTCTTATGAAACAATTGCGTATTTAATGAGGCTCTGCATACAAGCAACTCTGTGCACGAACTCGAACATGCACACACACGCACAAAGGCACACGCTAACATTCCCATACACACTCATTATGTACGCAGTGCTCCCACTCAGTACAGTTAAAAAGATGCTGATGTATGAGTAACTGCTGATAAATACAGAAGATGCATCCACCCCCCAGAAACACAGAGCCAAACCTAACAATCATGACCATCACTTCGATCTCCTGACCGACACACACACACAAAGCCAAGCGCTCGCACGCTTGCGCAGATAGCATGCATCGAATAATCTTTGCTGCAACAGCAACTGAGATGCAATTATCATATTTCCAACAGGTGCATTTATTAGAGCTACGCTTCATTTGCTCTGCTGAATCTAAATCAGGCTGTGCAGACTGGGGGCTGTTACTTCAGTGCTAATACAATGACATAATGTCCTGCAGGTTTACATTCCTGCAAAGGTCCTCTGTCAATGCCTGTTTCTGCCACAACGATTCCTGTCAGGCACGTTGTGGGCTGAAGAGATCAATATTTTTTATTACCACCACTTTATTCAACCTTTCTCGCATACGCTCTGAAATAATGGACATTTATGCAATTTTCAGGGCCACTACCTTTCTTTTCTTTGCATTTGAGCACATGTGTCTCACGCTTATGTGTGTATGTGTGTCTGTGTGCTCCTTACTATGAACAAACGTGTAGTACTCTTTGTCTCTGGCTACGTATTACATACAGGGATGTGCGCATGTGTATGTGTGTGTGTGTGTGTGTGTGAGTGTATACTAACATTTATACTGTGTGTACAAGTGTGCATGCTACATGTGGCTTCTCATGTAAGAACTTAGAGTCCCTCATAATGAGAAGCCCTTAAAGGTGAGGCTGGATCACAAGGAAAGGGCAACAGAGGAAGTGATGATGGTCGCTATGGTGTTGGCCTCCATGTCAGGCAATCACAGCTTAGGGAAAAAAGGCACATGTAGCAACACAGCATATACTGTACCATTTTAATTCAGGCTCTGCAAGAACAGACCTGCCTACAGCAAAGATGGTGGAAAAAGCAAAATCAGACTCAATATCAATGTTGGCTACAACTGCCAAGAATGGCTAATCAATAGAGCACTGCACCTATGGGAGACATGTTCCATTAAGTCTGTGGGTCAATGTGTTTGCCAGCAGATAGCACTGGTTTATTTTCCCTGATACTTGTCCCCATCCCCATGCCCCACATGCTTGATTAGCTGCCCTGCTTGGCTCCATTGATGTGTATCAGTGATCACCTCTGGAGTCCTATCAGTCAGTGACTCTCAAGAAGGCACAGGGTGAACATATGCAACCTGTGACCTCCACCCTCTGCTCCCTGACCCTGAATGACCCTCAGTTAATTAGGTGCGTGTTTACCCAACACCTGCTCCACTTGGAAAATTACTCTTCTATCTAAAATACACAAATACTATTAATGATTTATGATGCAGAGGAGGATTGAATATTGAGCGAGCTAGCTAAGAGACAAAAGACTGCAGCCAGATTTTAACTATCCAATACATGTTATTGGCTGCTTTGAAGAAAATGTGGGTTTAATTTTTGCATAAGTGACCATTTGTCTTTTTCCTATTTTTCATCAAAAGCAAGGTATTTTGTCAACACATGCATGACAGTCATTACACAGGCTGAGAACAGAATATGCACCTATCACAGGAGCTAATAATTAATGAAATGACCTCTGAAGGCTGCACCCAAAGCAAGCCCCTCTCATCCTTGCCACACATACACACACACATACACACACATGCGCTAGTAGAATGGAAAGGCGGCTGGAACCTGCCAATTATTCTCTACTTTACTGGACCTTCGCTACATTGGAGGTGTGATTGGAATAACAACCCTCCACCGAACCACGCAATTCACCGTTCCCTGTAGGGCAGCACTGAACCAGCAGGGGAAGAAGGAAAGGTGCGTGAAGGGATTGTCGCGATGATGAGGAAGAGGGTGCATACAAGACAGAGGAAAGGGGTGGGGGGGGTTGGGGGGGGGGGGGGGGGGGTAAAAGCAGAAGCTTAGGATTGCGTGATGAAGGAGAGGAAGGGGGGGAGAGGGGAAGAAGTCGAAACTGGGGCTACCTGGCAACATGCAGAGGCAGTATGAGAGTGAGTGCTGTCTGAGTGACACTCACTCTCATATCCCCCCCTCTGGGGAAATAACCCCCTTAATCCAACATGCTCTTTCAGATAGACAAGATCCCCCTTCTTCTCCCAGCAAGGATATGAAACGCTCACCCCTTGTGATTCAAATACCAGGGATGAGGGCTGGAAATCGAATAGACAACAATGTGACGTGGCACAGCTAGAGAAAGACATCAATGTCCCTGTCTCCTCCTCTCCAGCAGCTGACTCACTGCCACAGAGTCATTGGTTACCATCTGAGGAAGTGGCCTGCCATTGGCTAGCTGTTGGGAGGTGGCATTAACATTGGTAGTAAGAGGCACTATATTAGATAATAGGCGGATTTTACTACAAATGTCTGATTTTTTATAGATGAAAGAATGTTGGATGTTAGCATTTAAGCTTTTAGATTGTGCTACCATGTGCATTTTTTGTCTAAAATAACTGACTTAAATAACCAGCTCCTTCGTCATGATTATTAAAAAAAATCCCCTTCAATAGCCTTTCCACTGTGTTTAATGCCTAGACCCTCTTTGTAATATCCTTTCTCATAAGCACACGCAATGTTACAAACATTCAGAGACAGAGTTAATTAACAGTACGCAGCGCTAGATGGACCACAGAATCAATAAAGTCAAGGCGGGCCCAGTCGCAGCAGGCCGAGCGGCAGGACCCGCCAACCACACAGCCTTTTCAGTGTGAACCGAGGGAGGTCTTTTTCTCTCCATACTGGTAAATCACTCCACAGCCAGGCTGCTTGGTACACAGAGCGAACTGCAGAGCTAGGCCGACACAGTGTGATATTATATTAGCATTACAAAGGCTTTCCCACCATCTGTGACACACTTTGTAAAAAAAAAAAAATCACTTTTCTGTTTCCAAGCCCCAACTGCTGATGTTTCCATAGGTTCTGTGAGGAAGGCTGATGGGACTGTGGCTGGGAATGAGAAAAGGCCTCTGACACGTGTGATTCACTTCCACTACAGTACATACAGTACACGCAACGATTTCAAAGCCTCACAGTTTTTCTAAGACTTTAACTTTCAGATCAGGGTTAACAAATGTGTTCATTCACAGCTATTACAAACCTACTAATACTACCACACTCCACTTGTATGTCGACTCTGATTCAAAAAGATGGCTGGGTTTATGATAATTTCCAGCATAGCGTCTGATAAAATTTTTTAAAAATCCATAAAGTCCTATGTTCTCATCAGTGAGAGCAGATAGAGTTCTGTGCTTCACTCAGCGGCCTAGGGGAATGAATAGACTTGGCTCATCCACACAGTTCTCCTTGCTTTCCACTGTAGCCTGTTGTCACTAGCCCCTGGTCGTACGCCAGTCGCCTACTTGGCAGGGAGAGGTGCTGTACAAAGCAACTGGCAGGTCTGGTAAATAATGCTGATGGAGTGTGATAGAGAGAAAAGCATCTCCTTTATTCCACACAGCTACTCTATCTGTTTCAGTGGGGGGGGGGGGGGGGGGGGGGGGGGGGGGGGGGGGCAAATGCTGCCTTTTTTCTGCAATCTATTTGACTGGAGAATCGGGGGGGGGCAACCTACCTAGCTCCTTGTTGTGTTATCTTTCATTATGTTTGCCAGCTTAAGAAAAACCAATAGCCCCCAGCCAATGACTTCCCAGAATACGTAGCACTACAGAGCAGACGATCTGGGATTTACAGTCGAAACTTCACGCATACAATTACACAGATGAAGGAGGGGCAAGTGGACAATAGCAATGCAGCACTAAGGGGAAACACTCATCTCGGCAATCATTCAAAGTCCTCTACTTAGTCAGTGAAACAGGAAAATGGAGAGTGAGAGAGATACGTGATTATCACCCACTGCCGGACTGACTTAGTTCAAGCTTCAGTATCACATAAACATGATCCTGCGTGAATGCTGCATTTTCCTCAGCAAACCTGAATTAGGTGAGCATGAGTACGAAATAAAGGTTCAGTCACCGTACCAAAGAGTTCTGCAGTATATTTGTATGTACTATGTATTATCCTATTACCACTGCTCATTATCCCCACTGACTAAATTTACAACCCTCAGTGCCTCTTTAAAGGCATGAAGGGGATGAGCTGCTTACCAGGGAACTTTGCTGTATAGGAGAACTCCCTGCTTAGCTTACCTGCACACTTTTCATTGCTTTAGGAAAAGGAAACATGCACACTTATCAGTGGAAAGAGAAGAAAACAAATCCTGCGTATGACAGTTCATGATCCCATATACAGGCTCTGCATCAACTGTATCACATATATATGAATGAATATACTGCACATGTGGATCTCTGTCATCTGCTGTGGATATTAACCGGGTGTATTACTGCATATAAAGAAAATATATGGCTCAGTGGCAATAAATAAAGACACTGTCATCCCTGTGGGAGTGCAAAGGGTCAATGAGGTTTCCAGCCCGGTGTAATATTCCTGTCACTGAGCCTCATTCTGCAAACACCTGTAGATGCATCCAGCATCCTCCTTTTCACTAAGTGTAATTCGCATTAGCATATGGCCCAGAATATCCAGTGTGGTGAAGCAGTCAGGAAGACAGCCCGGTGAGAGCGAAGGTAGCAAGGTTAGCTCTCTTGTCAAAACCAATATCCACCTCTTGAAGACTAGACTGGGGAGCAGCAGCCAAAATCATCTGCATAAAGGAGAGGCACTAAAATCACCTCTCATAAAATACGACAGGGGAGCCAGCTCACACTGGTTAAAGCATGATGAAAGGAATGGAATCCAGCACAGCTCCCTGTCTGTGGATAATCAAACAACCCTGGCACTAAAAGCATGGCATTCAAATTCAATTGTGAAAGCTGCTACTGTCTGAGGAAAGAAAAAGACATGAGGGAAAAATACACTCTTGTTGTTTTGAACTCTGTGGGAGCTTAAAAGATGTGTTTTATAATGCCACCCATTAGGAAAAAAAAAATTTTTAAACTGGAAAAAAAAAAGTTAAGGGTAGCCTTAGTGTATGCTGGAGTAAAGAAATGTAATTGTGTCAAATGGTGGCTGATTCGTAATGCAATGAAAGCAATAAAGATTTATTAAAGTGCCGGCAGGACCATGATATGATGTCTTCAAACCAGAGCATGACAGCCACATCTAATCCCCAAGGAAACAGCAGTATGTATTAACCAGCAGACGGTGACAATATATCACATGGACTGTCAATGCGCAAGATATCTTTGTTTCTACAAGCTGATCACCTTGTATGGCTGCATTGTCAGAGAAAAAGGCTGAAAAATGAAAAAGAAGCATTCTCGTGCATATACAGTGTATGTATATATATGTATTGCAATGCAGCCGAGGCAAAGGAGAGTGCATATGAATGCCTTATTACAGTTTGTGAAGTGGAGCTGGGTGCAGGGAGGGAGTGAGGAATGTCTCAGTGACAGAGGCAAAGGCTGATGAAAGCCCTGCTCAGAGCAGTTGAAAGCACAGACACATGACACAGCTCATAACTGCTCACCATCCAGGACAGGATCGTATTCATGTAGCCCTCTGCTTCATGTATATTTAAACACTCGCAGCTCCAGCTCAATTTCAGCTAAAAAAAACTTTTTTTTAACACATACTTTACATTTAAATATATATTTATCAGTCTTACATATAAGCTGCTGACAGACCTTAAAATAGAGTCAAATCTTTGTGTCATTTTTTTTTTTAAATTTGTAATCAGTAGAAAATTGAGCAGGCTGTAGTGGCCCAGACACATTAAGACTGCGATCTCACACGTGGTGTATCTTCAAGGCCTTTGGTGTTTTTTGTGTATGGGTGTCAATGTGCGAAAGCGTGTGGGCGTGCTTGCTTGACTATATCTTTGTGTAAGAGAAAAGGGGAATGACGCGATGATGGGAGCGACTGAGTAAGAAGGAGAGAAAGAATATGGACAGAGCGAATGAGTGTGAATGAGAAGGAATAAAAAAAGACGGTGACGGTGGCGGCAGCGCTGGTGATGGGGGTCTGTGCGAGCCCAGGGGGTAGGTAAGATTACAGATGTATACACAATGTTCTAGAGCACAGGCCAAGGGCTGAATAACAGAGTGTTGCTGTTTCTCCAGAGCTGCTTGCTGCAGCTCAGTCTGCGCCTTGTTCTGCTCAGTGCCCAGGGCAGCCATTCAGAGACGCTCCCCGAGTAGCAGCACGGATAGACTTTCATATCCCGAATAACGACAGAATGGCACCGTTGTTGACGAGCCTTTGGAAAAACACTCAAAGCAGAGAAATTCAAGAATGTGCACATTTTCTCCAGTACCTATCCCTTCAAAGAGCATCTCTATCTTCTATTATTTATGTAAATTTGCAATGTTCCTAATGTTAAGATGCAGGGCAGTGGGTAAGCCTCCTTCCATTATCATTACATCCAGATTAAGGTGTTACTACAATTATCTCAACTGCCATGTAAACATCCAGGCTCATGTTAGTCAAATTAAGGTAGGAATAATCTGATTATCCTGGCTTACCTGTCAATTACTGTGACATGTATAGGGCTTAGTCCAACTTCTGTCTATGCTCTGATTCTGCACATGATAATGGCAGGAAAAAAAAGCATCTTTCTACGCTTGGCATAGGTAAGAAAAGTTTTATTTACAGCATAAATTCACCAATGCAAAAACAATAAACAACAATGGCCCTCTTTTACTGTTTACACTAACATCATATCTTCTGCCTCCTACAGTTTAATCCTTCCACTAATTATTAGTGACTAATAATCCTGATGATGAAAAAATTAAAGTCACAAAAGTCTGATTTGCTGAGCAACACTGGTGTAAATGCATTCTGTCTCCCGTTGCACACTTTTCGAATAAAGTAAGCAGTGAAGCTGCCACAGTATAAAAAAAAAAAACAAAGGCAGAACTGTTGTTGTCAAATGTTGTGTCTGTCAATTTGAGGATAATGTACTATGCAGTAATAAAAGGTAAGACATGTGAAGGCTGTTTTCTCAATAGTAGTGATATCAAAATATGTCCTGTGAATTTTGCACTTGTACAAACAAATGTTATACTTGTCTGTGGTAATTTGCCTCTTTTGTACCTTCTAGTCTCTCTCCACTTTGTACGACAAAAACTTCACATCACAAACTCACATCTACTCCAGTGAGGCGAAGACTAAAAGCCAGACAGCACATAAGAGGAACTAATTACCTTTTTCTGTAATTATTTACTTATAAAAATCAACACTTCAGAAAACCGTTACCTGCCATTTATAATAAGTAGGACAGGTGTTTTTGTTCCAGGCCCTTTTCCTGGATTGACCTGAGGTTGAGCACCTTGAATTGAAACACCTCTCCTACTTTTATATATATGTATTAAACTGGAGAGTTGTGCATTAGTAGACCCTGTGGGGGACCCTGGCATGAATCTGCATGTGTTTCTGCCTGGTCTGTTTTATTAAAGTTAACACAAGGCTATCAGATCTATTTGGCATTCACTGGTGTAAGTGCACATGCCAACCTATCCTACTCATATATAAGCTTACGTGTATTAAGCCTTTACTCTTTAACTTATTACATGCTGAAAAAAAAAACAGATTACAATTTTAATTAGATGAAGGCAGACTCTGGGGAGGACTGCAGTTACTGCAGCAATCAGGTGGCAGCGGGACAAACCAAAACATAAATCTCCGCATTTTTCTGCAGACCAGAGGAATACATCACTCCTCAAATTCACCCTGCAAAGAACAAGCAGCACTGGAGGTGTCACAAAAAATATCAGGGCATTTTTTTGTTGTTGTTTTTTCTCAAACAAATGATGCTTCTCAAGCACTTTTTTTGGGGAGAGGATACCAAAATAATATTTTCCAACAGGAGAATGAGACTGTTATAGGGGTAGCAAAAATGCAATCATGTAAATTGCTATAGTAAAACAGGCAGTTGCTTTCACACAAAATGTGGATATAGCTGTCGAGAGCTGTGTTGTCATTATGTAATGGTGTTGCTTTGTATTGTCACAATGTATATTTTTATATGGAGCCCAGGAAGAATAGTTGTTGTGATCCAAAAGCTAATGGCAGTCTAGAAACACAAAGTATTTTGATTGGACAAGCTGAATGCTGACTGCCAAAGACTCTTTTCAACTACACACAGAAAATTGTGCAGGAATCCCTCTCTTTGAAAACTGCTTAGTGTACATGCTTGCAAACAGAAAAGGAATGATCACGGCGTGTATATTTAGATTCAGGATATCCCTCAACAATTCCAGCATGGACAGTCATGACAGGAGCCGATCTGATGCTGCAGCTCCCTCTTAAGATTGAGCACGTGTATGTCCAATGCTCCCATGGCTACTTGAGGCTCGCACTTGTTTCCAAGCAATTTCATGAAAACAGAGTTGCTGGGTGGAAAAAGCTACTTTCAGTTGACTGACTCTTGATTTCTGCATGTACATCTATTTATACTTTACGCCTGCGTGTCACACTCATTGGTACGTAAAAGGAAAATAATGAAGGAATATTTTCTGCTTCCTTTAGCTTATTAATATTACTATTATTTTTCCCTCTGTTTTTTTTTTTTATTTGTGGTATTGTTTTAGCATGTTCAAAATGAAGCCACAATAAATAAATAAGCAAACAAAACCAAGATGATCTGACGAAAGAACCTCAAAATTTTCAGCGACCTGTGGGTCCGCCCCCAATCATGAATATTTAAGACAACCCTAATAATATCACACAGACCCTTAACTCTTTCAGAATCAGAAACTGTGATGATCTTGGGTCAAACAATCAATGCTACTCTTACTAATGCAAGATCGGAATTCATCTCCATCGCATAAAGCAGCAATAAAGGCATGTTACAATGTTATATTTTGCATTATGGCGGTAAGTTGTTTTCTGTTGTCTTCTGTTCTATTGCATTGTTGTATTAACTGCAAGAAAATTAGCTTTACATACATGTGCAACATTCTCTTAATTTCTTTCGATGTTTTCTTCCCTCGATCAAAGGGATCCACCGATTTGGGATAAAACCTGTGTGTCCAAATGGCTCCACAACCACACTGTTCCCAAATTGGGATTAACACTGTTGTGAAAGGAAGAACACAGTCTTCAAGCACATAATTATAATAATAAAACAAGCTTATCATATGATTAAAGAATTGTATGATTCTGGATGTAAAACCCCCTTAACTAAACGTTTGCGCTTCTTCTTCTCCAATATTTTAGATCACAGGTGGTGAATAAGCAACAATGCAGAAGCACTATGACTGCTGCATATAGTACTGTGCTAATGCCTTTAGACACCTCTCATTTCTTTATATTTTGCTAGGAAAAAGGAAAATAAGTGCAGTAATTAATTGAAACATGCAAACATACATGGAAACACAGCCTATAAGGCAAAAACAGAGTTTGCATAATTTCAACAAGCTTGAAAGTCAATATTTGGTATGACCACACTTCAACACTGCCTGAACTCTTGAAGCAGTGATCCCACGCTGCTTCAATACTGTTGAGGTCCAGGCTCTGGGGAGGCCAATCCATCATTGATAGGGTTCCACTGTGTGTTTTTTCTATTCAAGTATGCACTGCATTGGCAGTGTGTTTGGGGTCAGTGTCATGCTGAAAAATGAAGCCAATCAGATGTTTTCCCAGATGGTATTGCATGGCAGATAAAAATCTGATGGTACTTTTCTACGTTCATAATTCCATCAATTTTGACAAGTTCCCCAACACCACTGGCTGAAATGCAGCCCTCCACTATGTTTTACACATGGCTGTAGACACTCACTGTTGTACCTCTCCTGACCTCCTGTGTATATATTTATGAGGAGTTGAACCAAAACTTTCAAATTTGGATTTATCACTCCATCAGTCCTGATTTTCAGTTCAGTTCTTGTGTAATGTGGCACACCTCAGCCTTTTCTCCCTGTTTCCCTTCCTTAAAAATGGCTTCTTGACAGCCACCCTTCCACTGAGACCATTTCTGATGAGGCGTCAGTGAACAGTAGATGGATCAGCTCAAATGTCAGGTCTTTGCTGTATTTTTTCTATTTCTTAAGGATATGACTTTCAGATACTGTTCATCTGCTGTGGATAGTTTTGTAGGCCTGCCACTTCTTCTTTTGTCCTCCAATTGTTCTGTTTCCTCAAAAAAACGTTTTTAAGGACACACTGCACACTGTGCTGAGATATGCAAAGTTTGTGGCCAATTGTTCTTTAGAAATCACCATGTTGGTGCAAAAATACAATTTTATTTCTGCGAATTTATGTCTGACAAACTGTGTTTTCTCTGGCATTTTTCATAGATTCAAGCAAAGGACTGAGAACAAATTATGTGTTTTAGCAACAAGCTGTTAGTAACAAATTATCTGCAGATGCAAATTGCATCTTATATATCAGATGCAGTTTAAAATTGGCACTTTTCTAAGCTGCCTCTTATGTGTAGACACAACACTGGTTTATCCCTTGAGTTAGGTGCCTTTTTATGCTTAAATGAGTCATAGGTCAGTGTTAAGTGGCTTAACAAACAAAAAAAAATTCCTCTGAAAATGGTCAGGTACAAGGACTGAACTGAAAGTGAGTGAAAAAGCAGCCAATGTCCTAAGAAAAACTTCGAAAGACCTTAAAAAAGCCTGGAAAACGCAAAATATTAAGAAGTTAGGGGTGACTCAAGATTTTTGCACAGTACTGTATTTAGCTTGTTACAACAAATTAATAATAATATCAAATAAAATAATCAAATAATAAATTAACTGGGCAAGCAACTCAAAAAGAATCATTGTATGTCATTTTATGACATATATTGACTTTTAATGACAAATGATACTTACGGAAAGTACACTGCGATCATCAAGTTTTCTTATCATCAAGTGTGCATTAATTATCTATGTAAATGATGATTGTGGATAGCAGTATGGCGCTGGTGGACGTTCTTATATCTGCCTGTGTGTCAAACTGAGGATCTACTGTCTTTCCCCAAACATGTGAAGGGAACACTCAAAGTTGTAGCTTTCATTAATAACACTGGCAGTTTACTTCCTAAACATCAATACCAATGAATCTGCCTGTTTCAAATTTGCATTTTTCATAAAATGATATTGACAGGAGCAAATAAAGGAGGGTTACATTGGTAAAAGCCCACTGCAAACTCTGCTGCAGTCTAAGTCAAACTGAGTTGTTGCTTAAGTACGGCTGGTTTCAGCTACAAGTTATTTTCTATAAGCTCGAATGTACACATTCACATTTTTCTGGTCAATCAACAGCCAAAAATCCCAAACATATTCAGATAACTAATATTTAAACTGCATCAACTTAAAGTGCACATCAATGCAGAGCACTGGTTACCTTATAAATAAAAGAATCACAGCAAGTGTTCAGTTTTGTTGTTAAAAAAAAATACCCTACCTAGTTTTAATGTCTGCGTATGATAAAACTGTATAACATGCCACAGAGACTACTCACAGGTAACACACATCCAAATCTTATCAACCAAATGATATACCTGAAAATCAGTATTTCCTTTGACAGTGCATTTTGTGATTCAAAATCAATGCTGCAGCACTGTTATGTCACTGAAACAATGCACTGACTTCACCACAGCGCCTTTCTGACCTTGTTAGATGCTGTTTTTTCCTTTACAATAACAGCCTAGCATTGGGCTTTTGTCCACACTGTGGTGGCCTTGCCTCTATCCAGCTTCTCCTGTGTGAATGACAGCTGATAAAAGCCCTGAGCTTTCGCTGGCGTCACCACCACTATGTAATTCCACTGCAGGGGACTGTGCTTTTAGCTATGAAGCCCACTGTCACAAGAGCACTAAAGACACAGGCACAAACCCTTGCCAAATTGCCCTCTAGCTCCAGAGATATTTCATCTGACATTTTATTGACAGAGACAATTGTCACTAACCATATGATATTTATTGTATTGCATCAGTAGCCCTGCATCTACCACCACCAGCACAGAGATAAGCCTGGCAGCTGCATCAAATACAGCCACCCTAATTATGAGGGTCTGCATTAAAATTTCATAACAAAAAACAAGATGACAATAAAGCCTCTCAAGTCAATAATGCGCCAAGGCAGCACAATACAAAATTATTTTCAACAACCAAGGAACCTCAAGTAAAATACTGAACCGAGCTTAGTTATGCTTGCAAATGTGTGTGTGTGTGTGTGTGTGTGTGTGTGTGTGTGTGTGTGTGTGTGTGTGTGTGTGTGTGTGTGTGTGTGTGTGTGTGTGTGTGTGCGCGCGCATGAATGCGAGTGCATGTGTGTGTGTAAGAGAGAGAGAGAGAGACCTTGAGTGCAATGGGAGGAGTAGATGCTGCAGCATTCAGGGAGGGAAAGCAAAGCTAACTGTGAGTCAGACTCTCGCTTTCTCTCTCTTCGGCCCTTACCTCCCTCCTTCCACTTCCACTCTCCCCTTCTCCTCCCTTTCTCAGCACTTAAGCAGCTGCCTCCACTTATGCAGGGCACATTTCAGATGACAGGAGGGAGGGAGGGAGAACAAGGGGTGGAAGGGAATGATGGGGGGGTATGGCAGGAGGAGTATTGGGGGGGAGGGAAACAAAAGGTTGCACGATGATTGCACAACGATTCAAAAGCTGCTGAAGGGGGGCATTCCAGCTTAGGTGAGGATGCTTTCCCCCTCCCCCTCCCCCTCCTGCTCTAAAACACCCACGCTGCTATACATCAAACAGAAGAAGGTTAACCGCTAGACATAGTAACCTCTGTAATAGAACTGTTTTCTAATGACCATCAAAGAGTGTTTACTACTTCTGCACCTGTGATTAATGGCTGTATGCACGGCCAACATCCTATTTCACGTCCTCTGTCCCTGAGCTCAAAGATGGTAAAGGAGATGTGGAGGAAATGACAGCTGGGATGGAAGATCCTTCCAAATGCTCCCCTAGGATCATTTAGGATGTGGCTTGATCGCCTGATCCCATCTAAAAACACGAGTGCCTAACATCAAGCTGCAAGAAAAGAAGCCGCATTGAACTTGCTGTGATAACACTGTGTGTTTTTACAGCCTTAATGAATGATGATGATGATGATGTTGTTTTATATTGATGAATCATTTTTACAGTAGTAGCTTTTGTATATTAGATTTCAAAGATAATATTCTACGCCACAATCTACAAATTTTGGATTTTCCTGTTTGTTATTTCAAATATGTGCACCTGAATGTGTGTTACCTGAAGTAACCACAAGACTAGAAGCGTCACTGTCAACTTTTTATGACTTAAGAGAACGATGGCCATTTTTTTTCTCGCTTTTAAATTATGGAGCATGCATATTCAGAGTGGCAGAACACGAAACAACTGACAAAATTTGTTGTTCTTCCATGCCTGCAAAACAAATACATGTAACACCCCTCTCAAACAGGACCGCATTAGTCGGATCTCTTCAAAACCACTGAGAAAGAAATCCTGAAGCAGGTTTCTGATGTTCTGATGCTTTGATCATTTGTTTTAAGGGGGAAAATGAATTAGTTAACTTTATCCAAATAATATGACTACTTCTCTGCGGACCTTTAACCCTGCCAGCTGTAAAGCATAACTGTGGCCGATCCTTTGCACACTCACTGCAGCCACTGGAGGGTGTTGGCACTTCAACACAGCAATAAGCAACAAACTTGGGGGCAGAAAAATGAAATAAAGGCTAACCTGAAAAACAGTTCATCAGCTGGCCACTTGAGGCTGTCCCCAGCTTAAAATACAGATCGTTAAAAGCCTGGTACAAAAGCTTTCATGACTGTGCTGATGGTGGCTTTAACTTTCTCAATTAACTCACATCATGGCCCAAGTTATACATTACTAGGTGCGTAGCTGCTTTGGTAGACAGGTGGCTTCTGACCAGGCTGCAGAGCAAATAGTGCAACTTGACTTCTTGACTGAGTTTGTGATAACTGTGCCTTTTGGAACATTTTTAATGCGGTTATTTGATTAATTCTGTGGCCCTCTGTGTGGTTAATTTTAACAGCCAGTCAAATTACTTCTCTCCTACTTAACGCTAATAACGGGTACCTGTAAAGTCAGTGGATGGAGCATGCTATTTAAACTTGGTGGTGCTGGAGAATAATGTTGTTTAAGTTTTGATTGCTGAAATCAAGGCTACAAAACAGGACTTCACAAACGGTGGCTGCATCAGTGTTGTAGTTGCTGTTTGGATATATGTTACATGAACTACTTTCAACTCATACATCTCACCATAACATCTCTTTCTCCAACAGCCAAATAATTAAAAGTCCCCACATGGGCCACTGGTACACGTATGCTGAATGTCTTTACCGATGCAGTGTAGAGGGCCAGAGTCTGCCAAGACATCCATCTAGTGACTGGATTTAAATTAACTCATATTTTTGTCTACAGTGGGGATTTAAACCACACAGAATGCACCCTGCAGCTTTCTCAATAACAGACAATATATTTGAACTTTTCTCAAAATATTTGAATGTAATTATCTAAGCTTTAACAGTAAGTGGTATGATGTCAGTACTAAAAACAATCTTAAACCTGGATGATATTTTCTTTGTAACCAGTGCACTAACTGCACATTACTAGACAGTCGTGTCTAATTATTGGTGACAAAGGGACGGTAAACTTGTGTCACTGTAAGGTCTGTTTCCCCCTGCAGACTGTGCTGATGGCTGAGAATTAAAGATGACTAATGCTGTGACTCTAGCAGCTACCAGAAAGGAAGCTAAGTCACTCCCCTCAGTGTTGAGGGGGCAGGAGGCTGCAGGAGTGATGCAGGACTTTCTGCCACTGCTACAAAAGCAACACCATCTCCCTCTTCTCTGTGGCCTGACGTGCGCTGCACCAAGCATGCCAAGTTTTTTTTGTTTTTTTTTTGCTTTTGTGTTTTCTGATTAGTATTCACACTGGGGTTTACTGTTTCATAACGTTAAAAAATACAGCTTATCTGTGCGGGTCATATTGGTTTGGTTAAAACCATTAATCATTTCAGCACACTTGCTCACTGTCTAGACTGCAAATTCTGTGTTTGAAGATTTCATTGCCATATTTGTTTCACTTACTAAAAAGATCATGTCAGGAATGAATAAAAATAAGGTTTTTGGGGTTTTTTTTAGGTATTTCTGTAATATCGGGAAAACTGCTCTTGGAAAACTGTAAACTGCGTTGCTAGCATTATGTATATTTAATTATATTATTATCTTAAAATGTTTTTGCAGACAAAATCATTCCAGGTCTTCATAAACCAGCTGTTTAATGATGTTAGGATGCTTTAAGTACAGAAACAGAACCAACAGCTATTAGCCTTTATGCTACCAGCATAAAGTAAAAGAAAACAGCTAATGTGGCTCGCTCCAAAGTTCAAATATCACCTACATGTATTCAAAAAGACATGATGGAAATTCATCAATCACTTTCTAACTTATAATTGTAAGTTAGCAGTCAGTTTCTTCAGACCTGCATTATTAAATACAATTCATCTACACACAGAATAAGCTCACACCGTGTAACATAAGGGGTCCCTCACAACACTTTAATCACAAGAATTGTCGCCACACCTTCTAAGTCTTTGTATTTTACCACTCCCACCTTATGGTTTTGCCAGTGTTGCTCTCATTAAACCTTGTAGGCATAGTTTTTGAAGATTAAAAAAAAGCTCTATTAAAACCACATATGCTTCAGTACCTGCCCAGCAGCAAACAGCAGACAAAGTTAGAACCTATCAAAAGAACAAAGTGAAGCATCTAGCATGTTAAGGACCCAGATGTTGGAGATGAAACCAGACAAAGCTAAAATAAGCAGGAATATTCAACCACCAACCTATCATGCCAGAAGCTCAACTCTAAAAGAACAACAGTGCTGCTCCTTGTTTGCAGGATGTGAGAAAAGGTTGTTTGTTTAACAACATCTTAAGTTCATAGCTTTCGGTTATGTGACCGGCACGGAAAGCTGGAGGGCAACATGCCAGCCAAATCTGAACACTCCATAGAAGCGCAGCACATGCCTGTCAACTTTTCATTCTTTTTTAAAGCCATGAATATTTAGATCCCCTTTTAAGACAACAAAAATAAAGATATGTGAACAAACTGCAAGTTTTGAGCACTTGGGATTCCAATACCGCATCCAGCACAGTATTCCAATCACTGTGCCCTGCCAGACCACCTCTTTGGCAATGTTACATGTATCTTGTGGAGAATCCCTTCCTTTATAATGTTACCAGGATGAACACATACAAAACTGCAGAGGGTTTTATATTTTCTCAATCTGAATGGGTTGGTAATTCTTCTGTTTGGGAAGTGGACAAAAATGATTTACTGTCATAACAAAGGGGAGCGCTAATTAGCTGACACTGGCTAGCTTAAAAGTGTCGATCTGCTGGTTAGTTTAGGCTAACTGCAGAACTCAAAGGCTGTACAGACAAACAAATAATAATATTCTGGAAAAGTTATGTGATTTAATTCAAGACTTATTTCGGGTGTTAGTGGAAATGACCCACAATTGACAGCCTGAATAGATGTGGAGAAGCAGAGATTCCTATGATTTGGCCACTGCTCTTCTATGGCAGGATTAGGAGAAGGCTGTTCACATGCAGTGGCCTGCTCTGTTCTTTACAAGTAGATGTGAACAAACTGAGTGGCCGTCTGCTAACTGTAGCCTCAGTTTCATGTTCTTAGCTGACAGGAGTTGCACCTGGTCTTCTGCTGCTGCCTCAGAGTTCAATGTGTTGCACATTCAGAGATGCTCTTCTGCAGACATTAAATGCAACAAAGTGGTTATTTAAGTTACTGTTGCCTTCCTATCAGCTCAAAGCAGTCTAGACATTTTCCTCTGACCTCTGGCAGCAACAAAGCATTTTCACCTAGAGAGCTGCTCCTTAGTGGATATTTTCTCTTTTTCAAACCATTCTCTGCAAATCCTACAGACGGTTATTTGGAAAATCCTAGTAGATCAGCAGTTCCCGAAATGCTCATCTATCTGACACCAACAACTATGCCATGTTCAAAGTCACTTAAATCACCTTTCTTCACCATTCTGATGCTCATTTTGAACTTCAGCAGGTCATTTTGACCATGTCTACATACCTAAATGCATTGCAATTGAACAGATATATCTAATGTAGCCAGTGAGTGTGTGAGTGTGTGTGTGTCTGTGTATATATATATATATATATATATATATATATATATATATATATATATATATATATATATATATATATATATATATATATATATATAAAAGCAAATTCACACATTTGTTGGAGCATTTACTAAATGTTTGAGTAAGAAAAAAACACTAAGGTTTAGCATAGCATAAGTTATTCTAGTACACTATCTGATAGGAAGGAGCAGACTGACAATAATAATGAAAAAATCTGTGGTCTTTCACCAGCACTTATCTGGTGTGAGTGGTCAGCTACACCCAATGAGAAGTTCAGTAGATTTTTAGCACCTACCAGGAAAGCCAGCAAGCAATAAAGTGAAAAGGGTCATTAAATCTCAGAGCTCTAGTTAAGCCCACTACTTCACTTTCTTTGGAAATAATTGCAAATCATGTTTATACACAGATACATATATATATATATTTTTTTTTTTTTTTGATGATTTAATAATGCACTTTTAGGTTACTGTGAGGATCTTAAATAGAAAAGACTCACTAATTCATTCATTGAAGTAATGGCAGCATATTTTTAAATAGCTAAAAAAAAATAAAATCTATTTCTTCCATTACATGCTGGAGTTCGGTTAGCTTACTGTTTATTTAATTCCAAGAAAATGTACTGCAGAAAGCAACATCACGTTCACTATAGTACGATACTATAAATGTGTTTACTGAAAACATACGATCAGTCAGTGAGTTATAAAGCCTGAGCGATGAAGATGAAATATATGTCGAGGAGCCTAAAGTAAGCATTCAGCAGACATCCACTGGCACTCTGGCTTCCTAACTCCTTATTTTCAACACAATAAATGTCCTGCTTATAGGTCCACAGTCTCCTGAGTCGAGACAAAAGCAGCTCATTGATAACAGCTCAATAAGTGAGTATGGGGGTCTTCTAAGGGCTTTGAGGAATTTGCAGTCAATATGCGACAATAATGGCTTGCACATGGCCTTTTTTAAACTGTTGTGATATTGCAGTAGCTTGAATTTAGATGCAAACTTTCACAGTGCTGCTAAAACCACCAAAAATACAGCTGTAACATAGATATATATTGTTCTTTAGGTATTTTTTTAACTATAATAACCATAATCCTAAAAAAAAAAGATCTATTCTATCATATATGAGAGGGTTATTATTTTTCTCTATAAATGAATCTTTTATGAGCATTTTGTTTTTTAAAATGAGAGCCTAAAATGAAGACAGTTCCATCCACATCACAAAAATCCATTCCATTACTCTCACAGTAAAGACTTCCCTTTGTTCTCGGAGCCACAAATTATTTCCCCGTTGCTTCAGAAAGCGACTCCTTTACTTGGCTTCAAAACCAAAGGACAGGGGCAGGAGGGGTGGAAGGAGGGGGGTAGCAGAGGACAGAAGGAGAAGAAAGGAGATACACAGAGAAAAAGCGAGCGAATGAGGCAATGGGAAAGGGAGGGCAGCGGGAAAAAAGCCAGTGAGGCAAGGCAGGGAAATGCAGAGAAGGGTGTCAGTCATGTGTTTGTATGTGTTTGGGGGTAATAATGAGGAGGGCATGGGACAGAACAACAGCACTACTCCATCTACAAACTCAAATCTCGATATTCACCATCTCTGGCTGCTAATACGCCTCCTTTCTTTGATATTTGTTTTCCCTTTTTAAGTCATTGATGTTATTAGTTTTTGAAACCCGGCTTAGAGGCTTATTGATAGGCTGTGCAGATGGAAATATTAATGGCCTCGGAATCGCTGATGAGAAAGAACAATAATTCTTGTCTACTGCCCGTGAAGCTGCGGCACGTCTACAGCCAAACCACGCCAAGAGGGAGTTTCTGTGTTTTTCCTGCACTGAGACACTCTCTGTGCTGCAGTTTTGGCCACTGTGTGTTTTCAGTGTTCTTCCTCAATAATAAATGAAAATCCAGCTTTCTTGCGAAACACTTAATCGGGCAGTATGGAATCAGCAAGAGCAGTAAAAGGAGCATACTGTCACGGCTTTAATGTGTGTCTCTCTGTGTTCGGTGGGGGGGGGGGGGGGGGGGGGGGGGTAGCCTCTCTGATGTGCCACAGCTGAAATTGGCAGGCTATCAGTCACAACCCTGTAACACAATGTACAGCATTTCTAAACAGTATAAAGAGAAATGACAGCCAAGAAGGCAGAGAGGCAGATTGAGAGAGGGGGAGAGAGAGATGGAGACGGTGCAAAACAGAGAGTGAGAGTGAGAGAAAAGCCATTTTTAGAAACCTGATGTGTAAGTCTAAATGTTTTCTTTACAACTGGGTCAGAACAGCACATTATTCTAGACTCACTGAACAAGCATTTGTCATTTGACACGCTCAGATCCAGCTCTAGGTGCCACAGGTTAAATTTCTATTCAGAATAACAAACACCACAGTTGTGGGCTTAAAATGTTACCAGACTGTGTCTGAATTAAAGCAAAAGTTGGCAAAATGTTTGGGGGGGGGGGGGGGGGGGGGGGGGGGGGGGCAAATGAGAACCAGTGTTAATCAGGCCTATTGATTAGAGCCTGTGTGAATCTTGGAGGAGCTGAGAGCCAGTGGCTGTGTGCATATGCACAGGGGTATTACCAGCACTTATTCTTTGGGCCTGTGGGACAAAGCAGCCTCTGAGAGAGGTGATTAAAAGGCCCAAGCTATTGAGCCTCGCCAATCAATGCCCTCCTATGCTATTGGACAGAGCAGGAGGCCACTTCCTAAGCTACATACACACACACACACATGCTAACATGCTTTCACCTTCACAACCCTGTATTTTTCTTCTCTTTGCCCCAAATCCTAAACCAGCTTCATTAAGTGTCGGGGCAAAGGAGGACAAATCCCAATTGGCCTCCTGTATGGTTTTCTTGACCATACCACATTCGAAAGGGACTTGCCATTTTCATTATGTGCAATGGCCAATTAAACAAATCTAATACAGGGGAGAAGCTGGGGTGTGGGATAAAAGTGGGAGCTTTTCATTTAAATGGATAAGGTTAATGAGTTATTTGTATGGTTGACGTATCCTGATGGTTTAAAAGGTTAGGCGCATCTACACAGCTGCCCTTTGGAGTGATCTCCTCCGTTTCACGCTCCCTCAAGCAGTGGTAATGAGAGGTCACTGTGCACCATGAGGGCCCTGGGAGCTAGCAGCCCAGTCAGACAACACACAGTCACTGACATATTACTATTTCCTCAAAAATAAACAGGCCTTGAAGAGAGGAACAGGTCATTTCAGCCCTTTCTCTTAACCTGCCTCTCGCTCTCTCTCTCTCTCTTTCAATATCCTGACAAGTGGTCTGCTCTCAGCTCGCCGTGACCAGAGAACACTCCTCTCTCTTGTTTTTTGGAACATCCACTTTCATATTTTCAATAACTGCAGAATCCTATTTTTGTTTCCTAATGGAACCCCTCTCCTTTTTCTCATCTCTAAATTCCATTTCAGAGAACCGGCCTGCCTTCTTTACATTTGCTGCCATAACAAGATCTGCTATTTTTTTGTCGCTGAGAGTCTCATCAACACCTCGGGTAATCCGGTCAAAAATATCTGCATTGCTGACACATAATCAGTTATGCTAAACATAACTCAAACACAGCATGATTATTAAAGAGCACACAGCAAGCACATACAGCACTATTCCCACTGCCTTAATGGCCTCGCTGCAGCCCCCGACGTGGTCGGTGAGAATCGTGAGAAAAGGGCTGGCTTTGCTTAATTCAGAGCTATTGATTTGGTAATTATTTCAAAAGCTGCTATGTCCAAATTCTCACAGACACCAAAAAGCCCATATCACAGGCTCGGGGTGTGTTGCTGTCAGGTTTGCCAGTGTGAGCGGACAGAGGCTGTGGGTTCTGCTTAAGACAGAGTATTGGACAAACACAAACAAACGAGGCAGCGGCCACTGTGACTCAGTGCTCTAATGAACCAGCGTATTGACTTGCTGGCTTTCTCTTTCTCTCTGCCTCCATGTCTTTCTCTTTCTCTCTCACACACGCACACACTCTGCCTCACTCGCGCTCTCCCTCTGTCTGCTATGTTTGTATGGATCCCAGCTGCCACTCGGAATACCAATTACTGTAGGTCCAAGATGGGGGGAAGAGTGAATGAGAGAGAGAAAGAGGGACTGTATGAAAAGAAGAGAGAGAAAATGAAGTAAGGAAAGAAAGAGGAGAAGCCACGTAGAGGAGAGAGGGAAATAGCATGCTGGCTGGCAGGTGATGCAGGACACTTCTCCTCACTTGGCCACCAGGAGAAGCACCCTGGTGTTGTAGCTGATGGTGAGGAGGAGAAGGGGGGGGGGGGGTGTCTTCATTCCTGATGCAGTGACACCTCACAAGGAGGGAAAATCAAAAGGCGTCTTCATGTGAGACACTTACATCCTGATGCTCCCTGACACTGTGACACTCCTGCAGCTGACACACAAGGAAGACAAATCAAAGGGGACCTTTTTGTGGTCGACCACAAATAGGTGCAGCTCCTGCACAGGGAGGAAGGGAGGGGTGCCACATTCTCCCTGTGAATTCCTGGGACAAAGCTGGGTGCTGCATCTCCCATTACCAGATATTTGTATTAGATAAAGGGATTTAGACCAAGGGGAGCTTTTGGGTCCAGTGGCACTCCTTCGCGCTCTCCCTTTCTCGTCTCTTTTCCAACTGCCGCAACAATTCTCATGACAACCATAATGAGCATGCTCACATTCAGCACGATACCACTAATTTGAGAAATTTCCAGCACAAAGACATAATTAGACAAACTAATTAGACGAAGACTTCGCTGCACAGAGATCCTCCACAGTTCAACTCATCCGCCTACCTGCCGATGACTAAAATAGGAAGCAGCCGTCAAGCCCATCCATGCTTATTCCCCTCAGTTAGTGCAGTGAGATGTTTGTGAGATGGCGCACAAGGGAAAATAACATGATCTCTCCCAAGGGCTGCAAACGCTCCTCAGCAGCAGTACAGCAATGCCTTTGTTGTGGCTTTAGTGTCAAATAGGACTAACAGGTCTTACCCAGCCACAGATTGTCTTCCTATTTATATCTGAGGCAGCAACACTGTCTATATGCTGTGAAAGAAGCTGCACAGTCCTACACCTATATGCCACTGTGCAAGACATATTAATAAATCACAGAGAGACACTCGCATGTGCCATGAACACTTAAAAATACACAGAGCTCCGCTTGAGGTGTTCATAGTGAGCTATAGGTGAAGTGGTGGGTTTTCTAATGAAGAATATGACAAGAGTACTTAGAGAGAGTTGGAGAGGCGAGGGAGGTAGAAAGGTAATTGATTTTAAAAGTGATGGGAAAACCCACAGGTCTCAGGAGGGAGCAGAAAACCATCTCAACGGATACAGAAGCCCCAGCTGCCTCCAAGAATAATGGAATTAATTCTTAGTCTCACTTAAATACATTTTATAATGGGAACTTAAATTAACATTTGGTAAGGCCCCCAGAGATGGAGTCAAAGTGTAAATTGTTACTTTTTTTTTTTTTTTTTTGCCTTTCTCTCAACAATGGAGCCCTTGTCCCTCTGAATATGTGTTTCTTGTAGGAATTCGGTAAATAACCGTGCTCGCCCATTATGATTTTGTGCAGTGTATGATGGAAAAAACAAACATAAATCATTTTATTACTACATGAAAACTGACTGACTCGTGCATATACAAAAGAAAAAACACCCATGCCCACATAGAAGTCAGGGGGCCAAAATAAGCATGTGCACATGCGTACATATACACATTCATATTTCCAAATGTTGGCAGACTGTCACTGCATTCATCGTGGAGTCTGAATAGTGGTGGGCTGATTTGTAAGAGCACGAGAGAGAGAGAGACACAGACAGTGTGTTATACTGTTTGTTATTGCTAATTTTCAGTCAGCTCAGTGAGTCCAGGTAGACTCACAGCACCTTGGCAGTAAGAGTCAGTGCAGAGAGCTTCTGAAAGAATGGGCAGCCCCTAAAGGGAATATTCATATGTGAACACACACACACACAGTGGACATTATATTGACTACCATTCATTTGCTGGAGACTTACTTTAAACTTAATCAGAACTGCTACTCCCCAGCTCTTCAACTTCAAATGCTGGACCTGCCTTGTCCCCATAAGGAAGACAAGTCCCCATTATATGACCCTGTAAACACATTTAGGTCCCCACAACATGTGAAATAAACACCCACTCACTCTCTCTCACACACACACACACACACACACACACACACACACACACACACACACACACACACACACACACAGATACACTAATGCTGAGCACGTAGCACATACAGTACACTACGCACAATGCACATGAAGACACCACATCTCCAGAGGTCTCGTCACTCGAGCCAAAACACCGCAGCAGTATACATCTTTAATAGCAGCTTTTAAACCTATTAGATCATATGGCTATAAAGTATGCACACAGACTGTACACCAGCTCTCCCATGACAAAGAGTTTCTCTCAATGGAATTACCGGCATAAATAAACCATAAGCAAATCCCAAATATTGCACACAAAAGGAAAAAAAAAAAAAGGTGCACTCATGCAAGTGCATATACACACTCACACCTCAGAGGCAGATCTCAAAGGAGCAGGTAACACACAAAGTTATTTGAATATAAAAGGGAAATACTTGGTCTTGTGATGTTCCCAAAGTATTTAGCCCAAAGTGGCAGAAGCAGAACACTGACAGGAGCAGCAAAAATATGTTTTCACTGGAAGTAATAGTAACGATGAGGGGCAAAGGTGGATTTGATATCATTAGTAGTATCTTATTAAATGTAACTTTTCCACAATAGTTCCCCAGTAATGACTACATTTACATCTGTCTCACCCCCCAAAAAGATTGTATTCTGGTATCATACGGACCAATATGCACAATAACGATTGTTTCTTCCCCAGAATACGTCTACTGAGTGTTAAAAAAACAAATCAAACCTCTTAGATTTTTAGTTTAATTTTGTCTTAAATAAGCCGCAACCACAGATTTTTTTTTCTCTTGTTTGCTGACTTTCCCTTTTGTCCAACTAACGCTCCAATTTACCGTTACATTATTAAAAGAAAAGCAGCAGATCGCCCCAATTCAAATCTCGAAATAGGATTTTTCTTTTTTTTTAAATTTCTGCTTAAAAATGTCTTAAACAGATATCAAATTAATTGCAGATTATTTTCCTAACAATCAAGAAAATGATTGACTCACTAATTACTTCAGCCCTGGTCCAAAGCCACCAAACAGCAACTTTAATTAAATTACACACTCTACAATGAGCTAAAGAACAATCCTAATCAGTATATGTGATAAAAACTGGGTAAACAGCACAGACATTCAGCGCCTGCCTTCTGACTGGGTTTGACACTCATTCCAATGGCCAAATGTCAATCAGGACTCATGAAAACACAACCAATCATAATGAAAATACCAAACATTAAAAAAAATGCTGCATGCATAAACGGAAAAATAAATGTGGCACTTTATTCTAAATTATAGCTAAATACCTACATTGGAAAACCTGGATATTATTCATCAAATCCAGTAATGCGGAATTTGAACCAGTATTACAAAGAATCTCTAAGGCTTTGTGTGACTAAATGATGAATTAGCTCTTTTATCAGCAGCGGCTACACCGAGGTGCATATTTGACTCCTTGTGGAGAGCATTTTATTGGCTCAACTGTGATATATGTGAGCCGTATTCTGTCAGTGTTGCTGAGTGATGACTTGGGGAAATGGGTTAGAAGAGCACCGAGAGATAGTGAGTTGAAAAATGTGTATTTGCGCATGACAGAGCCTCAGTACGTCACCGAATACTGCTGTCAGGGGTGAGCCCAGAATAAATGTGAAGCTGACATCCTGGCCCTTCAAGTCTCTTTATGCTACAATTAGCTGCTTGTTTATGACAGCAGAGACTGGGTCACTGTCACAATGGAAAATATACAGTAAGTGTGACTGCGTGAGAGACAACAGGAGTCCCAAAGCTAAAGAAAACCCAGTACCAGCAAAAGAAGAAATCTTACTGAGGCTCACTAGAGCTAAAACACACACACACACACACACACACACACACACACACACACACACACACACACACACACACACACACACACAGAGAAACAGGCAAGTATACACACAGCTGTTCATCCTAGAAGTCAAAGTACACACTTCATACACTCTCCTGCGATGCATCTGAAATGAGAAGTCCTAATTATTATTTCCATTGTGTCCCACTCCTGTGACAAGGACCACTAGCTGTGAATGATTATAATTATTACCCGTAGTAGAATAGCAGTCATGCTGTTGTATCATCAGCAACATCATCCAACAGATCAGGGTCAGATCCAACTTGAAATTCATGTATGCAATGCAATTCACATCCTCTGTGTTAAGATATTCAAAAACATTTCTCATTTGACTTCTGTTCAGATGCAGTATGCATGGATTATGTTTTGCCTCTGGCATGCTATGGTAAATGAAAAGTAAAGCGCTATTCATCAGCTGACTGTATCTGACAGAAAGACCGTTGCATCTGTTCAACAGGCTTTTTCTTTTTTTTTTCTTTTTTTTTTTTTACCCATTATGCTCCCTGCATCATCCACAACTTATGATTAAAAATAGCCATTTGATTCAATTATCTCTAATGTCTGATTAGGGCACAAATGCCGCAGTCTCCACAAACAGCAGCACAATTAAAGGGAAATGAATTACAGCAGATCTTTGAGCGAATGCTGGCCATGTCATAAATTTTAAAATACAAAACTTGTATGCTGTGGGGGGAAAAAAAATAAGATTTACAGCAAAATATGGCCTGTCTCTTATTTGTACATAAATTCACAACATCGTTTAGAGTAGCAAACAAGCCTGTCTTGAATGGCTGGTAATTATGTACAGCAGCAAATAAAGCGTGGTTTCTTTCTGAGGCACTGGTGGCTTGTTAAGTGGTGAACAGACAAAACAGCATTTAGAAAATGAAAGGTGCAGGGAAACATCCAGGGCACAGCGAGCTTCTCTCCCATTAGAAACAACACTGTCTGTCTTGCGACCGTTTGTTTGTTCCAACTGGCTGTACTGGAAAGACGCACCCTGAACCCCCACCACCAACAGTAACTATGTCTTTCTTTTCTTCTGTCCCCCTCTCCCTCTGTCTGTCCGTCCAACCCTTCCTCTAATCTTCCCACCATGTCCGTCCCCCCTCTCCTATGCAGCTCCTCTTGTTTTGTTTTTTTGGCTTCGCTCACACTACATCCTACCTAATATTTTGGTCTCGTTTTTACTTTATCAGGCCCTCTCTTTTCAACCCACCCACCTCCGCTCCTTTTACAGCCACCAAATCAAAAATAAAGCTAACAAATTTTGCCCTAACAGTACATGTCCATGAATAGAGAGCTCCTATGGCTCAAACGTGAGGAATCTAGGAAAAAAAAACATGTTCAAATTAGACAAGGGGCACTGCAGACAAGGGGAATCTATTAGTATTATTATATAACAAAAAAAAAAAACAAAGCTGTTATTGCTACTGTGTGTGCTATTACAAAGGAAACAATGCATAGAAGCACACTGTGTGAAACCAATTAAAATCCAGCCCCAGTCATATACCTTCCTCCCTTTCTAGTCATGTTGTGAATATGCCATATTTTCACCATTCATAAAGCTGCACCTGTGTCCACTGCGTTAAATCTCCACCTCTTTCAGCTCCTTCTCAAATTTTCCAGCATCACATCTCACGATCTGTTTTAAGAATCCCACGAGCTGAAATACAAGGGGGCCCGGGAGAGTGTGAGCAGAACAGGGGAAATTTCACATTATCTATCTATCTGCAATATAAGAGTCTGATGTGGAAGCAGGAAATGAGCTATGAACGTCAAGCCTGCATGCTCATGGTCCCAGTGGCCACCAGCCTACATAGTGAGATCAAGTAGGCAATGTGGAAAGTGGTTTAATAGACCCCAGTTTAATTGGACTTTTATTTGTTAATGGCTGAAATCCTGATGCATTACTTTAATTATCTTGGCAGAACTAATTCATGAACACGTAGGAAAAACGTGGCTGGACTTGGCATTTAAATAGCATCCAAATGCTTTCCCCTGTCTCTCTTTCTTTTGAAAGCTCCTATCCTCAAAGTACTCTGCTTCTGCCTTCCATGGGATTCTCTCTGATAGGACTTGTAAGGCATGTGATGGTTTAAACCCTCAGTGTGCGTTAACCAGCCAGCTGTCATGAATGAGTCCACAGAAAGAGGAGAGGAGCGCACTGAGGCCATTTTTCTCATCTTTTTTAAAAGCACTGGGGCCCACCCAGATCCTATATGTGAGCATGTCCGTGTTTGCTCTGCCCTTGGAGTGCAGAGTAGGTTTGGCTGCTGCCATGGAAGTGAAAGAGGAGGGGAGGGGCGGGCTCACTTCTACACTTACTAAGCCCACTCACACATGAGCTGCTCTGTCAATGCCGAAGAGCAGCCAATGAAAGGTGAGTTCCTTAATGTCTTTCTGATTGCATTGTTTCTAATTCATTACATGACTGCACTGTAACAATTTTGCACTGGCGCCACACGCCTCATACTGACACTTAATTTCTTTAAAAACGGGGCATTCTTTAAAGCAGTTTAGCACAGTTTGACTATGAGCCAAAGGGGAAATTTTTCCCTTTCTCAGCCTGTGCATATGTACAGCATTTGTGCATTTCAGTGTGTGTGTATGTGCAGCAGAATGCATTTGAGTATGTTTACATCTGTGCACATGCAAATAGTATGCGAAAACAAATGTGCATGTCTTCCCTGGAACAGCTCCCGTCTGGGGGGCAGAGCAGGCGGCAAAGAGCTCAGCAGCGCCTCAGTCCCTCAGGACAGACTGCAGCTCTCTCCTCGCGGCCATGAAAAGCAATCAGAGCTCAGCTTTCTCCCCTGGACTTACCTCTGCCTTTAATTACAGAACTCAGCAGCGGCACAGAGAAAGACTGCCTCCACTGGGCCACAGCCAGCCCGCCACAACCCTAGCACAGGGCTGCGGTCGACACAGCAGGCCTCTGCATACAGTGGCCTGACATAAGCACAGTGTGCTTAAACATGCAGTCAGCCCTGGTGAGCTCAGCATGCTTCTGCACAGACTGAGACTCTGCTAAGGTGCTTCTATACTATAGCAACACAATGTGCAGAGAAAACCACAGCGCCCCAGGAATAAAACACAGCAAGGCTCCATATAAGCTAGGAATGTCCTTTCTGTATGCCTAATGAGATGTTCTCACCTGTGCTCTAGTAGGATAATGTAGCATATGTGACTCAGGAATTAGGAAAAAAATCATCAATAACTCAAATAAATGTTTGTTGCTTCATACATACATACAATGTCAACCAGAAGCATGACCCTCAGATAGGAAGAATGCGAGCACTTGTAGGAAAAAGGATTACTGATGAGGATCCATTCATTGTGTATAATTGAGACTCTTTCCCATTCAAGAGACATGAGAGTAGAGGCCCAACATGTGCCTTAGGCTGAGCAGAGGAGAAGCCACAGTGCACACATGGACAGGGGAAGATAAGAGACTATGTACACAAGCTGCTGGTTTTATTGCTGCAACATAATGCTCGGATAGCATTTTAAACACATTTTCAGAAAACCTGCCAGCACCGTCCTTGCTGTAGTGGAACAGTGCCATGGTGCTGAAATGTGTCATTGGGCTCAATTTCTCACCCAGGTTAAACTGAACGGAAAATGGCACTTTGGTGACAGCAATGAGACTGACCAGGAGGAGACGTGAGTGGCAAACGCCATAAAGACAAAATCTCCATGACACGCTCGGTGGCACATCACAGAACGAAGGCACAGCTGATATGATAGCTATCATCATTTCCGTATCTATGATCTTCAAACAAGGCCCTCTCCCCTCCACACGTCATATAGCTTCGGGTCCAATGGCACACTGCGCCGTCACACATGATAATGACACCCACATCAACGTGTCAACTCAATTTGGCCCTCTTATAGGTTCTCTTTGACTCAATCAATGCATGGCCTTCCATCTGGTTTCCACTCCTGTCTTCACATTAGAGGAGTGGGGAGTGACAGACATTTTACTAACAGCTCACTATACCTGCCCCCTGGACATCTGCAGTTTAACATTACGTATGTATTTCAAGTAAATAATGCAACAACTTTCCCAGCACGTGCAGCAAAGTCAAAAGCACCCTGTCAAGCAGGCTGCAAAGGCTTCAGACATAAATCAAATCCAAGTCATGCCAGGTCAATAACTGTGAGCTGAACAGATCATTAACTGTGGCGATAAATTTGCCAAGTTTTTTTTTTTTTTTAAATCCCATCTTACAAGGCATTCCAATAAACATCAGCCAGGCACATTTCTAGCTCGTTAAAATTTAATCCAATTAAATCCCTATTTAAAACAAAGTTGCACCTCCACAAAACCAAGCACAGAGGCTGTTATCTTGGGCTGCAGCTCATTATTTCTCAGAGAGGCTTGTCTGGCTGACAGTGTGGTAGACTGGGACATCCAGTAAACATCTGTCATGAAGCATCCTTACAGGGGAGCACAGACACAGTAAGCTACTGATCTAGTGACCCGACAGTGCAGGCATTCACACATGCCTTGGTGCACCTGTGTGTGCTCTGCCATCGTGATGTTTAGGCCAATTTTAAGGATTTGTGCTTATAAACCGTTTATGAATCATTTATTCGCCATCACAGTGGAGGGGCCTAGAGAGATGATGTGTTATCCCATTAGGTTTCAATAGCCCATTCATGAATCATTCATTAGTTTGGACTATAGATTATTCCCCTTTATTCATTTCTTATTCATTTTTGGGGCAGTATACTGCTCAGGATGCATTACGTTGCTTCAAAATGACGTCCACAGGCCACTGTTTGTCTTCAAAACATACAAACAGTGCAAGGGAACTGGCATCAATAAGAACATCCACACGTGGCATCTGTATTTGTGTTGAATTTCTGAGCCTTAAGCGAATAGATCAGAGCTTGTGCTTTAAGTAAGTGGGGGTATTTTTCGCAGGGAAAAGGTAATCGATGGAGCAGAGACGAATGAATGTAGGCTACGACAGCTGTCCCAAGGAGGTAGGGCTGCTACTACACCGCATGCATGGTGTGAGTTCTCCCTTTGAATAAAATGTCCGATCAGACCAAATCAGGGAAGGCAGGGATATAAATCAGTGTGTGTGTGTATAAATCAGGCTGTCCTGTGCATACCAAACAGAGCTCGCTCTCTATTCAAATACACACGGCACGCTGAATAGCAGCATAATAGCGTTTTCTCTGCCTACCTCCAGAGCGTATGCGCCCAAACTGCGTTTTTCCCCCGTCGCAATGGGATCCTTCTCAGCTGCTCTGGACAGTATCAGAGATGCGTCTTTCCCCCGAAATGCAAACACTTCCCCTGCATGTCCCCCCACCCTCCCTCCCCGCCACCACCACCAGCAGCAGCAGCAGCAGCAGCCCGGGCCTCCAGTAATAGCAGGTGGACGCGCCTCTCAATGATGGAGACAGCGCGACTCTCCTCTCCCCCGCCGCTCCATTTTCAATTACGGAAGAATTCGTATTCCAGGAAACGCGCTATAGGGCAGCCAGCATGTCCTAATATCGCCGCTTTTCTCAGGACCAACAGGGGCCGTCGCCTCTCAAACTCCCGATTCGTGGCGCCCCCTCGCCTGTTATCTACCTTTTACGAGATGCTTGATGTTGCCATTGTCACGGGGTATTTTTTCCTTCCTTTTTTTTTCTTTTTTCTTTTTTTTTTTCAGCTGAACCTCTACCCCTCCTTGCGACGCGCAGTCTCGTAGGCGCGCACTTTACTTGCTCCCCCTCCGATTCTTCTTGGTCCGACCTATGAGCGCGCACAGCCAGCCGACGCAGGGCCACGCACTGCTTTGACGGACGCGCTGAGCAAATCAGGTATAGCCCACTCCAAATAGGACTGTATCATAACAGGGCAACTGCAATGACATGAATAATGAATAGGGTACTCATGTTTGCTGTGCTGTATGATAGGCCCACTCACAATGCGTACCGGACTGGAAGCAATATTTGGGTAGACTTGAGCCTCTCTCTCTCTCTCTCTCTCTCTCTCTCTCTCTCTCTCTCTCTCTCTCTCTCTCTCTCTCAGTATGAATCGGATTGGCAAACTCAATAATCCATTACTCAAAAAACTGTGCTTTGCATATACGTAAACATTAAAAACACACACACAAATGGAGTGACTTCATTAACGTCTATTCCAGAAATGACAATGGTATTTTGTGTAGTTTTATGTAAGATAATATGTTAGAGTAAATGTGTCACTAGGTGGACAGGTGAGTGTAAAAAAAAATAGGCTACTATGAGTAGGCTAGATGTATGGATCCCTCGCTCCAACTTTCAGTTTATGTTTTTTTATATATTCAGAGACAAAAGCAGTATGCAACCATTAAATATTTTGATTATTGCTTCAAATGTTAGATGTTAGATTAGATGTTAGATTCAACTCATTGTCATTGTGTGCACAAGGCACACAACGAAATGTTCGTTATAAATACTGATTATATCTTGATTATATTGATCATACTAGATTATAATATTTTCATAATATTTTTATTTTAGAGAGTTTGATTTTCTGTTACATGGCACTGAACAGGAGTGGCCCTCCAATCTCATTGTACATCCTGTATAATGACAATAAAGGTATTCTATTCTATTCTATTAATTGTATCATATAGAAAATATAAATTGTTTTTTTTTAAAAAAAGACAAAAAAACAAACAACAAAACAAGTGCCAGTAGTCTGAATTCTTCAGAGGCCAAAGTGACAAATTCAGATTCTTTCATGTGGCTGGGTAGACTCAGGGTAACTCACCTCTGACTCTCATCACATTTGTAACTGGCACTGATCTGGGCGTGGTTTGTGTGTGTGTGTGTGTGTGTGTGTGTGTGTGTGTGTGTGTGTGTGTGTGTGTGTGTGTGTGTGTGTGTGTGTGTGTGTGTCAAGGAGGACACCCGCGAACCCTGTACAAGTTGTCAGCGTGCTAGACAGGGTAGTCAACCCCAAGGTTGACCTTGGCTTTAGACTGTGTCTCACTTTTTGTAAGTGAGACACAGGATGAATAACAAATGCCAAACCGTTCTTCTTTTAGCTCATGAAATATGATGAATTGCTGCTAGTCTGAAAAATAAAGTCTGATTCAGAGAACTTATGGTAGATATTTTTATTTATTTTCTAATATTTTACAAACAATACTGCTGTGCTGATTAATGCATTTTTCACTTGTTTAAAAACCTTAAATTGAATTGTTAAACTTGAATAATCAGATTATAACAAAGAGCTATTAAGTCAGACAAATTAAGAACATTTTGATTAAACTGGGTCACTGTTATACAGTTGTGGTTAAAAGTTTACATCCACTCATCATGGGCATGAATGTCATTTTTCTAGGCTGGAATGATTGTACAGCATACATCTTTAATGACTTTAAAAAAACAAGAATTGGGTGTAAAACACAAGTTTGAATTTATTTTGGATTTTCCCAAAATACATACAGGCTCAAATATACACATACTCTCACTGAAATCTTTCAATAAGTGGCACTGAAGGTTCTATAATGTCTTTTATTCTTCTTTATCATGATCAACCACAACTGGTAGTTTCTCTTTACCGGCATAAAAAGTATTTGTTTGAAAGCACTCACTGGATTGCACAATACTAAGATCAATGGGAAAATTCAAGGAACTCAATAAAGCTCTAAGAAAGAGAATTGTAGATTTACAGGGGTTGGGAAGGTCTCTTGGAGACATTTCTAAACAACTGCAGATTCCAAGATCGTCACACCACTCTTCTGGAAGAAGACCCAAACTGTCACCCTCAGATGAGAGAAAATTGGTCAGGATGTTCAGAAACCACCAAGGCTCAAACCTACCATGAACTGGAAACTGCTGGAACACCAGTGTCACTCTTAGTGTGCTGACTAACAAAGAAGCCCCTGCTCCAAAATCGACACCTTCAAGCTCGACTGAAATGTGAAGTTGCCCAGAGCAATGATGCCAAACACACATAAAAACTGGTTTTGGAGTGGATAAAGCAGGCTAACATTAAGCTTCTGGAATGGCCTTCCCAAAACTCCAACATCAACCCTTTTGAAAATTTGTGGGCTATACTTAAAAACCAGGTCTGTGCCAGGAAACCAATCAATTTAAATAAATTCTACCAGTTCTGCCAAGAAGAGGGGTCAAATATCCAGCCAGAATCATGTGAGAAGCTTGATGATGGCTACCAAAAGCATCTGGTTGAAGTGCAACTTGCTAAGGTGCGTTTAACCAAATATGTATGTGTATGTTTAAACCTGTATGTATACTTCTGACCCTGTGTGGATTTGAGAAAATCCAAAATAAATTCAAACTTGTGAAACCAATTCTTGTTTTTTGAAGTCATTAAAGTTGTCTGTTGTACAATCATTCCACCCTGGAAAAAGAACAGTTCAAAACTGAAATCATTCAAAGATTCAAGGCCCAAAATTACCCCACAGACACAATTAGTGTCTGTGGGGGATACAATGAGTGTCTGTAAACTTCTGACCACAAATATCTATAAAGTCAATATAAAACCAGGAAACTGCCCAATTTGTCAATCGCAATGCTAGACCAGCCAAAACACATCTTCACATTTCCTTTAGTGTAAATAGTAACAATTCTTACAGCTTTCACATTTATCAAACCATAATAACTATATATCATAATAATACACAGTAATCCACATACAGAACAGATGATGAACAACCTGAGACCTCTCAAAAATAATTGCAATTGCAGCAATATGTCTCATTTTTTCCATATTAGTCAGTCTGCTGTCATCATAAAGAAACACTACTGTCATAACTCAGTGGATGATGCCAGCACTGCACTTTGGCTTAATCACCTAACCTGGGTGTGCTATGACAGGCCATGGGTAACTGTCTTTGCAGATATAAAAGCTGTACAACTAGCAATGTTTCAGACCTTTAATGCAGATGAAATCAGGATCCATTTTTAACAACTTGCAACACAAATTGTAGCTGTTTAGGTTATTAAAAAAATTACACCCTGAAAGTTTTGATTTAGATTTAAATACTGACACATCTGGAGGCTCATCCTGTGGTGAAAAATCCCAAATGTGTAGTGATGCTTAACAATACAAAGTCGCTCAATGAGACAGTTCATTTCCTGTTATATGATTGATTTGTAATGGCTTCCAATAGAACAAACAAAAATTGTCCACGTTGTGCAGCGCGGTCAGTCACGTTGTTACTGAAGCCACACACAAAGACAGATTGGTATTCTTTGATATTGAACTTGCTCTTAGATCTTTTCTCATAACCATATCTATCTATAACTCGCTGAAATGCATTCAAACCCACGCACATACAAACACACACTGCAAATTACCTTTTGAAATAGATAGCATTTGTTTGATTACTTGTGTTTTCACTGTAGATGTAAAGTACAAGCGCTGATGATCTCCATAGTAACAGAAATTATATCCACACTTCTTAAAATACCTTTTCAACTGCATACATCAGTACAGATGTGTGTGTGTGTGTGTGTGTGTGTGTGTGTGTGTGTGTGTGTGTGTGTGTGTGTGTGTGTGTGTGTGTGTGTGTGTGTGTGTGTGTGTGTGTGTGTTTTAAGATAGAGACAAATTAACTTACAGCTTCTCTCAGTACAGCAAGTTATTAACCAAACTCAAAGCTGCCAGGAGAGGTATGTTTTCACTCCGCTATCATTAGTTCCTTTGTGTCTTTACAGTAAACAGACATAATAAGTACTGCGGTAGTGAAATTAATATGAAAAATATGCTTTAATGGTGAAACTTTAATTTTGCACGTACAGATCACTGGCCACTATGTTAGGTACACCTCGCCAACTGCTCATTAACACAGATGTCTAATCAGCCAATCACACGCCAGAAACTCAGCGTATTTAGGCATGTCGAGATGGTCATGACGACCTGCTGAACATCAGAGTGGGGAAGAAAGAGCTGAGTGTTTCAGAAACTGCTGATCTACTGGGATTTTCCTGCACAACCATCTCTATGGTTTACAGAGAATGGACCAAAAAAGAGAAAATATCCAATGAGCGGCGGTTTTCTGGGTAAAAAGGCTGCCAGAGTCTAGAGGAGAATGGCCAGAATGCTTCAGACTGATAGGAAGGCAACTCTGAATGCAGAACACATTGAACCTCGAAGCAGATGGGCTACAGCAGCAGAAGACCACACTGGGTGCCATTCTTGTCAGCCAAGAACAGGAAACTGAGGCTACAGTTCACACTTACTCACCAAAATTGGGCATTAGAAGATGTGTCTTGATTTGTGCTGCAGTATTCAGATGGTACGGTCAGAATTTGGATTAATCAACATGAAATCATGGATCCATCCTTCCTTCTATCAACGGTTCAGGCTGGTGTTGGTGGTGTAATGGTGTGTGGGGGATCATTTCTTGGCACACTTTTGGTTCCTTAGTGCCAACTGCATAATTTAAACAGTACCTGAGTATTGTTGCTGAACATGTCCATCCCTTCATGACCAGAGTGTGCCCATCCTCTGATGGCTGCTTCCAGCAGGAATACTCACCTTCTCAGAAACCTCAAATAATTTCAAACTGGTTTCTTGAACATGACAGTGAGTTCACTGTACTCAAATGCCACCAGATCTCAATCCAATGGAGCGCCTTTGGGATGTGGTGAAACGGGAGATTCACATCGTGGATGTGCAGCTGACAAATCTGCGGCAACTGAGATGCAATCACATCAATATGGACCAAAATCTCTGAGGAATGTTTTCAAAAGCTTGTCGAATCTATGCCATGAAGACTTAAAGTAGTTCTGAAGGCAAAGGGAGGTCCAACCTGGTGTTAGCAAGGTGCAGCTAAAAAAATGTCCAGAGAGTAGATGATTAGAGCTGAAACTTTTGAATCAGGGAGTTAAAATGTTGGCTTATCACTGATGATGGCAGCCATTCGTGATTTGTTTATTTTAAGCATTGATCATCAAAGATCCATCCATCCATCCATCCATCCATCTTCTTCTACTTATACAATTCAGCATCACAGAGTAGCTGGAGCTGATCCCAGCTATGATAGGATGAGAAGCGGGGTACACATTAGACTGGTCACCAGTCTGCTGCAGGGCATCACCAAAGATGATATGGGATTATTAGAATAAATAACATCATAAGATCTCTTTTTTTGCAGGATGATTACTGAGAAATATTTTGCATATCTATTTCTTGAGACAGGTGAGATGGATCAAAGGTTGCACACTGTGTTGAAGATTTGACATAAAAAAATCAACAAGAACAAATAGGAATCCATACGCAGAATCAAAAGCCTGTATTTCTCCCTGCTAAAACCAGTCTCCTTATGCAAACATATAACATACAGACTTATAGCTGACAGCAGCTTTAGAGAATTAAAAAAAAAAACACACACAGTGATTTAAATTACAGAAAAAAAGGTAGGGACCAGAAAAAGAATGACATATTATTTGCATTTCTGTATTTCAGAGAAACAGCTTCACTGACAAGCTCTCTAAATGGAACGCCCAAACAGCTGCCCATCACAGCTGGAAGCTTTACATGTCCAAACTCTTTTTACACAGATGTGGAGTGAAATCATCACACTATTTTTGTGTTTTCTTACAGAGAATGGCATTATTATTTCTATTAGATTATCTTCCTTTGTTACTAGATTGTAAATCAAAGGCTCTCATTTAATTGCTCTCAAAAAGATTTTATTTTTTGTGGTTCATTATTTCCATTTAATTTAAAGTGATTTAATGACAGATTTTATTTATTTATTTTTACTTCATAATGTTTTATCACATTAAGCAGCTGAATGGCTGTCCTGAATTAAAAATGAAATATGGGCACTTTCTACCTAACACAGTTTAAAGTTTAAATAAATCCACAGGGGAACATTTGAGTTCGAGACGATGTAAAATTAAAGTCTGTTATTCACTGAGGAAGGGAACGTAAATGCTGAAATTTCAGGCTTTGATGCTCACCAGGTTTGACAGTCAGTGTGAAATCTCCAGTAAGATTCTAACAGTTGTAACCTGCATGAATCCCTCTCTGTATTAGCATCAGTGTGCCTGACCAAGCAGTCTAAGAAGGGGCTACCTGAACCGATGTGTCGCCTCTGCATGAGATGCACTGACTGCAATTCAAATAGCAGAACTGACATGTGCGTGCGGGATCGCCGTGATTCACGTGAATCAATTTGAAGTCTTTAATAACACCACTGAATGAAGGACACAAGCAGAATAAGCACATGTAGCAGGTATGTGATACATTCATACATTTGATCTCAAAGCTGTATTATCTGAATTTTTTTCTTTTCCTTTTTTTTTTTTTTTTTTGCACACCTCAGTTTTAGAGAGTTTTATTACTGTGTCATTTCAAAAGTTTTAAATGAATGACCAATTATGTTAGCAGGAAGCAAAATTTCAACGCCAAAAGCAATTCTAGACACGACCTTTCTTATGGAGATTGAAACCCTGAAAAGATAATCTCTGCTAAAGTAGACGTTAATTCTGCGGTACTTTTTAGTAAAACTGTGCTGTGGGTTTGATCGATTTTCTTTTTTTTCTTTTTTTTTTTTTTGCTGAACCACAGTACTGATGATGATGATGATGTCATTTAGTCACAAACCCATGAAGCTGCTCTGCAGACGGTGAATAATGGAACAACTCCGCTGGGATTCTTTGACAGCAGCCATAGTCATTTTACTGGGTCTCCATCTCTCATGTGCCTGCCGTTAACATCTTACACAAAGTAACAAAAATTTTGCAGAAAGTAGAACTGAGTTTACAAACCCACAAAGTCCCAACTTAAAGAGGGGTGGTGAACTGTCTTCAAAAAGGGAGCCATTTAACTTTGCATGATCAGATTTTGAAAATATTCATCTGTTTACATGATGCCAAAATGTAAGAATTACTCTTGTCTATGAGGACCAAACAGATTGAAATTCAAAATACATTCAGAAATTTGGCATCTGCAGCAAGCACTGCACACACACACACACACACACACACTCACTCACATACACGCACAAATGTGTGGCCTGGATCATCTGCTCAGAGGTTGCATCATGTGCAGCACACTGTGTCTGTGCAGACATGGTAATACCATCATATCTGTGTTTATTGACTTTAAAAGAACCAGCTGTGTGCAGGCAAGTGCACACATGTGTGAATATTCATTCTCATTTTGACCAGGAGCATTGATATAGTACACAGGGATTACGCACATAAATTTACACTCCCACACAAAACGGTGGAAATAACTACATCTTCTCTGAGGCATCAATGCATATTTATTAAGGCGTAAACGCCCTTGGCCACATGCTGGTTCCATTGTAGTGGGATGGGAGTCAGCTAACTGTCTGGTGCAGAGGGATCGCCCTGATTCTCAGCCCGGTCTGCCTGTTATCGTGATGAAAATAAGCACAGAGGACCTCAGCAACAGGCCAGGGGAGGGTCAGCGGGGATTTGACGTGTGTGGTTGAATTCGGCTTATCACCTGTGCACTCTGATAGGCTGTCATGGGACCAGAGCTGCAGCTCTCTGGGCATGTTTGAAGGATCTACATATTAAAATCAGCACTGAATCACCATGAAGGATAATATGTTATAACCATGCGCAGGCAGAAAGAGTGGGCGCAACGAGAAGATAGCATCCTATCTGTACATCAGCAGCATGTTCTTTGAAAATCTCTCCTTCAGTAGAAGGTCGTGGTTTGTGTTGCAGACTGACTTGCCTGCTGCGGTCCATATTAAGGGCATTAATGAAGGCCTTTGTATGCCTGTCTTCCTTTATGCATGTAGAATGCTGCATAGTAAACAGGGCAGTGGCTTCCTATATTAGTACCTCCGCAAAACATGCAGACAGGCAGCTCAGAACTGTGCTAATCACATGCACGGCGTACAGACAATTAAAGGTCACTGAAGAAAAGATTTTAGGATTCAGTTTCTAAACATAAAAAGCAAGAAAGCAAACACCCTCCCTGCGTACGTCCATCTCAGATTGCTTAGTAACTTCAGTACTTGAGAGTGTTGTGTCCTTGACCGTATCAGACACACACAAAGCTTCGCCTCAGCAAAGATGAGGAAAAGCAAAAGAAAAAAAAGAAAAAAAGAAAAAGTCTGTTTAATATTTAAGGCTCTTTCACAGAACCCGGGCAGATCATAGCGAGTTATGTTCACTGAATAATTAGTGAATAACCTGTTAGGGGCAGCAGCTGAACATTGCTGGGAGCCGCTAATGAATAGTCTCATAATCTCTTCCTAGGTTAGATGAGAAGGACACCATTAACATCAACTCAACTGCCTGGACATCTGACGCATGAAAGAAGACCCATCCAACCAGTAATCATCCAGTTGGGTTCCTTTTAAGCAGGGCTTTATCAAAGTCTACTTTCATCTGTAATGTGTGACTTCCTCAGAAGGTGGTGGAGGCCTCACAATGCAGCGCAGCAGGGCTTGGTCTGTCACGTTATTGGGAATGTTTTTGTTATTGTCAGTTTCAATTATAATCCTGCCAAAAGGCCTCACAGAAAATGTTGTCTGATGTCTCTGGTCCCGGAGGAATATCCAGAAAGCTGCAGGGGTTCTCGAGGGGAATCCAGTGTCATTTTGTCCACCAGACAATGAACACAAGGAGAGTGTGTTAGTGCCACTGTTGTGTTCCAAGCTTGAATGCTTCACTCCTTATGACAGATCTTATCTGCTTTAGTGGGGTAAAATGCAAATACTGAAACAATCTCTTTGACTGCTCTCATGGGTGACACAGATTCAGCGTCTATAAGAGGAATATTTATTAAGGGATAAACATTTTACAGTAAAGTCCATCATTTGTTGGGCAAAGACAAAACTTTTGTAGTTTTGCCTCTGCACACCACCACAGTGGATTTGAAATTAATCCATTATGGGTCTTTCTTCATTCAGTTTTGTCTTCAGTAACTGAAAAACATGCTCTATTAGGATGAGCTCAGATGACTGACTTGGCCATAGAAGAATATCCCATTTCTTCGCCTCGGGAAACTCTCGGGTTGCTTTTGTATTATGCTTTGGGTCATTTGCACTATGAAGAGCTGTCCGGTCAGTTTTGCAGCATTTAACTGAATCTGAGCAGACAGTATCGCCTTGTACACTTCACAATTCATCCTGCTACTTCTATTAGCAGTCGCAGCATCAATAAACACCAGTGACCAGGTTCAACTTCCAGTTATACATGCCTATGCCATAACTTTGTCTCCACTGTGTGTGACAGATGATGTAGTATGCTTTGGACCGTGAGCTCCTTCCCCATGCTTTTCTCTTTCCATCTTTCTGGTACAAGTTCATGTTGGTTTCATCTATCCAAAGATGTTTTTGCAGAACTCTGCAGGCTCTTTTAGATGTTTTCAAAGTCTAATGTCTGGCCTTCCAGTTCTTGAGTACAAGCAGTGATTTACATCTTGCTGTAAACCATCTGTATTTCCATGCATGAAGGCGCCTCTTGATAGTAGACCTTGACGGTGATATGTCTACCTCCTCAAGAGTGTTCTTTATTTGTTTAGATGTTATGAAATTGACTTAGTACTTGTTGGAGAAATCCTTGTTGATAAGCACATCAGTAAGATTGACTGTGGGGTTGGTGTTCTTTGGGTCATACTCAGCATTTACTCTTCCTCCGAACACAACGGGTCATGCTGATGCCAAAGAGCTTGATTTTGGTTTCATCTCACCACAGCACTTCCTCCCAAGCCTTCTCTCAAACATTTAGATCTTCACAGGCAAACTTAAGACAGGCCTGTACATGTGCCTCCTTGATCAGAGGGACCTTGCAGGTGCTATAAGATTTCAGTCCATTACAGCACAGTGTGTGACCAGTGGTGTTCTTGGTGACTGTGGTCCCAGCTGTCTTCAGATCATTAATGAGCTCCTCCCATGTAGTTTTAAACCAATCCACGACCTTTCTCACAATCATCCTCACCCAATGAGGCAAGATCTTGTAGGGAGCTCCAGACTGAGGGTCACTGATGATTATTTTATATTTCTTCCATTTCTTAATAATCGCATTAACAGTTGTCACCTTGTCACCAAGCTTCCTGCTGATGGTCATGTAGCCCATTTTAGTCTTGTGCAGGTCTGCAGTCTTGTACCTGACATCCTTAGACTGCTCTTTGGTCTTTCCCATGGTGGTGGAGAGGTTGGAATGAAAGAAACGGACTTTGTGGATAGGTGTGCTTTATACACATAACAATCCAGATTATCTGTAATTAACTGATTATAATTTGTGCACTGCACGGGTACACAGCCAATCTGTGGCAGCCAGAATCCTGGCTGGGTTGTAGGGGATCAAATCCTTATTTCACTCAGTTTCATGCAAATCACTTTGTAACTTCTGGATTTTTGGTTGATATTCTGTCTCTCTCCATTAAAATTAGAGACTGTTCATTTCTCTGTTCAATAATTATGTCCCCTACTGTATCTTTATGAGATATTTCAAGAATAAAACCATGCTTACAAAACATACATGAAAACAGAATGCAATAACTTAATTGAGTGTTAGTAATATTTATTAAATTATTACACAGACAAAATATTAAATGCTGAAAGCGGGTTTTTTTTTTTGTTTTTTGGGGGGGGGTCATTTTAAAATTAATTCCAGCAACTTATTTTTTAAAAAAAAGTTAGGGCACTTCCAGGTTTGGGGCAGGTTTACTGCTTTTTGCCCTTTAGTTTGACTTGGTCTTGCTAAAATAAGCAAAGTGCTCCCTGAGAAAGATGGCAGCATGTTACTCTGAAACTTGTAGGATGATAAGTTCAGCATTGATGCCTTCACACATGTAAGTCACTCATGCCATGTGCACTACACCCACATACCATCACAGATGCTGTCTTTTAAACTGCAAACAGCCTCTTTTAAACAGCCTGGTAGAAATTTTGATTTATCAGTCAGATTCCATCTCACTCCATCCTGAATGAGCTCGGACTACTGCATCCAAACCTTTCTGGATTGTGCTGCTGATGCATCAGAATATTGCTCCTGGACTGAGACAATTTAATGATGTGGGCATGTCGTTAAGAGCAAATAAACTAAAGCAAATATAAAAATAAGATCAATACAAATAAATTCAGCTCAATTATCCTGACACGTTGCATTGAGCAGTGAGTGCTTCAGGCAAATATTTCATTCTTTTCTCTGAATATTTCTATAGGCCAGAAGTAGCAAAATTACCTGAAGAGATTTTTGTAAATAGGCTTACTCACCTCCTGGCAGAGTAACAGAAAGACTGAACAATGTTCGGTCATGTTTGTCTAACACTTATGAAGCCCCAGCCGCCAGTCTGTTGTTCGACTTCGCTAGCCACATGACACCTTTAGATTTTTATACCTCACCAAATTTTCACACCCTGTTTGGCATTATACTGGGAAACATGCATGGTACTATTTCTGACCCAAGAATAAAGCAACTGGAGAGTTGCACGGGAATAAAAGTCTCTGCAAAATGGAATTTTTGATTTGTTTGCACCACTTAAACAAGATTGAATTCCAGCAGGTCTGAACGCTGCCCCCTTTGGACAGAAGCGGGACAGCTGTTTCCCCATGTTTCTAGGCGAGTCGATCAGAAACAGGCAAATTTCACAAGAATGAACTATTTCTTTAAAAACTTTAAATATGCAAGGCTGTATGCATCACCTCGTAGAGGTGCCAACCCTCTTTAATAGTTAAAAATAGAAAAAAATGCATATAATCTTGTGTTATTGAGCTCTCAAATTACATCAGAACAGCAGTATATGGAACATTTAATATTTAGAGAAAAGCCAACATTTATTAATTTATCTGAATTGTATAAACACGCCAACATAGTCAAGAATACTATGAAGCAAAGTGTGAAAGACACCCAGTGATTAATTTCTCCATTTAAAGATAAAATATTGTAGCAGTGGTCCAAACAAAAAATGTTTGGACCATTGTCAGGGAGAGGGCCATTTTATACACGTGTGTATTGTCAGTCTTTAAAAAGCTACATGTAACCTTCACGGGGAAGCAGCCTTTCTTTGGTCATACACTCAAAAAAAAAAATCTTCACAATTAACTTTGCATTTTGGCTTGTCAACCAAGGCTGAGGGATATGATGGTTAAAAAAATCCTTTTAAAATGTTACCTGTAAATGTAGCTCAAATTGTAGTGAGACCCACCCATGATTTATTAGAGTTCCTTCCTGTTAGTTTCAGTGTTAAGCTTACACGAATGTGACCGTGACATATAAGCAATTCACTGGGGAGCTATTTTGAATTTTTGTGAGTGCAAGCATCTAAATAATGTTTTCATTCATCTCTGATTTGTGCAAAGGCCCTGATGTTTCATAAGGTGATATTTGGGGTAGTTTTTTTTCCTATTTTGTGTACAGATATTAAACTTCTGCACAAAAAATGAACAACATGTTTGCCCAAAAAAAACAAACAACTCCTGCATACATAATAAAAAAAAAATATCACCTTCTACTGAGAATAGATCATCTACACATCATCACATTTTTAGAATAAATGTTGATAACAACGTTCCTCGGAATAAACTGTGATATGTGTAAACCCTTTACATAAAAAGCAAACCATATGTTTAATTCCTTTTGTAAGGAATTAAAAAAAAATCCTATCAATAAAATTTTTGCATCAATATCAAGGCATATGTAAGTCATTACATGTACTCTCATCTGTTTCCAGTGCAGTGGAAGATGTCAATAAACCTGATGTCAAAAATGAGGAGGGGGCAACCATGTTGACTAACAGATGTCTTACACACACGTATGTGATATACAAGGTCTCTTATGCTTTGCTTCAACTGAGACAACTGGCATATAAGCTCTATCTCTGGACACCAGCCAGTGCTAAACACACTTGCTCCCTGTTCTGCTCCTCCTCCTTCATTTTGGCGAGCGCTGGCCTTTATTCCCATGAAGAGGAGGAGAGATAGTCATTATAAGAGGGTTTTGGCTGGAGTGGGAAGCGGGTAGTGGGGATGTACCCGCCTGCCCAATAGCACACAGACCAGGGATTCCAGTGTAGGCCATCTGTGAGGGATGAACAAACATGGCGAGTGGCAGCTTCTCTCAACAGGAGCAGTTCCCACAGCCTTTCACGCTGTTGAGGATCTCCTCCTGCAATTTTCTCCTCTCTTCCTCCTTCTGGGTCAGCCGCTCAGCCTGCGGCTCTGGTGAGTTTTTGCTGCTGTTCAGGATTTTGCTGTTTTGGGCGTTCCAGAGATCGGCGTACAGACTGCCCGGGGTGCTGAGGAGAGCCTGGTGGCTGCCTCGCTCTGCCACTTTACCCTATGCAGAGGAAGGAAAAAAAGAAAAAGTCTAATTAGGGGAAAAAGGTTTCACATGACAATAAAAGAGGCTGTTAATGCAGAATCATATAGTTAGCATCTCTTCATGGCCACTCTCTCTGCAGAGAGTGCCCCCCCTCCCCCAGAATCCCTCCGCCTCCCCAACAACTGTTGCATTCCTCTTGTAAAAAGCACAGACTCGCACACACGCACGCAAATCCACACACATGACACACAACCCTCCCACACAGTCACACACAAATGAAAGCACCCCCTTCCCCCACCTCCCATGAGCATGCAGAGGTGTTGGCATCATCTTTAGTGCACCCAGGACGAGCATGTGACTGCTTCCGCTCGTTATTTTAATGAGCACCCCAGGCAGTCCTCTGCTGGTGACACCAGCAAACGCCGTGGCGACATCACACGCAAACATGCCTCCTCGCCACGACCCTCTGATCCCTACCATCTGACTGGAAACATGAACGGCACAGGCTCGACTCGCCACAGTTCAAAGAAGCCTTTTCTCATTTTATCCTATCTGACTCGAGCGCTGGCGGAAAATGTCACTTCACCTGTGTTACATTTTATTTGAACTCTTTCTTTCCAGATAATAACTGACTTCACTGTGTTGTGCTTTACAGCGTCTCCGAGCCCAACCAGCTGGGATAGCTCTGTGATGCAGCATACAACAGCAAAGCACGTAAAGTAATACTGTCCACCTCCACCCTGACTTAAACGCATCTGACCAAAAACCGCATAAAGCCATTTGTATGGCGAATACCGCTGAAAGACATGTTTAGTCCTGGATAGGGCCTCATCAGTGTCTGGGAAGCTGGCCCATACATTATTAGTCACCGAGACAAACAAGACACGCCATCTGACCAAAACACCCAGTCGAGTCTGACTGGTTTAATGAGCCCTTATGGAGAAAATAATACATTCACTTCTACCAACAGTGTCCTGTTGTTGTTGAAGTTAATGAGAGGAGCTAAACAAAGCATGTTTTTATCACGTACATTCAAGAAAGGTAAATAAATGAGTGCCAAGAAAAAAAAGCAAAAAAAAAAAAAAAAAGGATAGATGACTCGCTAACTTCTTTCTTGTTGCTGGCACAAACAGTGCACCGAAGGTCACGCAGAGTGCAGGTCATCATCCTTCAATGCAAAATCGTCTAATTAGACTGGCAATTAACACACTGCATGTTTATACTTGGGCACACTCAGCAGTCATAAAATTACATTACACCTGAAGATGTTCATCAGGGCAGAAGGAGATCAAGTTTAAAAAAAATAAATAAATAAAAATGGCTGAGTTCTCACCTCATTGAGCACTATGATCTCATCTGCGTCTACGATTGTGGAAAGCCTGTGGGCGATAAACACCGACGTCCTTTCCTTCACCATCTCCTTCATTGAAGTCAGGATGTTCTGGAAGCACACAAGGACAAATAACATTACGACACTGTTAAGCTTTACAAGAGTATTCCCTAATCCAAAGGAAAATAGTTCCAAGTTTGCAATAACAATGGTCTCCAAAGAAAGGGAGAAAAAAAAGAAAAGGAAGAAAAAAAAAAAAAAAAAAAGAGCATGAATGACAGGAAATATATGAAATATACTCCCAAACTTTGATTTGAAAGAGAAGCTAAGTCAACACAATGTTGCTCAGCAACATCCACCTTCATATGCTTTTTCTTTGCAGTGTTTACATATGATAAATTAAAAACACCATCGTGATGAGAAGCAAGAGGAAAATCTCAATTAACAACCACGTCTACTGCCCCACTCTTTTTCCCTGAAGTTCAGAGAGGGCGCGCTGAACTTTCTCATTAAATGTAACATTTACAAAGACTGTGTGGTTTAAGCTGAGCTGGAGATTAAGTAGGAGAAAACAGTGGCAGGTGGCAAGGGAGAACATGGGGGTGGTGTGCGTGCGTGCATGTGTGTGTGTGTTTGTGTGTGTGTGTGTGTGTGTGTGGCGGGTGTATGTCACAGCAGGTATGTGATGCAGGAATGAGCTGAATTATTGTGTACCTACAGCAGGTGACTGAGTGGGTGTTTGTACTGTTAAATGTGTATGCAGAGTCGATAATGTGTGCGTGCAGTAGAGAACGGGCATTTGTAGGTATATTAGAAATGCGTGCCAGCGTCTGTCACTGTCAGACCGACCTCTTCGGTGATCGAGTCGAGGGACGACGTTGCTTCGTCATACAGGAGGATGGGTGGATTCTTCAGTATTGCGCGTGCGATGGCGACCCGTTGCTTTTCCCCTCCTGAAACAAAACCAGACATCACAAATAGTGAGGCTAAAGCCCAAATGTTTGAAATACGCATTATCGCAGGTCTCTGTCTGGCCTCTCTCACCAGATAATTACCTCAAACTGAGGGCTAACACTTAGACAATACCAATGCTACAGGTTTCTGTCGGGTTAAAAACAGACTTTGATTTAATTGTGAAGAAAAATCAGCAGGACACAAAGATTTCTCCCGCTGTGTCTGACTTTGCCTTTATTACATATGAGCCGTGTGCGGCCACTTGAAAGCGAGCGGCGTTCAGGGAGTGTAAATACTGCTGGCACTGGAGAACAGAAATGAAGAAAGTTAGGAGCCTGAGAGCCCAGACTGCCTCCTTCCTGATCCCCCCACCCCCCGCCACCACCGCCTCTCACAAACTCACAGGCAGCTGTCACGTACAGCCACAGTGAAATTAATGAGAAGTTAGTCATGTCTTTATTTTGTCCATTCTCTCACTCACTCTGTCACTCCACATAAAGAAATCTGTGCTGCCAGTAATTGCATCTTGAATGCTGAGTGAAAATGCTCACACTGTGTGTGTTTACGTGGGCTAAATGAGTTGCACAGTGATGCTAGGAACCTAATACTACACAGTCGTGTGTAGATCAAATGAGGGTGACTAACTGTAAGGCAACATGCCATTAAAGAAGTTCAGACACTAAATTGAAGAAAATGTTGAAGTAATGACAGTACAGCAAGAGATTAATCACAGTTAAAACTATTTCAAATGCCAAGTTGTGTGTGTGATGAAATTTAGAGCCCAGCAGCTTCCTGTGGCCTCTCAGTATATGATATAATGCTCATGTTTCATTCATGATACTTTCATACAACATACAAACTACTGCCACACACTTCATTTGATTGGATTCGATAACAAAATGTAATTTATTTCAAAGAAAAGCTAAAAGAGATCAAACTCTTAAGTAACATTTATAATTTATAGTTGCTGTTTCAAGGTCATTTCTAGCAGATTTACACTCACTGGCCACTTTGTTAGAAACACCTGATCAACTGCTGAGCAACTCAGTGCATGTAGGCATGTAGACATGGTCGAGATGACCTGCTGAAGTTCAAACTGAGCATCAGAGTAGAGAAGAAAAGTGATTTAAGTGTTGCTGTTGGTGCCAGATGGGCTGGTCAGAGCATTTCAGACTGACTTACACAACCATCTCTGGGGTTTACAGAAAATGGTTCAAAAAAGAAAAAAAATATCCATTGAGCAGCAGCTCTCTGGGTGAAAATGGCTTGTTAATGCCAGAGGTCAGAGGAGAATAGCCTGCTTCAAGCTGATGGGAAGGCAACACTAACTGAAATAACCACTCGTTACAACCGAGGTATAGAGATGAGCATCTCTGAACACAACATGTCAAGCCTCGAACCAGAAGCAGAAGACCACACTGGGTATCTCTGTCAGCCAAGAACAGGAAACTGAGGCTACAATTCACACTGGCTTACCACAATTGGGCAAAAGAAGAACGGAAAAATGTTGCCTGCTCTGATGAATCTCAATTTCTGCTGTGACACTCAGCCTGTAGGATCAGAATTTGGTGTATACAACACACAATTTTGCCTTTTTGGCAGTTCAGGTTTGAGTAGTGATATAATAGTGTGGAGGATATTCTCGTGGCACATTTTGGGCCCCTTAATACCAACTGTGCATCATTTAAACACAGCCTAAGCTGCAGACTTTAACCCATCCTCTGATAACAGCTTCCAGCAGGATAACACATCATGTCTCAAAGCTCAAATCATCTCAACCTGGTTTACTGAATATGACAATAAGTTCACTGTACTCAAATGTCCTCCACACTCACCAGATCTCAATCCAACAGAGAACCTTTGAAATGAGGTGGAACAGGAGTTTCAAATCATGCATGTGGAGCTGACAAATCTGTGTGATGCTATCACGTCTATACAGACCAAAATCTCTGAAGCCAAACGAGGGTCCAACCCAATACTGCCAAGATGTACCTAACAAAATGGCAAGTGAGTGTATAAACTTCATTCATTTGTTCATTCAGGTTCATTTGTAATTTTATGAAACAACTTAAACAAATGGAAGTTTAACTGTTAATTTATCTGAGCAAATATTTTGTGTGTGTGTGTGTGTGTGTGTGTGTGTGGGGGGGGGGGGGGGGGGGGGGGGGGGGGGCAGTGTTTTTCGAAGACAAACGACACTGAAGACAACATGTCAAAGAAAAAATACTTAAAATGCACAAGAAAATATTCTGCTGATCAAATAATCTTTGTTTTTGTTTTTCACAAAATATTTAGTGGTTCTAATGTATCTATGTGTGTAAAATGTGGCTCTTTTTAAACAAATGGTTTTAACAATTGTTTTAACAATTGTCTTTTTTTGAGACAACTGAAATTGGTATAAATCTTTTTTGTATGATTTTTAAAATAAATGATTGGAGGAAATAACCAGCAGATACTCTTCAGTGAAAATAATAATAAAAACAGAGTGTTACATCATTGTATAATATTATTACTGTATTAAAATGTGAAACTATTAACAGCCAATTATTGATTGAGTGGCTCTGATTTTCTTTTTCCCTCCAGTGTAATATACCATTAAGGGGAAAAAAAAAAAAAACATGGGTTTTTCACTGGCTTGCATGGAGACACCATATTTAAACAGCAGGCATAATGGTGCAGCAAACCTGACAGCTTGAGGCCCCGCTCCCCAACCTGGGTGTCATAGCCATGGGGCATCCTGAGGATAGCATCATGGAGGCCTGCTAGACGAGCTACTTGATAGACCTCCTCTGGTGTGGCGTCGATGTTCCCGTACTGCAGGTTGTAGTAAATGGTGTTGTGGAACAGAACTGCATCCTGACAGTAACACAGTTGAGGGAAAAAAATAAGGCTTCAGAGATTCTGTTTTGTTTTAATTGCAGCAGTAAAAGAAACAGAGGACTGCAGTTACAAAGAGGGAGAAAGTGAAGGAAGCAAATGACAAAAATATGTGCATGTACCATCTGTTCAGATCAGCCTCTGAGCTCACTGCAGCGAAAACCAAACTGGATTCAGCTCATTTCTAAATGCTATTGTTAACTGTTAATGTTACATTGTTCTTTGCTGCCCCCTTGTTGTGTTCAATCACTAACAATATATTATTACATTTACTACTTAAAGACAAAGATACACATTTCTTCTGAGCTTCAGACCCACCCCACCACCACACACACACACAAATTCTGTCTGTGTGGATGATAAAATTACTTTTTTCATTTGTGTTTATTTACTGTGATGGATTGTCTCATACCTGAGGTACAACCCCCAAAACCTTCCTCAGGCTGTCAAGGCTGACGTCTCGGATATTCTGCCCCGCTATGTAGATGTTCCCCCGCTGGGGCTCATAGAAGCGGAACAAAAGTCGCACAATGGTGCTCTTCCTGCAACCAGACGTGGAACCAATCGTCAGCATCATTCTGTCTGTGAGCTGGGATGAGCTACACCCCCCTACTCTACTGATCATATCTGATCAGACTGTCTGTACATGCAAATAAGATAGCACAGGCTGGGGTAAAGGTTTGACATACAGCGTAGTTCTCAGAAAGGTTACCTACCCCGACCCGCTGCCGCCAACTACAGCCACCTTCTTCCCAGCAGGTACTTCGAAGGACACTCCATTTAGGACTTTCTGGCCCTCCAGATATTCAAAATAGACATCCTCAAAGCGGATGGTGGCCTCCTGTGGTGTGATGGTTAGTAGTGGAGCGAGATCCTTCTCCTAGAGCACACCATCAGAGGGTTAAGACGGGCAAAATGGAAAAAGAAGAGAAGGATACAGAACAGCCACTGGCAGAGAAGGCTCAACATGATGCAACCTTACTCCAACACCTTGTAAAGAGGCATACTGCTGAAGCCTACACGGACTGCATAAAGCGAGACATTCACAGCAAATTTGAGAGGTCGTTTCAAAAGACTGTACGAATCTTCACACGCCGTCCTTCACAGTGATTGAAGGATCAATAGGCGTGAAAACTTTTGGTACATACTGAGCTCAGTCACAGTGCGGAGATACAGCCAAGGTCAGCAGTGAATAAAACACTGTCTTTAGCTTCAGAGTAAAAGCCTGTTCTGCTCCATGTCTATACCACCTAATAGCAACATAATCACCCACTATCCACCTAAGTCAATTAATACAAATAACTCACAGTCCATTAGTATAAACAGATGATAATTTTACACCCTGTGACATGGAAAAAAGCCAAAATAATTTATCTTTTATTTTGCGATGGGGTTTCAAGTGAGGGGGAGTTTTAAATTATTTTACATCTACATAATCGGTCAATGTGTTCCCAAAAACAAAACACAAACACAAACACAGACACACACACACACTCAGACAGTAATGGCCTGCTGGGCAGTGCCATTCCACGGGGAATTACAATGGAGAGGAATATTACTGATGAGTGAAAAGTAACTGGACAGATTCATTTCTCTGACTGTAATTACAGGCTGTGGATGAGAATGGCCTTCGCATTGTTAGGGAGGAGGCAAACATTTGCACTTAAGTGCACTCTTCTGACGCAACATGGGCTGTCGTGCTGTCTTTGTAAAAAAAAAAAAAAACCATACAATGAGGCATTCCAGAAAAAAAAAATATATAATATAAAGCAACAGCACTGGAAACTGTTGAGGCAGTTTCTAGTGAATTTGATCTGTTTTAAATGTGCCTAATATCTATGGGATTAAAAGCGACTTTATAGACAGAGAATTTATTAACATTTGTGCAGTGGTGGCAGATTCATCACACAGTTCATTATTATTTCATTAATTCTGTCAGGATTACTGACAGAATTGTTATTTACACCCTCACCTGGCACGGGAACAATAAAGAAGACACTGGGAAAGCTGCACTGCAGGCAGAAGTGGCTTTTGTTAACGAAATCATTAACAAGGTAAAAATGAACCTTAAGAGGCTCCCACCTTCTCCAGCGTCTGTCACCACAGGCTGAGGCGGACCGATACAGTGCTTTCAAAGAACACTCAGTAATCACTGATGACCAAAATTATGTGAGTGTAGCAATTTTAACAGAATACCATTCACTTAAGTGCAGTTTGACCTTTCATTTCTCCCCACTGACATGCTTTTGTTTCTGTCTGTTTGCTACCACTAGTCATAATCAATAATTGTGCTAGAATGTAACACAAATATTAGACAAGTTAACAAGTTTATTATTTTTATAGCCCAACAGATAATTGCAGCACAACAAATTAACTGAAACACTGCAGTGAAATTAACAATGAAAATGAGGGAAACGAGGCCTAGTTTGGCAAAAAAAAAAAAAAAAGCAGGCTTTTACTATACAACCATATCAGTCTAAATTATGGAAAATGACCACTGTTTAACAACTAAAAACACTGAACAAAGAAAGCCGTGAATAACAGTTCTGCAGAAATTTCCCATGACATCCGCAAACTGATCGCAATAATGCAGCAAGCACTGTCACGCACTACGAGTGGCAATAGAGGAGGAAGCACCTGAGTCACATGAAGCACGTAATTACTATGTTTAACTACAACCTATCATTTTTTTTTTTTTTTTTTTTTAAACACGAGGATAGGTTAGTCATGCAGCAATAAGAGGAACTCAGTCTGGTGTTAAAATCTTTTACCACTTGCTTTGTTTTTAATCTGCTGGAGAAAATGGATGGGTAAAAGGCTTTATCACATTTTGGACTTGTCTTTGTCTTCCACCTTTTAGATTTAGCTCTGTGGAGATTCGTCCATTCTGTTCTCTACCGTTAGAGGAAAAAAATGTGAAGAAGTGCGTGGCAGGCTGATAAGTTACCTTGATCTTGGTGTCGACGCTGAGCAGGGTGAAAAGAGTGTTCATGTCTATCAGGGCCTGTCTGGTCTCTCTGTACACTGTACCCAGGAAGTTGAGAGGGAGGGAGAGCTGGAAGAGCAGGCCGTTCACCATTACCAGGTCTCCCACTGTCATTGTACCTACAGAAAGGCAACAGAACAACTTGCAGCAATGCACGCGCTCTAGCTCTACAGTATCATGTATGTACACTTGAACGCAAGATCCAAAAAATAAACAACAGCCAAACTTTTTTTTTTTTTTCCCCAAGCTGAGAAAGTAGACAAACCATCTCCACCCCCTGTGATTTCAATTTCTGCATCAAAGCCATTTTACATCCTATTCATGCCACTTTTCCATGCTTGCTGTGCTTTGTTCTCATTTAGTTGCTATTATGCAGCACAGGCAGAGTTTACTCTTCTTTTCCAGTTTCGTCAGTCCATTTGATTTTGTTTTGAGATGTTTAAGCTTATTTATGTCTAAACTGCATTTCAATTGTGGTATTACCACAAATCATTTGTACAGAGTTACAATTCAGCTCAAGTCAGTTTAGCAAGTTTTTTTTTTTTAACCATTTCAGATGGATCCAATTCAATTTATGACTTAAAAGTTAATCGGAAGCCCATAACAGACATCTAGACATCACCACCCAAAACTCCACATTGCACTCACCCGCTGCGATGCCCTTGCTGGCGAGCAACATGATGGCGGTGAGGCCGGCGCTGAAGATGGCACTCTGGCCAAAGTTGAGCATGGCGAGCGTGGATGTCGTTTTTAAAGAGGATGACTCATAGATCTTCAGGAATCCGTCGTACCTTTCAGCTTCATACTTTTCATTATTGAAATACTGCAGCAGAGATGAGAGGTATTAAGAGACAGAGCACAGGCCATGGAGACAATGAAAAGATTCACAAAAGGAATGAAAGAGTAAGTCGAGAGAGAAAGAGGGAGAGACTCAAATGTGGTAATGGTCAAAGGTTAAGGAAGCATGGAGAGCAGTGTCGGGCAGATAGACACTTTAGCGCAGCCTGCCTCAAGGCTGCATTTGTTCTCTGTGACCGCTCTGGGTATAGTCTGGATCTCAGTTGGCCTCTAAAGCACTTTTTCATGTCTTTGTATCTTCATCTGCTCCCGTTAGATTTTAAAGGATGTGGAGAGGAATACAGCGTTCTTATCGTTACATGGTGTAGACTTAAAGCTTTGGCAGAGTAAGCGTAATAGAACCAAAACAACAGTTACAAATATTATACAATTAGAACTAGAAGAAAAGCCTAAACATCACGTCCAAGTAAAACAAGAATCGCTGCAGATTATTCATCACCGATATTGTCATCCTCTATATTTACATCTGCAGCAGCTTACACAAACACCTAGATTACCAACAGAGTGCAGATAGCTCTTTTAAGTGTTACACCACACAAGCAGCACTAATTCTGATTTAGACATACAGCTATCATTTAGAGAGAGAAAAAAAAAAGGCCCCAGCCACAAGCACTCTTTCACTTCTCTTAAATTCAGCACATAAAAACAACAGTATAATCATAACAATCCTCCTCAACTCTGCTGCCAATTACCTAATATTGTTGCTGCACGGCTGTTTGTTTAGCTTGCATCATTGTTTCTCTGCTCTGGTTAAGTGGGCGATTTGCTTCTCTAGCTAACGGCAGTGGTGCTGTGCGGACACAGACTTGCCACTGATTTGCATATAAGGAAATGCACTGAATAAGAGAGACTAGAAAGCACATGGAGGACAAACTGAAGCAGTGCAAGGCGCCGTATTCAGGTTCTCATCCAGCCCTTTGTGAAAGTGGAACGGATTTCTGAGTGGGCGGAGATCTAATTACATATGCACACTCACAGCTCAGAGTGATGCTAAATCCGACCGCATTGACACAGATGACACAAAATAACACAGAACAAAACGTTAAGAAAAACAGGACACAAAATAATACAGTGAAGAAAATAACATGGTAACCAAAATATATCTGGAACGGCCAAACAAAGCACCGAAACTTGATACTGATTATGTTTGTATTTGTGCTATGTACAATAAGGTTACCCAGAAAGAGCCTTAAAATGCAACAAGACAGAGTTTAAGGTAACACAGACCTTGAGAAAAGTTTACAGTAATGTTTACAGATCACATCAGACAGGTGAGACTCTCACTCACAAAGCACCCAGGACTTCAGCTGACATTTCTATCATTTTTTTTTTAAAGCCCCCAGCAGCAGACACCTTTCAGTCTAAAACTATAATTGTGACACAACTTGGACCATTGACTAAACCATGAAAATGAGTGTCCGGTGAGAAATGTCTCATTGTTTGTAGCGACTGAAATGACATTTAGAGAAATGCTGAACAATTTCATATGGAGAAGATGACCACAGCAGAGAATCAGGCGGCAAAATGCAGACAAAGAAATATTAGAAAAGTAAAAACACAGGAAATTATGCTTTTATAGTCAGAGGTAAGAGCTGAAAGAAAAAAAAAAAAAACAGTTGATGGAAAACCCAAAAGAGAATTAATCAAATATTTTGAAAATGTCAAAGAATTCCAATTCCATAAACTGGAATAATTTGCTGCTTTTTGTCTCCTGTGACAGTAAAATATTATTTTGGAGTTAAGGAATTAATCCATGTTTCACAGACTCTTAGACCTCAGCTCTAAGGGCAACAAACATGTTTTAAATCATTTTCCTGAAAATGTTGTCAATCTTTGAGCACACGGGCAACAGAGAATATCCAAACAACATGGAAGAGCAATATTCAGTCAAATCAATTATTATTGCCTATGACGATTTAGCACAGTGCACAACATTCCAAATTTTACAAAATATTGATTCACTTCACAACAAAAAGATTTCGCCACCATACTCCTAGCCAAAGTGTCCATGGTGCAGTGGTTAACACATTTGTTTCACATGTGACAGGGCCCTCATTCAAGACCAGGAGGAGACACAAATCCCCCGGGAGGGATGCGTCAGGAAGGCCATCCGGCATAAAAATCAGCCAAATCAAATATGTGGATCCGGCTGTTGTGGCAACACCTTGCAAATAAAAAAGGTAACTAACTCCCAGCTAAGGTCTACAGGCGTACATCAGTATTATCCCACAGACCTCATGATTTTAAAATTTTTATATCGTGACACATACAGAAGTGCAAATGTGCAAGGGAAACGCTTTGCTCATATCAATGTGCCTGCCTTAAGTGAATAAAAGAAAAAGGCTACAAGGAGCAGATAATAAAGAGATACTGATGCAGGACAGGACTGGGGTCGAGGAGGAGATTTGGCAGGTGTGTGTGTGTGCGCGCGCGTGTGTATAGGTATGTCTTTGGAACTCACCTTAACAGTCTCATAATTGAGCAGTGAGTCAATAGCTGCATTGCCTGCCTCATTATCTGCTTTGTTCATTTCTATCCGGAAACGAGTCCTGTGTGCACAGAAAATCATGACAATCATTTAGATATTTAGATTAGTACATAAATACACACACACACACACACACACACACACACACACACTCGAGCACCCTGGGTTCACGGACCTTTCCTGCAGTGTCTGGCACTGTGACTTTGGTAGTTGGAGCAGCATTGATGTAAATATTCTTAAATGATTTGGTTAAGTAATTAACATGCAACACTATCATTCCATACTCACAGGAGTTCTTTCTTAATAGAGTGGAGTCTCGCTGACTTCCCAGGGAGAAACGTTCCTACTACAATATAATAGCTTCAGTGTGACTGCTAATTCCAGTCCTAAAAGTGGTCTATTCACTATTATTATGATAAAGTTGCTTTTGATAATCAAATGCAATTACATGCATTTCATTATCAACTAACTGAATGCATTTTTAAGATCCTGTATATCAAAATGACAAAATGAGAGTTTAGTGCAAACTCTGACATCCTTGGGCAAATCCTGACTTTACGTGTTGCAGGTTGGTGTTGCCATTAATCAGGCTCGATCTAATGCATCCCATGGATGTTTGAATAGACTGGGTTCTGACAAGTTTTGAAAAGAGGGCCATAACCTTGGGCTCTTCATCATGTTCTAGCAGTTAATAAGCAGATTATCCAATGTGGGCAGACTATGTGAGGCCGTGTACTTGGTTGATGGCAATATTTAGGCAATTTGGGAAACCATCGGCTATCATTTGATGACTTGGCCTGACTACTAATTGGCTGTAAATGGAAATCAAAAAGCTTCTTGTACCAAAAATTGTCCTGGTCTTTGGATGCCACATATTCATCCAGTTTCAGAGAACATTGTTTAGGTGGGTGATACTTTTCTAAGAAACAAACACATGAATGAAAGGACCCAAGGTCTCATAGCAGAACACTGCATTGCAATCAATCTTGTGTAATTTGCCCGTCCGTTGCTGGCTTTAATCGTAGCTGATCTGCAGATTTCAAAGTGAGCTTTTTTTTTTTTTTTTTTTTTTTTTTTTAACAATGAAGAGAGCCACAGAAATATTAACCAAACCCCTTTGAAGTGATAACAAATCTGAACAACAGGCAGACAGAAAAATCATCAATCCTACCTCCACTGTGTGACGAGAATTGTGAAAATGGTATATGCTGATAAGGTACCCAAGGCCACTGCTGCAAACTCTCCACCACACTTGTAATACTGCAGAAGAGAAAAGCACAGGCAGGACAAAGCATCTTTTACACACTGCAACTCAACAGCTTTGTGATAAACGTCCAGAGACCACATCAGACCAGTCTATTAGAGTCACACGGTACTGTCAGAGGGTATAGTTTTTGATCATTCCATTACAAAAACGAATGTTACAAATGAATGGGAAAATAGAAGTAGTACTCGTTATAATGATTTAGCTATTTGGGCAATGGAGTCTGCACTTGTTACAGGCAATCTGATCATCCACAGTGGAGTAATAAGCTAAAGATGAGCCGTTCTTTCAGTAGAGGAAGGGGCATCTGTTTAGGGCATACGCCACAGGAGGACATTAAGATGCAAGAAAGCTTTAGGTTTCATCATTAGCACTAATGGGCCCACCAAAAGTTCACAGGGATTCATATTCCATTTAAAATGTAAATGAGATGGTATCGCTGAAATTAATTTCCGGGAAACCGGCTATGAAGAGTGGCAAGGTGATGGTAACATTAAGCACTGAAACAGCAACACCAATAAGAAAAGGCTTTAAAAAAAAAAAAAAAAAAAATAAAGTGTAAGCCGAGTGTGTGATAGTTTCTTTCTTGATTTAAACCTATAACTCACCAAAATGGCACTGACAAGGGCCATCTCAAAAACTGTTGGACCGAGATTGAAGACGAGTGCACTCAAGACAAACGAGATCCCCCGTGTGCCGCGGTCAATGGCCTTAGACAGCGCCCCTGTCTGCCGGCTGAGATGAAAACCCAGATCCAGATTATGCAAATGGAGGAAGACGTTCTTCGCTATGCGTCGGATGGAGCTCTGGGCCACCTTGCCAAACACGGTGTTCCTCAGCTCGTTGAAGAAGGCCGCACAAGCCCGTGAGACACCATCTGGGATAGCGGAGGAGATGGAGAGTTTAGGACACCTGCTGTGAAAAGCAGGGAGGTTTAAACTGCAGGGCTATGAAGTGAGAAACTATCCTAAACACAGGAGACTGTTATGAAGCAGCAAAACAAAATTCTGACCCACATTTTTTCATGTCCTATTAAATAGAACGCAGCACATTGAGGCACTTAAGACTAGACAGGTTTTAGGCTCATTGACTGCTCGGAAGAGACGGATCACGAGAGCTGGCAAGGCAAGTCTTTCACATCATCTCTGGTCTGCAAGCCCTGCAATGCTACAGCAGCAGTCTCCTCTCTGTAATTACAGAGCAGGATGCTGTCTGAAACCTCACTACTATGGCGGGCCAGCTCACTGCAGACTAAAGGAAGGGAGGGTATCTGAGCGTACAGCAAGGCACTGAGTGTGAATACCGACAGAACAGAGCAAGAGAGAGGAGGTCTTATAATATAAAGCTGTGACTGAGCTGTCAATAAACAGGCTTAATATGAATGCTGCAGCTAGACTTTCACTGAAGGAGAAAAGTGGAAATAAGTATTTCTTTATAGTAATCTTACTACTGGATGCTTCCTTTCTTTTTCTTGAAGGATAATTAAAATGCAGCAAAAAAAAAAAAGTTGTTCAGTTTGATAGTAAATCCAACTAAATACTGAAAACAAAAAAACAAACAAACAAAAAAAAAATCAGTTCATTTGAGCTCTCACACTCCTCATAAATTGTTTTACAAGCAGATGGCTAGCATGACTGTCACAAATTGATATTAGTCCGTGTTTGAATGACATGTGGTCTTCCTGTGGTGATTTCACTGAGTTGTGTGAATACATGGCACATCTGCTGAGACCAAAGTCAGGGCAATAATCACTCTGTCTGCTGGTCTTCGTGGGGCTGTAATGTGGCGTTAAATAGGAATGCTCATCTAATGAACAATGTGTCCACATCTGACAAGGTAGGATGAGCACGGTGCACCCTTTTCAGCCAAATTACACCAGACACTGCAAGCTACAAGTACTGGGTCCCCAGTATCATGAAGAAGAGGAGACAAGAGGGAAAGAAAAAAAAAAAAAAAAAAAAAAAAAACATTCCCTATTTTTAAACAGCTTCCTCTTCATTTTTCTTTGTCATCCTAATTCATCTCATCTTGAGGTCTGGTCATGTGCTCCAACTGTAGTACCAGTGTACAAAACCTAAGTGGGCTTATTACGACAAGTGGCTACAGGGCTAGTTTATAGCCAAGGCCACAGTGACTTGCACTGGTTGTCAGTACTGTCATGTTTATTCATTTTATATTGCTTTCCATCAGCAGTTCCAAGAAATCATACTCTAATCAGGAAGAAACGTCACATTCACATCTTACTGCTGAGTCTTTTTTGTACTCACAGGCCCATTTGGACAAAGAGAAGAAAAGGTGACCTCAAAGAAGAAGTGAAAGAAACAACCCTGGCCTCGGCACAACACAAAAAAAAAAAAAAAAAAAAAACCCGACCAGTTTCAAAAGGACATTTGCAATTTCTTCTCCGCTGCTTTACACATCTATTCACCTCTGTTTGCCTTGAGAGCGCACGGGTATCATACATGATCATCCTCAGCACTCACGAGAGGGTCGTGAGGATTACAAGGAATGGAACTCAGACACAGAACGAAGCTCATAATGTAAATAATGTGAGCGAGTAGCAGAGGTTGCGGCGCGGCATTGATATGAATGTGGTGAGAAAGGTCAGCCTGTAGATAATAGGCAGTCCCATAGTCCCATCTGATGAGCGCGGCACCTGCCAGTGCAATACAAGTCTGGGACTTACAGCCAATCAGCACGGCCGTTGCCATGGTAGCCACGGTGCTTGGCGCGTCATTTAGGTTCAGCATGTGTCCCGACATCTGGTTAAGCTCGTCCACTGCATACTTAAACATGAAGGGCACCATCACATTGGTGATCTGGGAAGGCAGAGAGGGAGGGACAAAACACTCAGAGGAGGGGAACAAAAAAAAAAAAAAAGTGGCAACAGTTTCAAATAGCCTATTAAACCGACATATGCGTCCAGACCCCTCTTTTTGGCTTTCTGAGGTGTCTCTGTGTATGCAAACCTCAAGAGTCTAGAAAGTAGAATTCCATTGTTACACTGTCAAACCAACATTACCATTCAGGTGCATTCAGATATGTGTATGCATGGTATGCTGTGTTAATGTGCATGCATGCACGTGTTTTCATCTTGACTGGTTGTGGTGGTGCTGGAGAGGAGGCTGGTGCTTCCTGCTAATGGAATTGAAATGGTTATTAGGGCTAATTAAAAGCACAGGGACAGCTGTGTGACTCAGGCTGGGCGGTCTGCTGCGCATTAGGACAGACAGAGAACACAGCATCACAGAGCAAAGCATTTTCATTTTTAAAAACCATTTCATTTGAACATCTCAACCTCTAACACGGGGGAGGGTTAATTTATGTTCCTTTACCCCTATCAAATCCCGTGTGATATAATTTTGATAAAATATCAACAGCAAATGTATGACATCAACCTATATCACCTCTGATGTAAAAGGACACCTAATAACACCCCATTTAAAGTGCAAAAACCGCATCTCTAGGGTTCCTGCTTTATACTCTTGGGTATTATGCTCAGACAATAGAAGTCCTCTGAGTCCCTCAAGGAAAAACAATATCTGCCACTTTGCTACCAAGACAACAGAACATGTCACAAAAATAGCCTGAGCCTATTATCACAGGGCCAAAACATGTCCTCAATTTTACCACTAATACATGATAAGGTTGGATGCGCTCTTTAAATCCATTAACGGGCAATGCTGGAGATTAAATTGACACTATGTCAATCTGTACCTCGCAGTGTGTCATCCCATAATAGAGATGCTGTGTCAAGTAGAAAAAGGCTTCAGGCTACAAAGAATTAGCTTAAGCTTATAGCAAGGCATACAGACAGAGAAAGCTTTATTTGAGGGCGACAAAAACAAGAGCTAATATATAATTATTTATTTGAAATGAAAATGTCATTGATAATGTCCCTCACAGAGGTGTGATGCACTTTAACCGCATAATTATTCTGCTGATTTAAAAATTGCATCCACACTGTTGGTGGTTTCAGTTCAAACAGACATACTGGAGAAATCAAGGTTAACTCCAGCCAAGCAGGAAAATAGGAGGAGAAGATTGGATTGCATGTGCGCGCTCTCTCCTCTTTAGCACACACTAGAGGGAGCCATGCTGAGTGGCAGCAGGACACGCTTATTGAGGAGCTGTGAATTTGTGATTGTTTTCCAGGGTGTAAATTAGAGACCATCAACAAAAGAAGGATACACCAATCATTGCATCACGCGATGATTGGTGTATGCGATTAATTATTTCATAAGATGCTGTTTTAAATGCACACTGTTTTTTAGTTTTACATGGGATCTTCACCAAATGTGATCACCTATGGTGAGTGCTCATGTTGTTTGAACACAGGGTGGTCAGAGCTGAGAGGTTATCTGATTAAGTAAGCAATTTTTTTTTAAATAAACATCATTTCAAAAATAAGACTGGTGCTCTAATATGCTAAGTGTACTACAGTAGAGCTACCTGCTGCGGCGACCCCTTTTGAATAAGGGAGTAGCTGAAAGTAGCTGTTAGTACATTATTACAGAGTCGCTTGTAACTCGTAGCACAGAATCATTGTAGGAAATTGTCAAAGAAAACTTAAGGCCCACAAGATGATAGAAGCAAAAAAAATATATATATATCATCCTAGAAACTACCAGTACAGCTATTGGTGTGACAAAAATGATAATGAGATTCAGTTTTTAATTGCTTCTGGGATGACAGAAAACCAAAAGCAACATGCATTTATGAGCAGTGTTTATCAACTCAAATTTACATGAAAAGAGATGCAGGCACCGTTTCCTGCAACAGCCTGAGGGGCCTGTCCAGGATCTACCTGCCCCTCGCCCTATAATATCTGAGATAGGTTGGCTCCACCCAACCCTGTGATCCTGAACAGGATAAGCGGTCACACAAATGGGTGGATGTATATAGTCACTGTATAGAAAAGTGAAGCTACAGGTCAGCTTCATGCAAAATAATGAAGTGCTGGTGTAATTAATGACTAAATGATTCCATCCTTGTACCATTTCTGTACAAATAAAAATAGCAAGCATTACATGTTGTAAAGGTTTATTTGTTAGTTTGTTGGGTTTTGTTTTCCATTGAAAATGACTGAACTGAGTCATGAAAGCAAAACTGAAGAGCCAAATTTCATCTGTTGGGCTTCAGAGCACTTCACATTCACATTATTATCAGGCTTTTCATATCAGTCCCAAACTCCAACAACAGTGCCAAACAAACAAACAAAAACAAACAAACAAAAAAAAGACGAGCTGGTGACAAATAACAACAACCAAGCATGATGTAGTAGTGCACCATATTGCTGTGAAAAACACTAACAAAAATCTGTGATTCTGCAGCCTTCACTACCACAAGTCACTGTTCAGGAACCTTGTTAGGCCCATTCAAATGACTTGGCTGAACACTGGCATTCTTCACAGATCTTACATCTTGTAGTACCAACAACACATAGCATGTGCTGAAGTTGATGCGTTTCTTTTTTTCTAGAAATGTATGTCTTTTTTTTATTTGATGACAGCAAAACTGTTCAACAAAGTGTGGATGATCTATGTTTGCCACTGTTTTGTATCACTTCGTTCTGTAACAGCGATGAACCCAGTAACAGTGGTTTGAAAGCTTTTCAGCACTGGTTTCCTGCTTTTTGTCCATTATTTAGAGATTTCTCCAGATTCTGTGAATGTTTTAATATCAGGTACTGTAGATGATAAAAACTGATGTGATGCTTTTTTTTTTTTTTTTACTTTTTTGCCTCTCTTATTGTCAAACAGCCTAATTAGTTTTCATGTAGGTTATTTTTTAGCATTATACATATTTCTAGGTTTTTGTTGCCCGTGCCCCTCATTTACAACATTTAAAAAAAAAAAAAAAAATCTAACAATTTCTCAGTGTAGAAAACGGATTTGCTGTCTTTACTTTTTAAATTAAATATAGGACTTAAATGATTTGCAAACTGCTTCATCTTTGTACAGTGCATACTACTTTTTATGAAGACAGTTATAAATAATCTAGTGGGTTTAACTGATGTCAGCTGTTAAACCTTTGTTGCTGTGTTTCACTGTGAAAAGCCACTCACATGACTTAGGGTACTATTTTTTTTTTTTAAACATCCTGATGATGCCCTTGCCTAAAACATCTACCAGGGGAGAAATTAATAATCCTCATTTGCAATTACCAATTCTCTATAATGCATCTCTTTTGAAAACAGGCAACAAATTAAAAATAAGCAGCAACATGCAAGAATGACTGAAGCTGTGGGAATATATGATGAGTGAAGACTGCAGGGGGTTTGTGCAAGTTAACAACTCTAACCATCTAATCAGCTAAGTTTATTTTGTCAAAGTATCTTGCTTTCATCTAAGAATATCTGGGTCCTAATGTCTCAAGGGCGGGAGGGCATTAGCTGCTGTTAGTACCTTTTTCTTCAGGGTGGAACAAATCCACAAAGCATAAAGCAGAAGTAATGTGATACAAATATCAGCTGTTAGATAAGTCTAAGTAACATGTCTTATCACCTGTCAAATGAAATTAACTTTATATGACATAAACAAAAATAAGTAAGAGAAATGAAAGTTACCTTGGCTCCAGCGAGCAGGCCCAGAGAGAGAGCGACACGGGCCCGCAGGTCAGGTCTATCCTTTGGCCACACATAAGACAGCATAGCTGACAGGATTTGGGCTGAATTCACCTCCTTCAGCTGTGTGAAAGATACAACCGCAAATTTTATTTATTCAACAGAACATCAGGTAAAATATGTGAGATAACTACCACGTTAACATTCTAACTTGCCATATTTGACAATGCTGCCAACTACCGTGTCTTTTGCATTCAGTGTTGACAATCCAAATAACCTAAAGATGGCTTTCTGGGCACACACATAGAACATCAAATGTCAACAGGAGTCCCCAAGGAGATATGCCAGCCACAATGACAGCAGAGTCTCCAGGTGGACTTGGGGATCCAGTCTGACACTACAAGTCCCATGAGATACCTGGGCTGTCATCCCAGCTGAGGCCGAGATCCCACTGGTGCCAGCATAGCTGTTTACCCACGCTCCAACACACATCTGCCACGGGGACTCTCCACAGGCCGGAGAATATGCAGTAATTCCTCTAATCCACTCAATATGGTGGCACCATGTTACGACACTGCTGTATGGCAGCAACTCCTAACAAATTACAGTGAAAGTGCACCCAACACCTGCTTTTAATCAAATACGATCAGCAATCTGTGACACTGCTGAGGGAGGATTCAAATTAACAGTTTAATGCACTACTGAAGTTTCTGTATGAGTGGAGGAGAGTGGTTACGGCTAAGGCCTAACTTCGTTACAGTTATTTGTTTTACCTGGAATTATTAAATGTAACACAGCTTTCAGAGTTAAACTCAATATTTAACATTGTTGATTAAGCCTCAGTTAATATAACCTGTACTGTATATTTTCAAGCAGTTAACACAAGTTTTTGCACAATTCCCAAGATTTCTGTTTTAGAGCTTTATCTATTAGGCAGTTAAGCAGTTTTTTTAAGAGTTTACTGAAAGTTTAGACCCCTAACCCAATTTTCACAGACAGAATTTCATTCATATAGGAAATAATAAATCATCACTTATTAACCTTCGGAACATTAGAAAAAAAAAAAAATCCAATAAAAAAGCATGTTGATCCTAACAGATACTCAGTTGATTTGGATGCAATTTAAATCTTTGTAGAGCCAATGACATAACCTATGTACGTGGTGAACTCTGTTGCCCACAATCATACTTGTGCATGGTGTTAATTACCTTGGCACTGACATTAAAATCTGCATTTTTTAAAATGATCAGTTTCATGCACTCTTTAATTTCTATGCATATGAACATAAAAAGCTGCATTGAATAGTCACTAAAACATGGTGCCACACTCACCACATTTTTTGGATCTGCGCTTAGTCCTCCCCCTGCATGTCCATGCCAGCATGTCCGTTTGTCTGTCACCTGAAAGTGCTGTGGAAGCAGCACTCATCATTACTCTATGTCTGACTTTAATAGCAAGACACCAATGCACAATTATTTCTTAATACACACTTACTTTTGCAGCCTCCAAAATCCGACGACTGTTTTCGCTCCTGTTCGTACTCCATGTGGCTGTTCGTAGGTGTGGCGGGGAACTTAACTGAAAGACATGAGACCACTAATTTTACTGATGTTTATTCCTCTTATCCCTTAATTTACTGCTGTTTTAACACTTAGAAACACTGAGAAACAATAACAGTAAATAAAAGCAAAAAAATGCTAAAATAGCCCAAAAACAATTCAGGTCACCACAGCTTAGGTTTGCAAAGTTGATCTGAACAAACCACAGGATGTTTGGCCACAGTGCACATTTCTGAAAGACCAAGCAAAGCACATCAGCACAAGCACTGCATTCTAACTGTGATGCACGATGGAGAAGGGGTGATGATTTGAGCTTATTTTGCAGCTACAGGGCCTGGGCACCCTGCAGTCACTGAACATGAACTCTTCTAGATAAATAGATCTATTGGTAGATAGATACTTTATTGATCCCAAAGGAAAGTAGGGCTTCCAGCAGCTTAAAACACACAATTAAATACAAACAATAGAGGTAGCTATATAACTATACAAACTATGCTGTATAAACTAACCTGTACAAGGACTTAGGGCACTAAAAACAAATATTTTTCTCTTTATGTGGTTTCACCTAAATTTAAAGCACCCTTAGTCAGAGTTCAAAGGTTATGAAACAAAACAAGCAGAAGAGAATTTGGTTAAACTTTTTTTTTTTTTTTAAAAAGTCTCTGCAAACTTTTGAAACCCTGAAAAAATAAAGACCAAATTTAAGCACAGTAATGATTTATACTGGATGAAAACTACCCACATGCCTAAAGGATGGTTCTAAGCCTATCCTGTAATAAGACTCCAATCAATGCACGCATGTCTATGGGTGAAGCACGTGGTTTAATATGTTTAGCACGGCTGCAAACGTCCCTCTTCTCTGTTTTGACCTCCCATATTAAGTTATCAGATAAAAAGCATGTTTAATAAAACATGAAATGACAGTGAACATCTTCTAGTATCACACGAGTACCTGACACATGAAACGGGACTGTGATCAGGTGTGATAGTGTGAGTTGGTAATGAATAAATGTAAATGTGCCAAATAATCAATAACAATGCGTTTACATGAGATGACAGTTATACTGAGTTTGTCGGGGTGGGACAGTCTTATCTAAGTTTTAAGTAAAAAGCAGATGACACGTGACTAAGACCTCTGACGGGTTACGGGGTTAACACATACAAACATACTGGATGCTATTGTTAAGAAAACTCCTTAACTTAGACGTGCTGTCCGTTCAGTTGACGTTGGTCAAAACCAACGGCGACGTTATGACGCAATGTCAACACGAGTAACCTAACTAACTAACTGGTTAAGTTAATGGAAGGTGAGCTAGTAGTTAGCCAGCTGCTTAACGCAAACACAAAACGTCTGTTTGACAAATGACATGTCCTTGTCTCTCAAACAAACCAAATGACAAACCATCTATCGCGGCAACATTCCTAGAAGTTACTTGGAGTCACTTTTTATCTCTGCCCTTGCCTGCTGCTGCTGGCTGTGCTACAAAAAACACCGCGTCCTCACTGACCAGCCGTGTCCTCACTCACCAGATGTGCGTTTTGGCGTCCATGGTCCGTCCGTGGCTCATTACGACTTTTATTCCAGACACGATACGAGCTCGTCTGTCGAATGAGAAGTGCTAGTTTTCGTCTTTGAAAGTGAATGCCGCATTTTAGCGGTGCCAACATCGGCGCCATGTTGACAAGGAAGGAAGGTAGTTAGTCAACACACCGGGTGCGTCATATCCGGTCTTCTTCACCGTTGTCAGTGTCAAAGCTAACGGGCGAGTAGGACTTCTAAACGCTGCGTTTGTCTTTTTTGCGGGAGGGGAAAATAACAGCAGCGAACTGATTTTAAGACGACGTCTTTGGGTGTCTGCATATCTGTGAGTGTGGTCCTAACAGACGGTGTTTGTGCGGTGGCAGCTTGAAGCATAAACTGAGAGTTGAAGCTAACGGAGGAGCACGTTGTCTTCCTTTTGGCACATCGTTAGTAAGCGGGAAGCTAGCTGGTTTTAGCTTAAGTAATATATTTCTTTTAGTCAGGATGCCATGCCACAATCAGCAGCTGAACAATGTGAGCAGTGGCCAGGAGCACCCAATGAAGCAAGTTCGGTTTGCAAACAGTAGCAGCAGTGTCCCTGCAGTTGTGTCCAACTCTGAATCGAGCGATGCCACCACACAGCCTGTCAGCCAGGACAGTCTCGGACCCCAGCTTAAGCTGCTTCCTCTGAACGACCAGATCCGTGAATTACAGACAATAATCAGGGACAAGTGAGTTCCTCACGCTCCTTTACTGACACACAGTCATAGAGTTTAAAATCATACCACATATGTCAGGCCAAACATTGTGTAGCACATTTCAAATCTTAGTGTAGTATTAAAAAAACAGTCTTGGGCTTAAATATCTCACTCTCTGTAAACATGTGGATCATCTCACGTTAACTGACCAAATGCTTCCAGCCTGACCATCTCTCATTTCCCTAAAAAAAAATTCCAATGGTGTGGCACACTTCTTAATAGGGAAACTACTAAATTTTATCTCTCGAGTGTTATTAGTTTGTTCTTAGAAATATTTTGTGATGAAGTCAGGGGTGTTTTCGAGCCTTTTCTGTGGAGCCATTTTCAAATGGCTGTATCTAGAGAACAAGTTAACTACTACCATGAAGTCATAGTAGCAGATATTTGGTTGTAAATTTTTGGGTTTTTTTCAGGGAAATCAGAGATGGTCAGGCTGGGATTTTTTTCTTAGATTTGGTCAGTTGAAATGGAATGGCCCATGTAGCTTCAATAGCAAAGCAACATGGTTAAAAAAAAAAAAAAAACATGTTATGTGATGCTGTCCGTGCATGTGACTAATGTTACGCTTCAAGGAAAAGTCAAATAATTTCAGCTATGACATTTTGTAGCTGTTGCCTCATGTTACTTTACCAAATACAAAGAGAAATAATTACCATCTGTTCCACACAAAAAGATTTGAAATTGAAGCAGTAAAATAAGAGCAGTGAGTATCAACCAGCTCCAGAAATGCATGTGGTGGCTCACTGTGGCTTTGACAGAAAATGATATTCATATGAATATTTTACCTTTCTATTTGCTGAAGTTGATGATCATAAATGGAACAACATGGTATTGTTGTAATGAAAATGCAAAGCTAAATTATTAGATAATCATAAATAAACCACTGCAAAAAAAATTTTTTTTTTACACCTATTAGTATTGTGATAGGCTAACTTGTATATAATAGGCTGTGTCACCTTCATTAAAACGGGATAAGAATCAAGTTAAAAAAAAAAAAACATATATACAATTTCCACAGGACTGTGCAGTGCTGTAAAAAATGAACTACATCTTTAGTGCTTCCATGATTCATTGATCATCACCAAGTGGGAGCACCTCTATGAAAGTAGAAGTTTACTTCACTGGTCTGGAGCATTCAGGTATATGTTAACACAATGCCACAATCTTTTCAGGAATGAATGCCCCAGTAAATTCACCCCAAGTTCAGACCGTGCAATGCTCAGAGAAACTGCAAAAAGCCCAAGAGCTACATCTCACTCTCTAGGCCTCAGTTAATATATTAAATGTGAAAGTTCATGACAGTCCTCTTAAAAAAAAAAAAAAAAAAAAAAAAAAAAAAAGACTGAACAAGTATGGTTTGTTTTGAAGGGTTGTCAGGAGAAAGCCTCTGCTCTCAAAACATTGCAAGTACAGCTTAGGTTTGCAAAGTTGAGCTGAACAAACCACAAGATGTTTGGCCACAGTGCATGTTTTTGAAAACCAGACAAAGCTCATCAGCACAAACACTGCATGCTAACTGTGATGCACGGTGGAGGAGGGGTGATGTTTTGAGTTTATTTTGCAGCTACAGGACCTGGGCACCCTGCAGTCACTGAGTTGACCATAAATTATTCTGCATAGATAGATAGATACTTAATTGATCCCAAAGGAAATTAGGGCATCCAGCAGCTTAAAACACACAATTAAATACAAACAATAAGGCTAAATTCAAACAATAGAGGTAGTTATATAAACTATACAAACTATAGTAAGCTGTACAAGGACTTAGGGTTCTAAAAACAAAGAATACAGGGATACAATGAGTCCGGTAGTGCAGTATATATATGGATAATCATCAATGTACAGATGGATGTGCAACAATGCAAGTGACATTGTATAGTAATAAAGAGATAAAGTGACAGATTTACAGACTATCAAACATCAAATTAGTTACTGTAAAGATAATTAACTGTAAATGTGCAGATAAAAGTGTCTGTACATTCAAACCAATACGATCACCAACATATGTAATGATGATTTTATGTCAAAGTCTGATGGCTCTTGGAACAAATGATGTGTCAGTTGAGCAGTTCTGTGAGAGCAGCCTTCCACTGAACAGAGTCCTCTGTTTCATTATGATGGTGTGTAATGGGTGACTGTTATTGTCTGTGATAGACAGAAGTTTTTCCAATATCTTCCTCTCTGCCACTGTTGTCAGAGAGTCTAGCTCCACTCTGACCATTGACCCAACCCGCCTGACCAACTTATCCAGCCGCAGCACATCTCTCTTCCTAATGCTGCCTCCCCAGCACACCACAGCATGAAAGAGAATGCTGGCAACTATAGATTGGTAGAACATCTGCAAGAGTCTCCTACAGATGTTAAAGGACCCCAGTCTCCTCAAGAAGTATTCTAGAGTCAAATGTGAGGCCATCAGCTACAGCTTGATGAAAATTGTCTCATGCAGCAGTACAGTGATCCCAAGCACAACAACAAATCTACAACAGAATGTCTGAAAAAGAAAATAATCAGTGTGTCCAGTCAAAGTCCAGACCTCAACCTGATTGAAATGCTATCGCGGGACCTTAAGAGAGCTGTACATAAACAAATGTCTGCAAACCTCAATGAACTGAAGTAACACAGGGCCTAAATTCCTTCACAATAATGTGAGAGAGACTGATGAAGTCTCTTTTAATTTTACAGACTTACATAGAGTCCTGTGGAAACTCTTTTTTCACATGAATCCATAACAAATGCCTTAAATAAGTTGCCATCATAAGACTATGATGTTTTTGCTGCTTAAATTGCTTAAAAATGACCCTTTTGATAGTCAAGTTTGCCGACCACCTGATCTAGAACAGTCTAATTCAAACTCATATTTATGTTTTCAGGACAACCAGCAGAGGAGATTTTGTGTTTTGTGCGGACCGACTGGTAAGATCGTGACGTAATTACAGTATTCTGTAAGGGTGTGAAGATTCCATAAATAATGTTTCATTGTTTTTGTCCTGGAAAACAGATCAGGCTTGTAGTTGAAGAGGGCCTGAATCAACTCCCCTACTCGGAGTGCACAGTGACCACGCCAACAGGTGAGGAGGATCTCTGTAATAAGTCATTGTTCTGGTTTAAACACTGGGTTAGACAAAAATGGAGCTCCAGATTTTGACCAGTGGGTTCCAGTGGCTGGATGTTTTAACTCCAGTATGATATGACTAAGTGGGCTTTTTTAGAACAGCTACATTTTGTGACTGCTTCTGCTTCATTTTTTCCCTCAGGGTACAAGTATGAGGGTGTCAAGTTTGAAAGAGGCAACTGTGGAGTCAGCATTATGAGGAGTGGTAAGTTAAACCTGCTCCAGCACACCTATCAAAACAAATTAGTGTCTTTCCTAGGAACACATAAGTCTTCTGTGCAGCTGTGGACTCGTGCTCGACATCTCTTCTGCTCTTACTCATCAGCTTGAGTTATCATTTGCACTGGATCTTAGACTTCTCTCTCATTTGAATACTAAGCTATATAAATGTTATGTTAGGCATGTAAGACAGCTACTTGTCTTTGCTTTTGTAGTGCATGGTCTCTGAAGGCTTTGTTGTCAGCAGACCGCACAACCAGAAGTGACACTTGTTATCTATCCTTTTGGTTTAATGAGACTGTTACCATAGCTGTCTGCAAAGCCTGTTTTGACAGTCACGCTCGACTAAAACCTAAAATTGTTGGCATGTTGAACACAGTATAAAACTCAAATACTGCACCTTTAAGGTTGAACACATCAGGTAAGTCAAAACACCTGCTTCTATTGGTTTCCACACCACTTTGACACATCCTTGTGGGTTGACTTTGAACATAGCCGAGATAGAGCGCTGCAATGAAATGAAGACAGTTTCACAGAATGAAGTTAAGAGTTTGAGCAATGTGTGAACTTTTCTGTGCAGTTGTGTAAGAAAAGCAGGCAGTTCTGCATTTGTTATAGATGCTGGAGGGAAACTGATGCAGCATTGTGATTTTTAAATGGCATCACCTATGGCTTTGTATTTCTTTAACGTTTTCAGGAAAATAAAAAATAAATCTTTAAGATGAGCGCTGCTCATAACTGTGCTTAAAACAAACCGATTTGGTATCAGCGCGTCTTACCAGAAAGATGAGCCACAGATCACACGTAGGTGCGGGTCAGCTGGAAATCCCCACTGATGACGACACCAACTCCAAACCACAAATATATTTGAGTAAACGTTCAACCACCATTTGTTTTCTCACAGGTGAAGCCATGGAGCAGGGTCTCCGTGATTGCTGTCGCTCTATCCGCATTGGCAAGATCCTCATACAGAGTGATGAAGAGACACAGAAAGCCAAGGTCTACTATGCCAAGTTCCCCCCAGATGTGTATAGAAGGAAAGTGCTGCTCATGTACCCCATTCTCAGTAAGTAACTAAGGGCTGAGCTCTTTTTTTTTTTTTTTCTCTCTCCTATCTTTTCTTACTGGTGATTCCACTTTGTCACCTTCAGTTGCACGTAAATGTCAAGAGATGTTCTGTGCAAGTGTAAAAAGAAGTTTTTTGTATTTTTTTTTCTTTTTCATTTTGAAAAATCTCCCTTGAGTTGACCTTCACCACTAACTCTGCATTTCCACATCATGCTGGCCCATTCACACTGCTCTGATAATTATGGTTCTCATGGGGGTAATTATACAGTGCCTGGGAGATAGCCACCAGGCTGCTGAATAACATAATGAGGGCCAACAAAAATAGTATCTTAATAGCCCCGGTTTCCCTGTGTCACAAAGCAGCATTTTTCTGTTCTCAGCTTTAAAAAAAAAAAAAAAAATGCAACCAAGCTAGGCTCAAGGTATATTTTATAATGTCAGAATGATGGAACATATGGTTTCATTGATGCATGCGAACTGGATGTGAAATTAAAGCCTGCCAAGTGCTTAGACTCATGGGCCAATCAGTTAGCACACAACTCACCTACTTTTTGAGATGCTTATAATGGATGGGTTGCATATATTTTAATAATAATTTTTTTAAAATGCAATTACGTAGTTTGTTTTAAGAATCTTTTATGAATTGTCACATATTGTTAAGCTGAGTCAGCGAATTTAACATATAAACTTTTTTTTGGAATGTGAAGCAGACGAGTAACCTCATACTGTCTGTGTCTGCAGGTACAGGGAACACCGTGATTGAGGCTGTGAGGGTGCTGATAGAGCACGGCGTGCAGCCCAAACATATTATCCTACTCAGCCTGTTCTCCACACCTCATGGTAAGCCAGACAGCTCAACACAGCACTCATCACCTGCGTGTTTTTTTTTTTTCCACCCCTCCCAGATCAGACATTTTGTCCTCTATTGCTCCTCCACTCCTGTTTCTGCTGCGTCAGTGTCTTCATAAAACACTCTGCAGCTAAGCACAATGAGGTTCTGTGACACTGCTGATCTGAAGGTTTGCTCTGCAGTCACCAGCAAGCTATGACGTTAGAAAATAGAGTTGTCCTGTGATTTCTGGATGTTCTCGGCAGTTTTATCTCCTTTAGTTGTCGGGCAGAGTGTCATGACATTTAATGTAGATGTTCATGGATTATTTCCACTCAAAGGAAACATTTAAATTTGAAGGATATGTTGCTATAAAATGTAAAAAGCCATTTAATGCTCTAAAGGGGTTGAAGCTTTATAAAGCTGTTTTCACTGGGTAATTAAATCCTGGTGTACACTATATACTCAGTGGCCTCTTTATTAGGTACAGTGTTCAGCTGCTCTTTTTTTCTGAATGCTACCAGCAGGTCCAAATGATCAGTTATCATGATGCTCACTGTGAATGTAGTAAAGCTCATACCACCTTAAAGTGGATGTATTATTCTCTTTCTAGCAACATTTACGCTCACCTGCCACTTCATTAGGTACCTATTCAACTGCTCATTTATCCAAATATCTAATCAGCTCATCACATGGCAGCAACCCACTGCATGTAGGCATCTAGTCATGTTCAAAATAACCTACTGAAATTCATCAGAATGGGTTAAGAAAGGTGATTTAAGAGACTTTGAACATGGCATGGTTATTGGTGCTAGATGTGTTGGTCTGTATATTTCAGAAACTGCTGATCTGCTGGGATTTTCCCACACAGCCATCTCTCGAGTTTTCAGAGAATGGTCTGAAAAAGAGAAAATAGTGAGCAGCAGTTCTCTGGGAGAAAATGCCTTGTTGATGCCAGAAGTCAGAGGTCAGACTGCTTTGTACTGATAGGAAAGCACCAGCAGCTCAAAAAACCACTTGTTACAACCAAGGTATGCATAAGAGCAGCTCTGAACACACAACAGATCAAACCTTGAAGCAGATGGGCTTCAGCAGCAGCAGACCATACCTGGTGCCACTCCTGTCAGCTAAGAACAGGAAAATTGAGGCTGCAGTTCCCACAGGCTCACCAAAATTGGACAATAGTAGATTGGAAAAACATTGCCTGGTCTCATGAGTCTCAGATGGTGGGGTCAAAACAACATTAAGCAACATGAAACCATGTCCATCCCTTTATGGCCACAGTATACTCATCTTCTGATGGCTGCTTCCAGCAGGATAATGCACTGTGTCACAAAGCTCACATTATCTCAAGCTGGCTTCTTGAACATTACAGTGAGTTTACTGTACTCAAATGGCCTCCACACTCACCAAATCTCAATCCAGTAGAGCACTGCGGTGTGGTGGCACAGGAGATTCCCATCATGGATGTGCAGCAACTTTGTGATGCTATCATGTCAATATAGACTAAAATCTCTCAGGAATGTTTCCAGTATATTGTTGAATCTGTGCCATAAATAATGAAGGCAGTTCTGAAGGCAAAATACTAGCAAGGTGTACCTAATAATAAAGTGGCTGGTGAGTGTATATTCCTTTTAGTTACTGGAGGCCACTGAAATGTTGTTGCACTAACTGTTGTAAGTGTCCTTATCAATGTGGAATTAGGCCATTGTCTGCTACCATCATATTCTTTTTAATAATTTACAATCAGGATTTTTAGACTAACAGTGTGTCTGACAATGGTAAAGGAGTTTTAATGAACCAACAGGATCCCCTGTAGTTCCCCTTAGTTGACAGTGCTTTATAGTGAGTTTCACTTCATTGTTTTGTATGGGTTCATTCTCACTCCATTTACAGCTAGAGTAGAAAGCTGCCTCTAACAAAAAGGCACTTAAAAAGCCACAGTAGGAAGCAAGCAGAGTAGCTGATGAACATGGTGGACTTAAAGGTAGATTTTTCCCCTCAGGGGATGTAGAAACAAAAACAGTGCCAAATACCAGATAAATAATAATTTTGTTTGGAAGCAGATGAATGTGTAAATATGCAACTAATATGTTTGCTGTATAAACTTAAAAATTGAGGATTTGTCTGTTGTGTTGCTTCTTAAGGTCTGGGCTCCTGTGTCAGTTTGACCTGAGCTGTGCTTGGGAATTAAGTGAACTGGCATTTCATGGCAGTCTTACCTCAGAAAAATAGTTATTCATGTTTTGGCTGCTGCTTTATGTAGCTGTAGCTACTTTTACTAATTCAACACATCGATGCCTTTAGTTTCAAACAGAAACTGTACATTTCTCTTCTAGGAGCCAAATCTATAATCCAGGAATTCCCAGATATCACGATCCTGACAACAGAAGTTCACCCAGTGGCTCCAACACATTTTGGACAGAGGTACTTTGGCACCGACTGAGTTGAGGACAACCTGAGGAACATGATCTGCAAATTGTTTTGGTTGTGTTTTTCATGTGATTTGCGTTGTATTTGTCATGTTCTCCTCGTTGTGCCAAATACTGCTGCTTGATTTACAAATTTCATAAACTGATATCAAATTTATCAAACTGAAATGTATTTATTTTATGCTGTGTAGTCATGCTATAGAAAGAAAACTGCACATAACCATGTAAAAAGTTCAGCTTGGATCATTTTATTTTGCATGTTACAACATCTGGTGGATCAATAAAGAATGTATATTTGTTTACAGACAGAACAGCAAATGAAACTATTGGTAGTTTTGAGGTGATGAAAAAGGGAAGCGCCACAATCACATACTCCAAAGACAGGTTAAAAGGGACCACATGTGCTCTAGCAACACTGAATTCCTGCCTCCCAACATTTCATCTTCTGTAAATATCCCGTTTGATGAAAGTACATTGCTTCAATAGTTCACTCAATAGAACAAAATATACAGACACCGCCTGCAGCAGGTATGGTTCAAACTCAGTACACAAGAAGAAATAAAAAGCAGACTTTTATAACAATAGACAAAAGACTAGATGCCACTCTCAACATCCACATCTTTCCTAATGTTTTTATACATGCCTTCAAACACCAAATCATATCCCTGATAAATAAACCACAGTTTCAGTCAAATAACAGAAGCCTTTCTCAGACAGGAGCAGCATTCAGTTTGGCTTACTCAACGCAGGAAAAAAACGATCCGACAAAGCAACATAAAGCATCAAAATAAAACCGTGTTAAGAGCCGATGAAAACCCAACTTTTTATGCATACTGAATAAATGTTTGTACTCAGTTAAAGAAGTGGTTTTCAGCTAAGTACATTGTCTAAATACACAAGTTCAAAAGCAGTCTCAATAAGAAGAATCTCTTTCATTGGTATTAAAAAATACATAAACACAGGTACAAACAAAAAAAAAACACATTGCAGAAGATCACTGCCCTCTACCAACCGGTGGATGAGGAGCAGTTAATATATCTGTACAGTTGTATGTCTAAAAAGATCAAAAACAGACATAGAAGAACCTATGTCCTCATATGCATGATTACATGCCTATAACAAAAGCAATTTTCATCTTTGTTTTTTAAATCCCCTGCGTCCACTTCAAGTGTTATCTTACCAGAAATAACTGATTAAAAAAAAAAAAAAAAGGACTGAATTGATAAAGTCTCTCATATGCTCACCCCAGCCATAAATCTAAGCAATCACTGCATTCGTTCTAATCGATGTAGCAAACAGCATTGATATGATATACAGTATATTGAGGATGACTCCACTAATAGATAATAGACATATCAAGTTTGCCATAATACTCAGATGTAAAATGTAATAAGGTCTAGCTATGACCCAATTTATGCTTGTTGTGTTTTTGTTACAGTCACCATTCTGATTAGACACTGATATAATGGCATTCTAACTGCAACAGGGATGCTAAAACACTCCATAAAAGGGCAATAATGATCACTTCTTCCATAAATAAGTGCCCAAAATGTTAGTGCATTGTACTCGAAAGGATGATGAGGAGCAGGAGGATACATTCTGAGGTGACAGACTCCAAAAACAGAGGAATACTTGTTAATAAGGCGCAGGTTAAGTTATTTTGTTTGTTTTTAAATACGTTTAAGTGTAAGTCAAATCTTGTAATCCTGTAAACCCCAAACTTGTAGAGGCCAAACAAAATCTTGAGACTTCTGAAGCCTCGTGTGTGAGCCCCCCCCCCCCCGACCCCACCCCCACCAACCAGACCATAAGGTGCAACACTGTAAGCTTAACTCTGAAACAGAAACCTGTAAAATTGCACACTGCCAGACAGAAGCTTTAGAGGTTTGAATGCCTTGTCAAGATAAATACGGGCAACTGTTTGCCCTGTAATTACAGTTAATAATAAAATAATACAGTTGCTTGTCTGTAAATTAGGAAATACCCCCACCCCCCAAAATAAAACCAATGCTGATGAGAGAAGAGGTGATGCTTCCACTGGTCATCCAATGAGTTCCTTTGTTCATCAGTACGTGAAACATCAGGGTAGAGTTGGCAACGACGGTCCAAATGCAGGTCTTTAATCCTCTCGTTTGGCCCCCTTCAGTGTGTCTGAACGTCCTCGTGATTTGGAATGCATTTACTTCTCAATACACAGTGTGTGTGATACAAGTCTACATCTGTACCAGTGTAAATTATTCCTCCATCTCTATGGTAACAGAGGGGTCCACATCCTCCACTGGAATGATGATTTATAAGAGAAAAAGAAAATCAGCATATAAATTAATTTTTTTTTCTGTGGTTTTGTTGTAACTGATGCAGCTGATAGTTCACCATGTGTTTCACATGACCAACAGGTGGTAGCACAATATAAACACAGCAGGAATTTTAGTGAAGCCTTCAGGTCATTTTAACTGAACAAATCTGCCATTGCTTGGTGTCATTACTGTGGCAAAGAAGGTGCGCACTCCCATCCGCTATGCCTTTAGTCCAAGGTTACAAACTGTGCCTACCGTGCAACCTCCAACGAGGTTGGTTTTTTGATTGTTCAGTGTAAGTGTTCCACATTTGGATAATTACGTTATGGAAAATTCAGGGTCTCTGGATGGATAATTTTTCTCTCATAACTCTCGAGCAATAAATACAACTTTCATAGGAATGAAAATTAAAAAGAAAGCCAAGTACAAGCAACTTATAAAACGCAGGCATTCACTAGACACTACTAATTGTTTCTGTAAGACCTAAAAGGTGTTGGAATCTGGAAACGTTGGGTAAAATATCTGTTTTGAGAATACAGTAAAAGTCAGCAAGCATTTGCCTCTGACTCACTCTTTATTTTTGTTTTTAAATTTAACAGTGCAAAGTAACTGCAAAGGTCACAGTGACCCACAAGATAACAGTAATTAGATACTAACAGATTCTGGGGAAAACGCATGCATTTAGTCTCTTAAGAGGTTTTTAATGGATTAAGAAAAAAACAAAAGTATAAGAGACAATTTTTGGAAGGAAACAGTTTTTTGTTGTTGTTTTTATCTCTAGCGCCACCAATCTCACCTAAATAAAAGCTAAGAAACATACATTTTATGAATCAGGTGCTACTGTGGAGATATGGTGACCACCAGGTCATGACACCTGTCCTAGATGATAAAACTTGAATATGATATACAGTATACTTTGTATTTTATACATGACAGAATTTAAATAAACTCACCCAAGCTTCCCTCCTCAGACCCATCATCTGACTCTTCCCACATGTTCTCGTTAGCTAATAAGGGGTTCTGGGATTCAGAGCTCCGGTTCTTCAAAGGGAAGTAGTGGCCATTCCCTTGGCTGACATGTACGAGGTACAGAAACAGATGGAAGCTTGTTAAATGTCCAGTTAACTATTAACCAAGCTTCAACCATTGATCAGATTCTTCACTCTACATGTTATTCATTAGCCCCACTGCAGCTTGATGTAAAACCACTCTGTATTCTGCAGTCAATGCCATATTGTTCACTCTATCAATTATTCATATCCCTTATATTTCAAACATTGTGTACCACTTAATTATTCCATATTGTACTGATCTCTAATTCTTCCTCCACCGTGGCAAAAGCTGAGAAGCAGAAATTTTCTCAGCCTGTTTTCTTATATTTTTCTGTTTGTTCACAAGATTATGCAAAAACTACTAGTCCAAATTCATGAAACCCACAGGAGAACTTGGGGTGAACAAAGAAAGAATCCATTAACTTTTGGTGAGGATCCAGGTCATGTTCTGTTTACATGATGGGAAAAAAAGGAGCACTGGTTTAGGCAGATGATGCACTCTTCAGAGGCCCCTTTGGTTTAATTCTGTGTATTTCAAAACCCTAGTGCAAACTATGGGGTCACAATTTAAGTGTACAGATGCCAAAATGCCATCAGTTAATTATGGAAATTCACCAGCTGCCTCTAGACAACAAACTCACCTTGTAGAGACCGGGATGAACCACAGTCTCCTATCCTCTCCAAATACCTGCTGCAGATTTTTGCGTATGCCGACGTTAAAGCCATTTTTGTCAGGTCCGTTGACAAAAACTGGAGCTGAGAAGGCCTCTAAAAAAACAAAAATGTAGGTCAGTTTTTTTCCCATGCCTTTCAATTTTTCATACCTTAGTTCACTGACCAAAGAGACCAAATGTGTGCTTAATGAGTGAAATAAAAGGAATAAATATGAATAAATCTCACCTAATGTGGATCTGTTCTTGGCCACAAGCCAACAGTGGTAGCCAAAGAGGAACATGAGACTAACAAAGAACATGAGAGCCACAAACATGAGGAAGAGAACGTGGAACTTTGCTGGCCCGTTTTGCAAGACCCCCTGAGAAAGAGAGAGAAACAGGAGAACTAGAAACCTTTGAACAGAGTATGACAGAACGCTCTGATGAGAACTGCTGACTATAAGCACTTAAAACTGGCAGTATGACGCCATTATCTGATGTTCAACATGAGTCATAAAAGAAGAATGACACTCACCTCCCAGAATTTGAGGAAATACTGAAAAACTGTTGCTGCAATGAATACACAGTACAGCATAGAGTAGGCAAGGAAGAGGAGAAAAAACTTGTAGTTGGAAAAACCCACACAGTTGTTCACCCTAGAAGGAAAAAGAAATTCTGATGTCAAAACAAACTGTATGCATACATTTATTCCAACACTGAAACAGAAGAAGAAGAAGAGGTTACAGCTTACCAGGGACAGTGATGGTCCATCTTTAAGACACACCTTAAAAGCAAAATAAGTTTTTATATTATAAAACTGATTATTTTAATTTGCTGGACAGGACAACTTTTCTCACAGTTTTCTTTATATGTACAGTGGTAGCTATCAGTTGATTTCCTTTGCTAAACCGATGCACTGATTGATCTTTGAGATAATCTCTCCAAGAGATGACATGACAACAAAGGCAACATCCTCTAATTATCACAACAGTCCCTGGCCAACAAATATCTCATTGCCTCTCTCAATCTCCAGATGAATGGATTGGGGAGGAAAGGGTGTCTTACATTTCACAAACGGAGCAGTGGTGACAGCGGTCAGGCTTCAGCACCTGGCAGCGGTCGCAGAACCTGATAGCTGGAGACAAGAGGATGGCTAGTTGAACGGATGACATTTGAGCTGAGCTTACCCTTCCCATACTTCCTGCAGCCCAGAACTTAAGTCTTAGCAATCAGCACTAATGAAAGAGATCCACTGGCTGATTACTCTGGATGGGGATGCTCACAAAGCACACAAAGTTAATTATCCTCACCTATTTCCTTTCACTGCACACAGATTATGTGTGAGATGATGGATTGCTGCTAATTTCTTTTCTCTATATCAAATAATGGTAAGGGGGGGGGGGGGGGGGGGGGGGGGGCAATCTGATCTTTTCACTTGCTTTACCTCCAGATTGGGCTCGAGTAAAAATAGGTAGCTTCTTTGCAATCTCAATCAGGATTTGCTTCTGAACATCTGGTCTGTCCTCCATTTCGTACCTTTGCTTGTCTGAGTATGACAGCTGAAACTAAAGCAAACATATATTCAGCATAGGTCCACAGTTAATGAATAATATTCAGGTTAGTCCTTCGGGCTACCTTTTTGCATGGGGACGCAGGAGGGGTAAATATTGACTTCCAGTAGGTCCAGGAGAACATCACAAAGCAAACGTGAAATAAAAGCAAATAGGCCACTGCAAGCACAAGAAACAGCCACAATAATATCAGAAACAAGCGAGATGTTATTCTAGTTCATGGGTTAGCAGGGCACACTGCTTTTTGCACTAACGTGAGTGGGTAACTTACCTTTTTCCAGTGTACTGGAGATTGTAACTGTAAAAACCACAAAAAAAACAAGGACATTACTTTCGAAATATACACAAGCTGGATGTCACAGACTGACAACAGTCTATAAAACTGTTTATGCTTGCACTAGTTTGTTTATTATTTACTCAAACAACATTTACCGGCTAACACGACTAGCCGGTTTGTCAGGCGGTAGTTAGCTAAGAGAAATAACAGGTACAACAGTTTTGGTATAAAAACAGTTACCGCTGACCCTGTAGGGGCAAATAGAAGATTAATTTAGGTGTGAGACGAAGCTAATTTAAATGAACTAAAACAAAGGCACACCCTTGAAGCCACTTCCTGTTCTTTCTATATCGTATATTCTGTTAACACCGCTGTGCGGTAAACTGCGGTGTCTCTGCCTTAACGATCAAAGTCACAGCAAACCGACACAGTCTGCCGTACTTACAAAGACACAGCTCAAAGACATAGGCGTAGTATGACCACAACACAACGGCGGTGATGATGAGAACAGGTATCCAGGAGAAAACCCTCTGGCAGCATCTCAAACCTCTGGAGAGAGCCATATTCCATCCGAGCTCCGCGCTCTTCCGCGTTCGACTACCATTCCTGGGATTTTCCATCAGTGGCATCTGGGAGCGATTCACTGCACTGAGGCTATCAATGTATTTGGCTCGTTTTCTTTCCTTCTTTTTCTTTTTACAGCAGTTTTAGACGAATATTAATTTCACTGTTATAGAGTTACTCAAATATGCATAATAAGCATATAAAAAGGTCATTTTCTTAGGGGAGAACAGCTGTTATACATGGCAAATTCCTGTCAACTCATCAGAGCCAGGTTTGGTTTATTGGCACTGTTTTTGTGTAATTATTGCTACGCATTATTGCAATGTGTAGCAATACTTAAAGAACAGAACAATCCCGAACGCTTCCGCTCTCCAGTGTAATCATCTGGACACATAAAGCCTGTTATAGGAAGCTGGATTAAAAAAGCAAAATACCAAAGGATACACATTTTAATAGTACCCTTGGAAATGAAAGAAAGGAAGAAACGGGGGGAGGCCCAGGTGAAAATAATAAAAATTAATGATGGAACAATTCTGTCTAGTTGCTTTGGTTCAGGGCCTTTCTGCTGTTAATGTTATCAGTAACATCTGGGCTTTTCCTTCTGTGACAGGTTAAAATTTCTGCTTTGAAAAGTCCAGTTTTTCTATAAGTAAAGAAATGAAGTATTGTGCTTCAAAAGACAGAAGGTTTGAACAAAACTATATAACAATCTGTATATTATGATAGTACCCTCAGGTACAGTCTTGCTTTTTTTTAAAACAAATTAGGACCACCTTTAGCAGGGTTAACTTAACATAATTGTTTTCTGTATGACTTTATCAGTTTCTCACATCCTTGTGGGGGAATTTAGGCCCACTCTTCTTTGCCACATTTTTCTTCAGTTCATTGAGGTTTGAGGCTTTTGTTTATGCACAGCTCTCTTGAGATCCCACTGCAGCTTTTCAGTTGTTTTGAGGTCTGGACTTTGACTGGACCAATGCAACAACTTGATTCTTTTCTTTTTCAGCCATTCTGCTGTAGATTTGCTGCTGTGCTTGGGGTCCTTGTCTTGTTGCATGAATCAGTTTGGGCTAAGGTTAAGTTATCAAACAGGTGCTCAGGTCCTGTGCCTGCAAAACAAGCCCCAATCATCACCCCTCCATCCACTGTGCTTGACAGTCACTATGAGGTGTTCCTGCTGATACACTGTGTTCGGTTTTTGCAGATGTGGTGCTGTGCATTATGATCAAACATCTCCACTTTGGTCTCATCTGTCCAAAAAAACATTTTTCGAGAAGTCTTGCGATTTGTTCAGATGTGACTTTGGAATCCTAAGCTGTGCTGCCATGTTCTTTTTTTTTTTAGAGAGAGGACAGTCTTTCTCCTGGCAATCCTTCCAAACAAGTCATACTCAGTTTTTTTTCTAATTCTATTGTTATGAATTTTAACATTTATCGTGCTACCTGAGGCCTGCAGAGTCTGAGATGGAGCTCTTGGGTTTTTTTGCAATTTCTCTGAGCATACACAGTCTGACCTTGGGGTGAATTTACTGAGGGCATCCACTCCTGGGAAGACTGGCAGCTATCTTGAATGTTTTCCACTTATGAATAATCTTTCTCACTGTAGAATGATGTTTGGAAAAGGTCTTATAACCCTTCTCAGACTGATGGGCAGCAACAGTTGCTTCGTTATGATCATTGCTGTTTTCTTTGGCGTTGTGTTAACACATACCTGAATGCTCCAGAACAGCAAACTGCCAAAACCTCTGCTTTTATAGAGGTGCTCACACTTGCTGATGATCAATTAATCAAGTGCATTTGATTACCAGCACCTGGCTGCTACTTACCCTCTTAATGCTCGTGTTTATTTAATTTTAGTTAAATAAATAATGACATGGTGTAATATGTCATGTTTTTTTAGTTCATCTGAGGACCAAATCATTTTTATGTCCTGTTTTGTAAAACCTTAACGGTGCAAGAGGGTGCACTTTCTTTTTACCATCACTGTAATGTTTAACCTTTGTCATCATCAGAAGAACAGTTTATTTGACACTATAACACTTAAGAAAACAAACTTTAAAACATAAGAAGAGGATTATTTTACACATTTTTTCCCAGTTTTAAAAATTGGATAGTAGAAGCTGATGAAGAAATGATGTGAGATGTGCGATGACAGGCACCCAGCTGGACCTCACCTGGGGAATGACTTAACAATAACATGGTACTTTTTCAATTTGGCACTCTTGTTTACTCCAATGTGCTTCATTTATAGGTTATACAAGAGCTGCATCTTTGTCAGAATAACTGCAGACCTCACAGATGCTTACATTAAATTACTTAGGCTAATTTTTTTGACCTGCCAACACTGAACTAGACTGCGTCTGCATTGTTTGGAGGTGAGACCTGAATGCTGCTGCAATTCATTAGCTTTTATCATAAAGAATAATGTTCACCCTCTCTACTAAACAATGCTCAGTGAATTACTTCTTCTCCTTCTGTTTCTTATTAATGTGTTTCTTAAAGTGTTAACTTTTACATAAAATCAAACAGAAAGTCATGTCGTGGATATTTTGGGGATCATCTGAACAGTATTCCAGTAAGTATAAGCTCTCTGATCTCTCCCAGTTACCTCAGTGTGTGGCCTTTTAGTCAAAATGTACCTTCCTGTTGCATAGTTGAGGTACGAAGTGGAAGTTGTAAGAGTTTACTGCCTCAGCTTCTCACAGAGGAGGTAAAAGGATTGTCTCCAGGGTGTCAGGTTTAGCCCTGTGAGAGCCAGCCTTTCCACTACTTTGTTTATGCCACTGGTCTCTCCTGTGTCGATGCTGGTGCCCCACAGACAGTTGATGGCATGTGATGTTGCATACTGAAAAGCATGAGACTCATCTGGAAGAACAGTGTGCTTGTGTTTTCTTCTACTCAGCGCCACTGTTTTATAGTTTTATTAGAGGTACAGGAGTGTGGTGTCTCCAGCTTCCTCGAGGTGGTGACAGATGTCAGGTGTTTTTCTGTTTTGGAAATGAAGTACTTACAGCTTCTGCACCGTCCTTCTGGAAGTGATTCACTGAAATTTTCTGCCAGATTCTTGCAGTTGACCCCAAATAAGAGAGAAATGCATTTGCATTCATGCACTGCAAGGTTACATACACTGGTATGGAGGCAGAAACCTGCTGCAGCTTATCTGTTTGGGCTTTATTTATTTATTTATTTATTTTGGTCACTGGTTTGATTATCACGCTACTCTGAAATATATGTGAAATACAGAAAATAAAGGTTAGAGGGTTTCACTTAAAATATGACAAAACACATGCACTTTGCAGGAGTGCCCAATAGGAGGCACTGTGTGACTATTTTAAAACCAGAACAGTCTCGCAGACATAATCTGAGTGGTTTACAACACATTGATTGCTTTTTTTACAAGCTCAAATTTGCATGTAGTCAAATGTTAGTTTAATGTGAGCTCATTAGATGTGTTCATCGACTACGAGTCTTGGCATCAAAGGGCACTGAAGCTTTATAATGAATGATTGTGGGTGAACATCAAAAAAATCCAATTATACCAGTAATTAGACTTGTGTGAACATATATTTGTGTTTTTCTGGCTCATCTTTATGAGTTATGAAAAAAGAAACTTAAACCGAAGACTCAACTGATGTCTGTTTTTGAGCGGGCGACTCTCATCTCCATAACACCCCACCCCACCCCCCGATGTACCCCATCACAGAGGTGCAGCTTCAGCCCTGTACGCCTTTTCTTCTCAGATTTTATGGCGTGTCGTCATCTTCTGACGTGTCAGATCAACACAGTGCGTATCAACGAGCGTAATCATCTCCCCATTTTCATTATGTCATGGGACCCCAGATTACCAGAGCATTTAACTGTGGACTAAAAGCCACAGCAGTACCACCTGCTTTCCCCCCTTTACGTAATGCAGACTCCCTCTCTGCAGTGCCTTCTGGGATTGGGGTGTGAGGTGAGCTGCACCCAATACTGACCTCTTGTGTTCTTCCCCCTTCTCTTTTTCAAGGCCTACATCTTCCCCCACTTCAACACAGTGTCCTTCACTGGCTCTCCATCTAACTCCTACTCTCTTTGCCCCTCCACTACCCCGCCTTCCTCTCATTTCAGGCAACAGTGTCGGCAGCCCGGTGATGACAGCTCTTCTCTGATTCAACCGCTCACTGGAGGCAGGGAGCGGCCATCCATCCATCAGCACGGCAGCAAACCCCTCCACTACAAAGTCATTGTGACTAGCAAAATAGTAACGGCCTTTTAATCAAAACATTTACTCCCGTGTAAAAGTAAAAAAAACAGCTCATATCAGCAAGTTGAGGCAGACCCCTCGTCTAAGAGATGTGTGCGAGCAGATCGCATTGGAAGTGCATTCCTTGCCGCCCTGGTGGTAGTCTACATAAACAGACAGTAGGGGCTGGAGAAGAGCCCATTTGGGGAGAAGTCATGCGTGGCTGCAGAAAAGTGCTAAAGGACCACGCTTTACAATGAACCACCATGCAGGCTTATTAACTGGCAAGAGGAGCACAATGGCTGACACAGTCTAGCGTTATTTGAGTTTGCTCTTGTGTTGCTGCTCACTGTTATGCCTTGAAGATGAAGTGGCACTTAGAGTGTGCATTTCATTTGACCCCTGAGACTTTCATGTCATGCAGTTGTGCTCTGCAGTCACGGCTGATTCAGGGAATGCTGATGATGCTAAGCACTTGGGAGGGTGATTCATTTGGGAGGTGTGTGTGTGTGTGTGTTTCCATGTGTATGTGAGGGAGCAACATAGCCTGCGTATGTGTGTGAGAGAGAAAGAGGGAATGGTGGTATTATTAGTTTTCTGTGTTTTCAGGCTTCGTGTCTGTCTCAGTTTCTGAAATGCCACAAGATGATGCAGTATTGAGTTTGGTAGGATTTCCATTTCATTCCCTGCATGCTTTAGTGTCTGGGCTGGGAGTTCATCATGTGTGCATCCGTTTGAAGTCAGTACGGAGCAGCACATACTGGAAAGTCTGCATTCATCTTGACATATTGTCATTGGTGTGTGTCCAGGTGATTGAAGAGTTGCTGGTTTGAGTTGCCCACATTTAGACAAAAGGTATGTGTGCAAAAATCAGCCATGAGCACAGGAGTAATTAGAGAGACAGAGCAGTACAAGAAAATACAGCTATGACTTCACAAAACATGGTCACGCACATCATCTGTAATTTAGTTTAACACAACCCAGAAAAAAGACTTAATCCAGTCAACTATTAGCCTATTAACACCAATGCACTGCAGTGAGACATGTCTAGAGACTTGTTCTGATGCATTATGCATGGATGAATAAGCCAGGTTGGAATCGGGGAGAATAATGCATGCCATTTCTGCATTTTTACGTCATACAGCCCAATGTTCAGACTCTGAGGACAACTGCAGAGCCTCAAGGTCTCGTTCTCACCCCACTGACGGATACGGCGGAGTTCAGACGTCTGGAAAGCTGTTGAGTTGGTGTGACATCAGCAAACGGCACTCGGTGGAGCAGGAGAAGCCCTCAAACGGGGCTATACTTCTGCCTAGCCTCTGCTCATATTCACACTTAACAGCAGAGCAAACAATGACAGGGCAGGGAGGAATTGCAGACACCTCACCCAGCATGTGTGAAAATAAATCTGCTCAAGGGTGGAGACCTCTGTGTCTTCAACAATCATGGAAATTTCAGTGGCCACGCCACAAAAGGAGGACCGTATGCTCTTTAATAAAGGCGTTTCATTCCACACCGTATGCCTTGATGTCCTTTTCCTTGCCTTGATGCTCACAGGATTTAAACAAAAACTGTTTTTCATCATTATCATTGTTCGTGATCTCTATGCCTGTCATCAGACCGATTAATTAAATTTCATCAAGTGATAAAGTAACACCGTGTATTTAACCACATGGTAATATTGGCTGGGGAAATCAAAGGGACACTGGAGCAGCTCTGTCACTTTGAAGAGCCCCTTTGAAAGCTGCCTGTCTAAATGTAAACACCTCTACACCGCTGAAAGCGGAAAGTCTGATGTGGTCCTTTTTAGATAGTGAGAACAAAAGGCAATCTACTTATATCTAAGCTCATTTTCATCACCTAAGGTTAACTTTCCATAATTATAATAGATTGTATCGATTTGTTTTATTTGACTGAGTGAAAGGGAAACGGTTGTTAAGTGCCACCAGTGAGATACAAACAGAGAAAACAAAGTACTGGACTGGATGCAGAGGGCAGCCGGAAACTCTATCATCTCTCAGGGTTAGAAACTGTTTGCTCTGCATTGTATGCCCACCTTTCCATGGAGCACACAGTCACAACATGCATAATACAAGGAAAAATGTACTCATGAATACATTCCCCTTTTTTGGATGTTTTGTATCCGCTTGTTTCAGATTCCGGGCATGCAGTGAGAACACATGAGACCAATAGCCAGAACACCCCCACCCCCCACCCCCACTACCTCAGAAAACAGATTACTCACTAATGGTGCAACAGGGAATAGATTGAGGTAGACAGTGGAAGGCCTCATTGGGTTCTGATGATCCAGTCCTACTGACGCAACCACATCAGGTTCACATGGGAACAAATCAGTCTTCTTCCACCATTGGTGTCTGTCACTCATCCTCATGAATAAACACTGCTCTGCCCATATGTATATGTACACACACACACACACAGAGTGACTACTCTCAGAATTAATGATATGGAACTATTCAAGCATACATAAACTTTTACAGACTTCTTGCCTACTGTATAAAAGGCAGCAATGAAAATTCCAGGTGGCACTTGGCAACAATCAAAAAAAAAAAATTCTGATTTATCACCTCTCTGACAAGTTGGTCGCTGTCCACGTTCACCTAAGAGTCTGGCTGCAAGGTCATCTCGAGTGTCAGCAGTCTGGTACCAGATGTGCTCGGGTCCGTCTGAGCCAGATCCCGCAAAGGATGGATCTCAGACACAGCAGTAATGTGGCATAAAGAAAATCTGGGTGACAACAGCTCATCTGTCTCCTGTGTAAAGTAATTTATGAGCGCCCCATCTGAACCATTCACAAATGAATTCTATCCAAAATTACATACTCATAAATATTCCTATCGATGCCATGAGTGAAGAGGTGACACCATCTAAATTTTCAGTAATTTACATTTCACAAATGTTGAGGAAAGACTCGAGTCTTGAATTGAAGACTTGAATTTGAGCTCGACTTGACTGTTTTCCCAGCCCTGCATGGAAAGGGTCTGGAGTTATCATCGTGCAGGAGATTCCAGAGTAGGTACTTAAGGGAATCTGTTTCCATGCACCAATTTAACACACGGGGACAGAGAGGCAGACTGTGAGAGTGGAATAAATAGAACAGAGAGAGGTGAATGTGGGAGACAGATGAAAAAAGGGACAAGATGGCTGAGGAGTAATGAGAGCAAGGAGCAGACAGAAGGGTAAACACAGCATAGGTAAAAGAGATTTAGACGATCCATGAATGTCGGGGTGCTGACAAAGAAAGATCCAGGTACAAGGAGCAAATCGAAAGCATATGGGAGTGGAAAGGGGCTTATTGATTTAGTAATGCAGTCAGAGCTCCCAGCTCAGCAAGAGAAGGCAGCCAAAGGTGGCACAGTTACTGAGTTGTAAATGGCATTAAGTAATCCCAACCTTTTGCATTTAAAGCCTCCTGATGTAGACACTAATGTGTTTCATGCTACGGGTTACCAAAACAGACGGGGTGACCGTGTTTTGTTCTGTTTCGTAAGGAATGTAACAGATGCAGTCTGGAGCCGCAGGGGGCTGGTTAGTAGTCATAGCACATGTTGTTGACCTTGTCTGCACCCCCAAGAAACCTGGACCGGTCGCTCTATCTGATACATATATGCCTTTGAAGTGCAGACAGACAGAAAGACAGGCAGGCGTAGAAAAAGGGCCCGTGTGCCATTTCAAATCACTGCCTGTGCCAGCGGGAACACTTCATTAGCTGACATTGCTTTTAAAAATAGAATATAATGCATAAACCATGTGTCTTGGAAGTTTCTCATATTGCAAAGATATTTCCTCTCGGTTTGTACAATACAGCTTCATGCCTGAGGGTTCACACTGTTGTAATCAGCTGTAGGAACAAACCAACAAGAATCTGCATGATGCCAAGAGCAGCTAAATTTGTCATTAGTCTATTTGTGAAGCACCTTTAAAAACAGCACCTGCTGACCAAAATGCTGTACAGCTAAAAGAATCAAATAACACAAAAAGAAAATATAAAATGGGAAAACATGGTAAAATAACACCAAAAAAAAACTGTGTTTTAATCTGGAGCGTGGCTCAGCTAGGAGCATTTGCTCAGCAGACCTCAGTGGGAGTGTGCAAAGTTAAAAGATCAGAGAGGTAAGGAGGTCCCAACCCAATGCAATACTCTAAGAACAAACAAAATCTTAAAATCACCCTTAAAACTGACTGGCAGCCGGTGTAAGGAAGTCAGTATGAGGGACATGTGGTCTTGCGTGTGTGTGTTAATAGCCACGCAGCAGCGTTCTGGATCAGCTGCAGTTGACTAAGCAATGACAAATTAAAACTTAAAAGTTTTACATAATTAGCTCAGTGTATGTGCAAGTAATACCTGTGAACCAAAATCTCAGGCTTCAGACTGCTCTGAACACTCAGAGTTTTAGACCGTTTCTTTTTTTTTTCTACTTTTGAACCTGTAAGATGTCTGACGTGATATGATCATGACAGACACAGAGACAAAAACTTGGTCAGACAGTGAATGAACTGAAGGGCTGAAGCAATGCACAGTATATGATAAATAAGGATTATTTTGAACCATAAATCATGCAGTGCTACTCCATTATACACTCACCAGCCACTTTATTATGTAGACCTTGCTAGTATCAGGTTGGACTCCCCTTTGTGTTCACAACTGCCTTAATTCAACAAGGTCCTGGAAACATGGGACATGACAGGATCACACAGTTGCTGCAGTTTTGTCAACTACACAGCCATGATGCTAATCTCGTGTTCCACCACATCCCAAAGGTGCTCTATTGGATTGATATCTGGTGACTGTGGAGGCCATTTGAGTATAATGAACTCAGTGTCATGTTCAAAAAACCAGTTTGAGATAATTCATGTTTTGTGACAGGGTGCATTATCCTGCTGGAAGCAGCCATCGTCATAAAGGGATGGACATGGTCAGCAGCAATGTCCATTGTGCAGTTGGTACTAAGGGGCCCAAAGTGTGCCAAGAAAATGTCCCCATACCATATTTTCTCTTTTTCAAACCATGTTCTGCAAACTCTAGAGATGGTTGTGTGAGAAAATCCCAGTAGTTCAGCAGATTCTCAAATATTCAGACCTGACACCAACAACCATGCCACATTCAAAGTTACTTAAATCATCTTTCTTCTTCATTCTGGTGCTCAGTTGGAACTTCAGCAGGTCATCTTGACCATGTCTATACGCCTAAATGCATTGAGTTGCTGCCATGTGATTGGCTGATTATATGTTTGGATTAATGAGCAGTTGAACAGGTATCTAATGAAGTGGCCGGTGAGCGTAAATGTTGCTGTAAAAAGAATAACAGGTCCACTTTAAGGTGGTATGGGCTTTACCATGCTCACAGTGTACATCATGATAACTGATTTGTACCGGTGGGAAGTAATGTACAACAAATACTTCGCTATTGTACTTAAGTAGATTTTTCAGGTATCTGTACTTTACTTGAGTATTTATTTTTCTGACAAATTTTTACTTTTACTCTCTACATTTTTATACAAATATCTGTACTTTCTACTCTTTACGTTTTCAAAACAGACTCATTACTTTAGGTTTAAATACACGCCTTCAAACATCAAACCGAACTGAGCCTAAACAGAGGAATAATAACAGATAACAGACAATCCATCCATCCCCGGGGCTTATCGCAAGACATGAAAGAGGCAAAAACATATAATTTATGCACTTATAGCGCTGTGCTCTGGGGTTACAGTGGGCCGGACTGAGTGCTGATGCCCGTAAGTTGTGGTCGCGGTATGTCAGCATCTAGCCAGCGCTACTGAAGAGGAGCGAGCATAAAGGGGGTAACTTGTTGTGGTAGCTAAATTCAAATGCAACATTTCTATCGGCTCAACAAACACACAAACTGTTTGTGTGCAGTTTGTCACACAGTGTGTCTGCTAGCTAAAGGTCCAGCTGCTGTATTTCCAGGGAGGGAAAGGAGAAAGGGGGAGAAGTTCTCTCAGAGATGGAGAAAGATGGAAGAAAGAGGACAGGAGAGGAAGAAGAGAGGTTAGATTTAAAGTTAAGGACTGCTCAGTGACATCTGATAAACTGGATGTTTAAAGTTTTATTTATTTTTTTAAAATCAGCTATGATGTGAAGTTGAGTTTTTTTTCTATTGTGAAACGTCCTGCCAAACAAACTGAGGTATTCTAACTAGCATGAAAATACTGCAGTTTAGTGCAGGATAAACAGGTTAGTTTGCTGTACTGCAGTGAGTTTACAGTAAAGCTCTGTGTTGGACTGGTGCAGAGCAACGATGAGTTTGAATTTAACCTGATGAAGCTTAGATTCATTCACTGAATTCAACCTTTTATACCAACTTTATACTCAGTGTAGGGGATGGAAGATAGGAAATATCTTTTTGAATTCAGTTGTGTAAATCCACACAGAGCAGTAAACCTCAGAGCAGCAGCAGCTGATCACAGCCTTCACACAAACAAAATCTACTGGACCTCACAATAGAAATTATTGTGTGCTGGGACTCTTTTCCCCACATTAAGCCACTACAACTGATCTTAGGGTCTGCCCACCTGCTGAATCCCACTGGAACCCCTGACTGTTTAGGTGATGAGGCAGTCACCCTCTACAATGTAGTTAACAACAAATAATTTTTCAAATTATCTTTCTTTTTCTCTGCTCATGTTTTACATGTTTTACGTGTTCAAGCTGAGTGCATTCATTAGAATTAGAATTTAGATTGAAATAAAGTTTGTATTCCCATGCAATAATATTGTTTTAGTATTACACTAATATAGCACCAGGTTCAGTTATTGTTGCACAAAAATAGCTGGTAGAAACGTCCTCCAAAGAGCTACTTTTGCTTTCTTACCTTGAGTAGATTTCAGAGCCTGTACTTTTTCACTTTTACTTGAGTAAAGAAGTTGAGATCAGTACTTCAATTTTTACCAGAGTATTTGTTAACACAAGTATTTGTACTTCTACTTAGGAACAGAATGTCTGTACTTTTGGCACCTCTACTGATTTGGACCTGCTGGTCATTAAGATTCATGCTCTGAGCACCATAAATGTTTGTACAACATTTTACAACAATCATTGTAATAATTGTTGAGATATTTAAGGCTGGGCTAAAGCAATTGACAAAGTAGTTAATCAAAGCATGGCAATTATAATTTTTTGTATTAATTTATTTATTTTATAAATACCACTTGTCTTGTCTCTAATTTGCCTAGCATTGTCACAGGACAGCCATTAATCAGTGAGAAATTTATAGCCATGGTTTATTACTAAGTGTCAAGAACTTGTTTTGGTTTGTTTTGTGTATTTTTTTTTTTTCACAGCACCTTTTATCTGTAGGGGAAAGCTCGTTTCACTGCTGGTCTTTCCACTGATGTATTTTATTTTAAATGCTCCATCTTTCCATTGGCAGTGTCATGTAAACCCTGGCAGCTGCCTCTGTCTCCCCTGCACTGGATCCAGTGTTACAGTCCCACTCCTGTCAGGAGCCACCGGCCAGACCGACAGCTGCCTGGAGAGAGATTCTCGTGAGTCCAAACAGAACCTTAGTTGGGGTCCTTCAGGTCTTAGCATGACTGTAAATCCTCATCTACTCAGTGAAGTCCAAAATATTGCACTGACTCCCACAGACCGCAGACTATACCTACTGTAACTCCAATGCCTACTATGGCATGCCATTCCAAAATGCTATTATAAACTTGACAACATAAGTAATTACTGTCAAAAGAGTGCAAACACAAATTCCTCGTAATGTGTGTGTGATTCATTGATGGAAAACAGTAACTCAGCGGGTAGAAACATGTTTCTCTTGGATAGTCATGTAAGCCTAATATTCTGAGCAACTGTTGTACATCTGGCTTGGATTGAATTCAGGCTACCAAGAGTGGCACGACTGCTCTTTTTCTTAACTTATCTCCACTTTGTGTTTGTCAGTTATTGTTTTAGCGATAAGCTCCTGATGTGAATCATTTGTGCAAGATTCAAGCTGTAAGAACAGCGTGTAAAATCTCACCGGGCGTTGTTGTGCAGTGGCCAGAGATATGCGTTGTATATACTGCAGTGTTTCTGTCTCCAAGACAACAAATTCAACTTGCTCACATGTCATCAGGTGGCTGATAATGGACGTGTCTTGTAGTGATGATGTCACTACCTCCATACAAAGGACAGTTCCAGCATTAACTAGAGTGTGGAAGAGACTTCTCATTTGCAAAAGAGCTCTGTGTTAAGTTGGGGATTAGGGGGGAATTAGAGTGCCAGTGTCACCTCCAAATAGTTCCTCCATCTTTTAAAGTCACATAAAAAGTTAAATCTATGCACTTGGGCAGTGACGAGAACTTTGTTACATTCTATTTTCCATTTGTATTCAATAGCCAAGAAAAATATGGCATAACCAGCAGGGCTACATCAAAGTCGGGGACTGCAAAAGGGAGAAGAGGGAAAGAGAAAGCAACACAGAAAGGAGGGGCATGGTTCATGCTGCTCCTGTGTACCCACACTCCCTCTTCCCACCCTTTGGCAAGTAACAAGCATCCACTGCAACAGTGCGACAGGACTGACTCCAGGAGCTGGGACGGCAGCCGAACTATTTAGATATTTAGCCATACATCCTTCACACTTGACACTTCTCCCTGCAGTCCCTCAACACATTAGCGTAACAAACTTTCCACTTGAGGTAGTTCTCTTGTATTTCTTTTTTTAGTGAAGCAGGGCGTTTAAGAACGTCTGTTTTCTGATGGATGGCTGTACAGGACAGCATTGATTGTCAGTATGTGACTCAGGAGGCCAGGCTGCCTTTGTGGTAATGAAGACTCAGAGCATCTGTTCATGTTTTTTTCACAACCAGGCAAGAATTAGTCTCAATGTGAGTGTAGTAAATTGATATTTAAGTTGCTAATATCAGTGTTTGGTTCACATGACTAATCCATAGAGAATATGCACCCAAACTCTAAAGTTTGCCTCAGCTCTGGGGATTTTTTCAGCATCTTTTGGCTTATTGCTCTGGGCTTTCTGCCCCATGACTTTTCAATGTCACCACTGTGCAGCAACAGGAAGTTGTTTTCAACAAAAACATATGTTTACTACCTGCAAAAGGCTAAGCAAACTCACAAAGTTCATGACACAGATATTACTCTCAAAAGTCAGTGGGGAAGAGAAAAATAGCTTAAAGGGGACCAAGCTAATATATCCCGCTGGTTAAAAACATAGCCTCTAGCCAAATAAACAAGCAGAATACCCACTGGTTTCTGGGCTATCATTTCAGAGCCAGCCCAAGCCTTGAATAGGCCCTAAGCAAGATTTGATTTGGGGCCTCCTTCATACCATTTCATTGTCCCCTGAACTTAATCGCTATTAATGCTGAAGGGTTAAAGTTGATTATTAATTTTTTTTTAGGATGCATTGCTGTTTCAGCCTTTTCAATTCAATTTTTTGATTCAATTCCATTTTATTTATACAGCGCCAACTCACAACAAACAGTCGCCTCAAGGCACTTTATACTGTAAGGTAAAGACCCTACAATAATTACAGAGAAAACCCAACAGTCATCCTAATCTTAAAAATAGAGAGGGTGTCTGTCTCCTGAATCCAAACTGGTAGCTGGTTCCACAGAAGAGGGGCCTGAAAGCTGAAGGCTCTGCCTCCCATTCTACTCTTACGTATCCTAGGAACCACAATTAAGTCAGCAGCCTGAGAGCAAAGTGCTCTATTGGGGTGATACGGTACTCTAGCTGCAGCATTTTGGATCAGCTGAAGGCCTTTCAGAGAGCTTTTAGGACAGCCTGATAATAACAAATTACAATAGTCCAGTCTAGAAGTAATAAATGCATGAATTAGCTTTTCAGTATTAGTCCAAGACAGAAATATTAGAGTGTAGCCAACTCAATAAATTAGTATTGTTACAAGTGTACAAATCTGGACAGTTAGAATAGTCTCTTCTTTCTTTTAGGACATTGGCATATGTAAAAAATTAAAGCAAACCAAAAAAGTTTCATGACAAATGTGGGTGAGTTTGGGGGCCCCCTGGTGGTCAGGGGGCCCTATGCAGCCGAATATGCCGCCTATGCCTCAACCCGGCTCTGTATAATTTTAAAGTCTCGAGTTTGAGAATTTAGCCATTACCATTTTGAACTTTTTGGGGTTTTGGGGGGGGTTTTTTTGCCAACATAACTTTGTTTAGCTAGAAGGATATTATTTCCGCATGGCACAGTGGTGTGGTGTTTCATGCTGTCGCCTCACAGCAAAAAGGTCCTGTGTTCAAATCCAGTCTGTGGTTCTTCTTGTATCTGTGTGAGTTCTCTCTGGGACCTCTGGCTTCCTCGCACAGTCGAAACACATGCATGGGGTTAGGTTACCTGGTGATTAGGTGCAAATTCTTGTTTGTCTCTGTGTTAGCTGTGTGACAGATTGGCGACCTGTCCAGGGTGTACTCGCTGTGTGACAGGTGGGATAGGCTGTCATAGGGCAACTGGGAGGAGATGCAAAACCCAGCTTTAGGGGGGATTCACAAGCTAGTTTACTCCTTCTGTGAGTCCCAACCCCAGATAAATGGGAGGGTTGTGTCAGGAAGGAATCTGGTGTGAAATCCGTTCCAAATCAAGTATGTGGATCTATCGACTGCGGTGACCTCCTGGTAAGTAAGGGAGCAGCTCAAAGTACCTACTTTATTTAGTGCTAACACAAGTGTTGAGTAACTAGTCTGTAATTACCTGTGATACTGAAAGGGATGCTACCTTTGACTAAAAAGGTTTACAGGCTGGAAACAAAATTTACTTGCCAGAAAAGCTGAACAGCCAACTCCTAAGTATCTGTCAGTACAGCTGAATGCTGAAGACAAAACTGCACCTGTCACAGAAAGTATCCGTGCCCTGATAACGTAAACCTTTGAGTTTAATTACAGTGAGTACCTCGTGTACAGTCATGCTGGGGCAAAATTCATCCAAAATTGTCTTCTGGGGGAATTTGGTTGTTTTGCACTTTGGCATAGTCATCATTTTTCAACACTGTAGGTTGCTGCTTGGTTACAAACATGTCAAATGTTGCTTTGTATCTATTAGATGGAACCTGTTTGCTAAGGTAAGGTCATAATTATGTCAGTGTTCATGTCTGCTTGTCCCATGTAGTACTAAACATAGGCTTAAATTAACTTTGTGTAGTGAATAAATGTCTTTACTTATAATGACACGGCTGACAAAAAGAAAGTAGAAAAGTTCAGACTCACAGCTGTCGAGACAGCCTTGCTCAGAGGAGGGACGATTACTCCTGTTTAAAATCAGATAGAGGCTTATATCATTACCCTTCAAAGTAAGCACTACTGCTGTGTCTAAAGCATTTAAAGAATGCCCAGTACATATCAAACAGAGCAGAAACTGCATCCCTGCGTCATACAGAGCTCTCGCAGACGCCCTCAGCTTTACAGTTGGCACCTGCAGGTGCTCGTGGTACCATCGACTGCAACCTTGACAGACAGAGATGAGGCTGTGTTATTTTGTTCTTTTGGGTGACTTGTGACAGTGGTTTCTGTGAACTCTTCTCCACACTCCACTCTGAACCCGTGTGTTTGGTCGTGTTGAGGACAGCTGGGGTCATAACACTGCTCAGATAATCCCCATCTTTGACGTCTGTGTTCGGCCCCTAATAGAAAACAGACACCATTAATAGCAGATTCCAGCCTGTGATTAATGATATTGATTCAGTTTTCCAAGCCTGTGTTTTTCTTCTTCTCTCCGTCTGAAATATCTCATCAGTGTTGCCTTGGCCAATTAGTCTGATTGCTCTGCACGGGCATCAAAGCGGGGCCTGATAGGTCCTGGGCTGAGTGTTTGACATGCGCCAGTGCTGGAAAACAAGCCTGATGTCTCTTATTAGAACTTTTCTCACATAATTAAACAAGACATGTTAGCTATTTCAGCTGTGCTTTACTTCTGCTTACACAAATGGTTACAATGACTACAATCTACACTAAATAGCCTCCAGGGGATTAATATAGGTGATGCAGAGACAAAGGAAGAGGATAAGTGGCCTGTCAACCTGTTCAAATCACCTTTTATTACGCAAATTCAAATGCACTTCTGTTGATTGTGCGACACTATCACTGGGGAGATTAAAGTGGAAATCTTTTCACAATGAAACCTCTCATGAGGAAATGTCATTCAAAAAGAAAATGTCATTCAGCAGGGGATTCACAGATGCATCACCACAAGGACAAGTGGAAACAATCAGTACCAGGAAAAGAATGACGACCAACAAACCACAAACACCTACAGCATTCTTCTTTGTTTAGCCTTCGCATGAGGTGGAGACACATGACTGGCCGCACCTTTGGACACGTGATGCCGATAGAAACCCTCTCTTCAGTGCATAATTTTCCTATTTCATTTAGCTTAAAATGTGTCATGCTCACAAATGTTATAAAAACAAGGTACCACCAGCTGGGGAAACACAGCATGACCACATAAATGATTTGATGATCATAAAGATTCTGCACTCTTTCATGCACAATTAGCAATACACAAATCCAGCTTCTTCCTTTATTAACCCAGTGTTACTCACTTCCAGAAGTTCCAGTCCAATGCCAATGCTCTGTTTGACCCTAATTTGAAATCTGTATATCACACACTGTATGGAAGTATCATAATTAAATAAGGCAAATATTAAATGCAGTTGTGATCAGAAATTCACATATACTCATCAAGGGCATAAATGTCATGGTAATTTGGGGCTTTTAATTATTTCTTAGAAGTTCCAGGGTGGAATGATTTACAGTATACATCTTTAATGACTTTATTTTGTTTTTTTCTGTAATCCACACAAGGTCAGAAGTATACATACAGGCTCAAATATATAAATGCACTCACTTAAATCTTCTAATAAGTTCTGCTGAAGGTTCTACAGTGTCTTTTAACTTGACAAGGCCTATTAACTTCTCATTAGTGATCATGATGGGGACTATGACTCGTTTCTCTTTGCCAGCATAAGAAGGATTTGTTTGACAGCGCTCATTGGACTGAATAATGCTCAGAACAATGGGAAAGTCCAACGAACAGTGAAGATCAAAGAAGGAGGACTGTAAATTTATACAAGTTGGGATGGTCTCTTGGAGCCCTTTATGAATAACTGCAGATTCCAAGATCATCAAGTCAAACAACTGTACATAAGTACAAATTATTTGGATGTTTCACCACTTACCTGAGGTCTGGAAGACCCAAACTGTCACCCTCAGATAAAAGGAAATTGGTCAGGATGTTCAGGAACAACCCAAAGACCACCAAGGCTCAAGCCTGCCATGATCTGGAAAGTGCTAAAACACCAGCGTCATTGTCATGAACAGAGAGGGTCCCAATCAAGAAAGAAGCCCCTGCTCCAAAATCAGCACATTCAAGCTCGACTGAAATGTGCAACTGCCCATTTGTGGCTGTTTGACCACAATAACAAAAGGTATGTTTGGAGGAGTAAAGGTGAGGCTTTCAAACCTAAGAACACTGCTACATTGCACACAGTGGTTGTACTATAAAAGATGGAGTACTACCTCCTAATTCTTCAATGCCAAACACACATCAAAACAGTTTTGGAATGGATAAAGCAGGCTAACATTAAGCTTCTGGAATGGCCTTCCCAAAGCCCCGACCTCAACCATGTTGAAAATCCATGGACCATGCTTAAAAGTCGTGTCTGTTCCAGTAAACAAGCCAATTTAAGTGAACTCTACCAATTTTATCAAAGAGAGTGGTCAAATATTCAGCCAGATTTATGCCTGAAGCTTGTTGATGGCTACCAAAAGGTTGAGGTGCAACTTGCTAAAGGGACATTTAACCAAGTATTAGTGGAGGTGTATGTATATATTTGTGTGCATGTATCCTTTTGACCCTTTGTGGATTAGAGAAAATACAAAATTAGTTCAAACTTCTGCACCCATTTCTTGTTTTTTAAAGTCATTAAAGCTGCATGCTGTATAATCATTACACACTGGAAAAAGAACAGTTGAAATAAATAATTAAAAGTCCCAAATTACCATAACATGCCCATGATGAGTGCATCTAAACTTCTGACTACAACTGTACCAATGTAATGCACTGTTTTGTTAAATTCACTCAGCACTTCAGTGAGCTTCAGATCAATAGGATCTGTCAAGTTAAATTGAACCTTTATGATTCTCCCCCTGGGGAAAAAAAAAAAAACCGACAATGTAACTAACTGAAAACATGAGATTTCTTATCTTTGTTGTAATTGGGAAACCTGTTGTGAGCTTAGCTTTTCACTATGACTTTGATCTATTATCTTTCAACCAAAATATTTCAAAATAATTAATTTTCTTTTTTAATTCCCCAACTCAAACAATACATACTTAAAGATTTTAAACTAGATATCTGAATTAGAGGAACACTCCCAGTAAATAAAATAATAAAACAATACATTTTAAACTCCTCAGTATTTTCATATCCGCAGTGCATCTACTCAAAGTGAGAAACCACAGAGAAAAATCATCTGACACTGTGGTTTTCTTCAGATGTTTTGACATCTTTCAGTAAACTGTTCTGGTTTTACAGCACATATTCTTATGGCTTTGGTTTATTCTAAACCACAGACTGTGTAAAAAGGTGTGAAAGGCCACTGCATAATCTGCCACATGGGTTGTTGAACTTCTGGTTTGCAGTTTAATATTATAGCTGGTGCAGTCTTTTGTTTTGTTTTGTTTTGTTTTGTTTTGTTTTGTTTTGTTTTGTTTTGTTTTGTTTTGTTTTGTTTTGTTTTGTTTTGTTTTGTTTGTTTTGTTTTGTTTTGTTTTGTTTTGTTTGTTTTGTTTTGTTCAAGGCAGAAATGATTCACTTGCATTAATGGATGGGGTTCTATCCTATCAGCTAACAACAGCAAGCTTGGTAAAGACGGTGGATCCATATACTGTGTGTGCAAAACAACCTGTAACCTACAATGCAAAAAATACTAAAATTTTACTCATCAAAAATTGAGCACAGCAGTGTTATGCTTTTAGTATAATTATTAGAAAGTCATATTATCTGTGTAGCAACAGCGTAATGGACTGGACTGGTAGTTATATAGCACTTTTGCTACTCTATTTGAGTACTCAAAGGGCTTTCCAAGGATATTTTGACATGCGCTGGCCTGCCGATTGGTAAATGTCCCACTATACCTCCTCAGCCACAGGTTTCCCATAATTAGAAAAAAAATGTTCCAAAAGGCACAAACAGATTTTAGTACAGGTTCCAAGGTCCAAAATTTGGACCAATTGTTCAGATTGTGAAAGTAGGCATAGATAACCTTTAGGCCAAGCTTAATAAATTTAGGGATGGACACACATGAAATATGCATAATGAGTTGGCGTGGCACTTCATGTTCAAACTGGCTGCCATAAGGTGTGGAAATGCAGGAAAGAACGTGAAAAAACTGAGCCATCAACACATTTCTGCCTTGAAACGTCTGAAACTAGCTTTATAAACCACTTTGATTACATATTTAATACATTTCTGTAACACATAATGTCAGTCACCATGGCAACTTTCTTGGACATTTTACAGCAGGTTACAGGAGCAGCTACACTACTTGATGGACTACTTGCATGCATTCACCACCAGAAATAAGATTAGATTCCTGCAATAAAGAATTGACTGAATTAGTACAATCATCATATTTATCTATTTTCACAGGATGTTTTGAAGACCTACTAAAGCAAACCTTAATTAACCTGAATAAAGGGAAAAGAAGGAACATGCAACAGTCTAACTATTATCCCCTCTACATTTTAGGTAAAATTGTCCACCATTTACAGAAACTAATAATTTTTTTAATAAAAGTCACCAAAACATATGACTTATCCTAAAAATGTAACCCTGTTCGAAAGCTTTTATTCATGTTATATTGATGTTTGGTACCTGAAAGAAAAACACAGTCAAAGCTGCCCTGAGCTGGCAACATCTGCCCTGTGACCTTCGGCCATAAAGATGAGCGAGCCATTGGAAGGCCACCATAACACAAATGCATATGTCCTTGTCTATTTGTTTGTAAGTTATTTGTTTAATTTTTTTGTTGTCAAAAATATGTGCATAAAAAAATTATCTGTGACGTAATGCTTAACTATGATATTTAGGATTCGCATGGAACAAATCAGAATACCCCACAACCGAATCGGTATGTCGTACAAGTTTAACTACGCTTATATGCAAATGATATAATTTGCGTAAAATGAGGAAAACACATATACTGGTAGACATTAACATTAAGCTGATGTATGATGATTATTAGTGTTTTTTACCATGTTAACCTAAATTTAAATTAAAGTAATGGATCAAACAGTTTGAAATAAGGGCACTCTGAGTACAATGGCAGCCTTCTTGAATTAATCGCTGGCTATTTCACTGCAAGATGACATAGGCACTTGGCAACTTTGCTTTTATTTAAGAATATAACCAGAATACAACAGCTGGCAAATATCTGAGTCGAGTCCCCTATTGCAAAGAAACCCATCAGATTAATCGGCATAAACTGACTTTGATTGATTGCAATGTGGTGGCAATCTGTTGATGCTTATAAATTAGACAGTGATTATTTTTGAGGGTTACCTGTCTGAGAATGATTGCAGCCAGTCCAAGTTGGACTGCAGTTGTTTGGAGACAGGTTGCTTCCCACCAGGCGACCTGTGCAATCACCTTGCCATCAAAAGTGGTCACCACAACTACTTGCAGTTGGTCACTTAATGTGAAAATATTCAATGCAATCACCAGACAACCACCTATTTTTGCTAGTTGCAAGGTAGTTGTTGTCCTATTTGCACTCTAGTGTGAACGAGCCGTTAAGAGGCCATTCGTAGAACGGAGGTTTGTGGCACGTCTTCATTTTTCAGCACCAGAGGTTGATGCTTGCTCTAAATGCTGGAACCAGCTTCCTCTCCACCACTACAAGCTCTGATGAACATGCTGTGAGAGAGAAACCGCAAATATGACAGAGCTGACAACTAACTGGTGAGCAGTTAAAAGAGACATCCTTGACATTCAGATAAATGCAGTTATTATGATTCTGAATAAGAATAGGAATAAAAACTTGTATTTCTGTACTAATAAAATTGTATTAATACTGGAGTTTTCAAAATATTATCTTTAATGTCACTCACAGCACATATTAAGGTAACACATGCTTGTGAACTGCTTGAATGTGTGATTTATGATCAAAGGCGTATGACATATGTGATGTTAGCCTTGCTTCTGTGCAGATGCTGCTCTCACTGTTCAGTTCATAAAGATGTAAAATGCAAAAAGTTATGATTTTACACTTAGTACAAAAACAGGACGTCTATTGATTCTCATTACTTAACATGACTTCACAGAAATTTCATCAGAGATTTTGCTTCAGTGATGTTGTAACCAGTTACACTGAATTAGCCTAGCATACAATCTGCAGCCTATGGCTCATGAATTGTTGCTACTGAATTTGTTGACACTAGAAACATTTCTGAGCCTTTGGTCCATATTAGCACGATAGCATCCATGATCTGAATTTCCTATTCCACCACTTCCCAAAGGTGCTCTACTGGATTGAGATCTAGTGACTGTGGAGGCCATTTGAGTACAGTGAACTCATTGTCATGTTCAAGAAACCAGTTTGAGATTATTTGAACTTTTGATAATGTGAGTTATCCTGCTAGAAGCATCCATCAGAAGACCAGTACACTGCGGCCATAAAAGAATGGGTGTGGTCAACACCAGTAGTCAGGTAGGCTGTGACCCAGCTGTTGCAGCAAAAATTGAGACCAGGCAGTGTCATTAATGACCATGTCTACATGCCTAAATGCACTCAGTTGCCGATTGGTAATTCAGATATTTGTGTTAGACAGCAGTTGAGCCAGTGTACCTAATAAAGTGACCACTGAGTGTGGAGTGGTGAGTAATTTTCAAAGTGTTTCTCTCTCACCCTTGAGTTTTCTAATAGTTCCAAAATACTGAAGGCAATCAAATCTGCTCCTTCCTGCCAGAGTGATCTGTGCTTTACAGCCTACATGGCTGTAAAAGCATGCGGCAGTAAAGTTAAAAATTTGTGCAGCATTTGGTTCACATGTAACATGCCAGGACCAGGAGTGAGCATGCGGTGGAGGAGGAGACAGGCCTTTTCTAAGAGAAAAATGTCGCACAGTCATGTTCCAGTGGCTCCTTCTAAATATGGGAAATATATCTTAAGTGAGAGATATGTATTTGTTGCACACCGTGCGCCCAAACATGCTAACGGCATTTTATCAATTCAGTAATGACATTCTCATCCACTTCATCTCCACAGGGTGCCCCACCCTAACTCAATCCAGATGAGCTCCATCATGTCATACTTGGAGGGGAACCAATCTCACATGACAGAAGTGGGTGGGTATTTCTGTACTTCTGATAAAAATGGGGGAGAGTAGGAAAAACATTTCTAAAGGGACACTCTATTAAAGAAAAGGCATGAGGCCTTTTCCACAGCTGTTTTGCACATTGGCCTGAGTCAAGCAGCACGGCTGGTAATGGAGTGATAGGCAGTGTGAAGGCTCGTTCCACTGAGGGCCATTTTATGGTTTTCAGGGTGTTGGAGAAGTACACTAGGAGGACCGCACACATTCGCAACTTTTTCTATTTGTTTCTCATACAACCCTATGCATGCTGAGGAGCATTTCTAATAAAGTAAATAAATAAATAAAGCATTATGGAATATTTTAGGTTATGGATAAATACAGAGTGCAATCACAAAGTTCCCCTATTATTCCAATAAAAAGAAAAAACATTAACCTGATTTAAATTTGTCTGATGTCCCCTTCAAGGTGTTCCCCTTGTACACCTCTGGACAGCTTCCGCTGCTGCTATTTTTAGCTCTTTCCTATTCCTTCTATCGTCACATGGCTTCAGAGGTCCAGTGTCCATATCCCAGTGGGTTAGTACTATTTTGATGGCACTAGAAGGATCCAGGCAATAGTAGCCAGGTGGTTTTAATGTTGGGGCAGCAGCAGTCTGGTCTGAGCAGCAACAGAACCTTGAACAGTTAAGCTTGCAGACACCTCAAACAGCCGCTCACATAGATGATCTCTGTCCACCAGTTCCCACAATTTAACTGCCTGGCATGCAAGAAAAACTCATTATATGAATGCAAGCTTCAAAGTTCATTTGGCTTTGTGAGCTTCACGCGCACTGATTGCCTCACTTGTACATTAGAGTCAATAGCAATACTAAAACAGGCTGTAAAATTACAATGGGACCATAATGTTTAATGCAGTTTCTGATGTTTGCAGTGCACGGCAAGACTTAATGTTTCCTTTCTACACAGCCAAGCCTTATTTCAAAGCCTGCTCCGGTAATCGCTTTGCATTTATGCTCAAGAGTGCTTCGGTCCAAATGCAGACACTTTTTGAGAGTCATCGTTGTCACGCGTGATTATTTGAGTAGATGTAAAAAGACTACATACATTTTCCCCCATAAGTTAAAAAATAGAGTAAAGAATAATGAGAAAACAACAGAAAGAAGTGCCCAGGTTAAAGCAGCAAAGAGTTGTTGACTCCAAGTGACCACAGCAAATACCAAAAGCTTTATGTCTTCTGTAATGCCCATAGCCCATTGACTATAAAAGATGTAAGGGCATAGCAGTTGTATTATGTCACAAAGTGGTTTATGGTTTATGCATTTTGCTAGCTTTCACTTTATGGCTGTTCATATCTTAATTTTCTGGAGCCAGAAATGACTATATTTAGATCAGATGCTGGAGTGCTAACTCATCAACAAATGCTTGCAAGCTTAGTTAAGAAGTTGCATCCAGGGTACAATCATGGTAAAATAAAAAAATAAAATATATATATATATATATATATATATAGACACACACACACACACACACACACACACACACACACACACACATAATGAGAGAGAGAGAGAGAGATGAACAAAAACAAAAAGAATCGGCTATGAAAGTCAGTGTGGAGTTTGTGACGCATTGTCGGTGCAGGGTTTGCCTGCTCAGGCGAATGGGTCTCAGGGGCTCTTTATTTTTGAAGCTTGACTGCAATTTGGATTAGAGAACCAGTGGTCCCAGGGAAAGAGACGCCAACCCTGACAAGTTGCTGGAGGAGCCGTCCACAGGGTCACAGAGGCAACCCCATCCCCTATGACACTAGAAGACATGCATGCAACCTCATGTACGTGCATACACTCACACACGGTGCACGCATACTGCATGTCCTGGTGTGAGTAGGGGAGAGCTCATCAGTGTGTTATTGTTTACTGTCTATTCTTTCCACTACACTTCCTTCTATCTCATCCACTCCTCCACCTTAAAAAAAGCATCTTTAGCCATGGAAAGCAGCTGCAAGACAAATTCAAACAAATGATTTTCCAACTATTATCCCGTTCAAGTGTATTCAAATAGACACAGGAATTGTTCCCCTCATACTGGTCAATGGATGCATTAATTTGTCTTATACTTCGTGTAATGCAATGAGGGCAGTGAATGTTTTGATCGGGAGATTCCATTATTACTGCAAAGGTTAAGCCTGCAGAAGTCTGGCTGCGGTCTGATTGATGGAATTAGAGAATACATAATTGTTTGCCAGTCACATGTGTCATAAAAAGAGATGCCAAACCCTTTGTAATAAGGATTATGTGTCTTTTCCATGGATTCATTTCTCCACTCCGTGACATTATTGTGTGAGCTGTGGGGGCCTATCTCTCCCATCCTGACTGTCTTTGTCTGAATGCACACACGGGCCAACTACCTTGACTTTCCACTGTGCACTCTGAGGTTTTTACTGGTCAATGTGGATACAGAGCACCACTGGCCAAAACCTGTAAAAGTAGCACAAGCATGTTTCACAGCACTACAAGGTGTGAACTAATAGAGTCTTTGAGTTTGGCAGCAGAGAAACCTTGAAGCGAATCCTTGGACCTTGACTAACCCGAGCAGATAATTGTCTGTGATTTTGCTTTTCCTCAGGAAAAGTCACAGTGGTTTATGATGAAGGACACTGGAGGATTTTTTTTTTTTTAAATACATGTGTGAAGCTGTTTATTGCTCAGCATATTGATTGACTTTAAGTGCTCCCACAGGCACCACAAAGTCAAATTAAATAGCCACAGTTGTATAAATTCTCCATCTGAAGGTAAATACAAAGACAAGAAGAAACCTTAAATAAGCAAATATAGAGAGAGCCTAGAAGAGAAGCAGAGAGAAACATTAATTGATTCATTAATTCATGTTAATCTGTCTGTCCGTCTGTTTCTGACTGTCACGCCCTTCTTCTTGCTCATGATTGCACTCACTGTGAATGAAAACTGGCAAAGCCTACTCTGTCTTTCTCGTTCCTGGGTGTACCCAGTGATTTGCACCTTGTTGTAAACCTTCTGTATTTTCATTCATGAAATGCTGATGTTGTGAATTCTGTCACCGTTCACTTTGATTGTCTTCTGTGGTCAGTGAGGCCTTTTGGTGTTGCTGAGCTCTGCAGGGCATTCATTTTTTAAAGAAAGAAGATTGTTGGTTTGGCCACTCCTAAAGTTTTTTGCTGTCTCTCTGATAGGGTCATTCTGGTTTTTCAGTCTAATGATGACCTCACTTACAATAAAATCTCTTTTGACCTCATATCAAGAGTTCCATTGAACAGCTATGAAATTCCAGTTCAACACTGTAAATTGATCTTTTATCCGCTTCTTTGTCGTGACATAACAGGGAACCAAGCCTGAAGTGGCCTTGAACCTTCTTATCAGTCAGTTGTCCAGTTACTATTGAGCCTCTGAAATTGGGGGAGCATGTATAAAAATGGCTGCTAATTCAACAGTGAATTTAATCCTTTTGAATTAAAGCTGAGAGTCTGCTCTTTAATCACATATTGATTGTTTGATTGTAAACCCACTGTAGTCCTGTGCAGAGACAAAATTACCAAATAAATGTGTCATTGTCCAAATACTTATGGTCCTAACTGTATTTGTGTACTTTGACCTTTGGAGAATTTTCAGAATCGCTTCCTGTACCCCTCCCTGTTTTCTTCTCCCACTTCTCTGCCCATTATACTTCTCTTTTCTCCTCACGCTCTGTTGTGTTGTTTTTCTGTTTTTCACTCCTGATTTCTATGGTGACACTGCATTTCCCAGGAATAATGGAGGCTGGGGGATTAGGAAGCATGAAGGCGGATGGATGGCTTTCTCATATAAAGGTAAGAAACTCCAGGAGCTAGGTGGATGGGATCAGCAGATGTGTGACATGAGCTCAAGCCTCTAATTGGAGACTTTTCCTCCACTCTGAGGTACAGGAAACCAGGAAGCATTTTCACAGAAGACAGACACCTACCTTCATGACATCTTGTCTAAACTAAGAGGCCACTCTAAAACACTACTTTATCCCTGTCATAACCAAACACGAGCTATACACATACCAAACGTGCATATACACATGCAAAGTTACACATCTCCTGTGCTCCAGCACGTAATGACATCATCAGATGCCACTCGCAGGTTTCATCACAGTGAGGCTGCATGCTGACAGGATCCCATCCAGCGCAGCTCCACATGTTACACGAACTACACACACTCACACTGCAGAAATCTCAAGTCAAAACACATCAAGTGACTCTCTCTCTCACACACACACACACACACACAGGCAGCAGGCAGCACAGGAGGTTGAACAGAAAAAAAACTCGGTATGTTTAAAATCTGATTTGACTTGTCAGCGTGAGCAGTTTGGGCTATTGGTGGGTTTGCACGGATGTTTCACTGCAGTGTGCAGTAAATCTAACACGGTGTAATAAAGGAGTTGAATTTGTGGTCATGTCAAAGGAAATGCCAACCTCTGTGGTATAACACTACTGGCCTTTAGAAAGTGAGAGACAGAGAGAGTGTAGCTGCTGTGCATGTGTGCGTGTTTGTGTGTTTGAGAGCCTAAAACATCCAGTGGCTGCTGCGCTCCATATTTGCCTGACCGCGGTAACCACAGGCGAGCCACAGCTAAGCCTCCAAAGCCAATTAAAATGTTATGAAGTGCAGTTCCCTTTATTTATTTATTTATTCCTCCTGGCGGGGAAACAGCCAGACAGTTATTGTAGCTACACAAAACTGGCTGCGAGCGTCAGATCTCCACCTCCTCCCACCGCCTGTGGGAAACCTGTGAGTGGAGGTCCCTCTGAGGCCTGGCGGGACACACCAAACCTCCAGAATTTTTGAACAAGCCTTCAGACAGACTCATGGCAAAGAGGAGAAGGCATGCGCGACTGCCTGCCATGAAGCAGACATCAGACAGAGGCCACAGGAAAGGCCTTCTTGCTGCTCTGAGACTGGCCTACTCTCTGCATACCGAACATATTGCACACTGACCACGTAACCCCGCGCCATCAGAACTAAAGCCTGTGAACACCTGTGCAGTGTGTGTGTGTGTGTGTGTGTGTGTGTGAGGGAGAGAGAGAGAGAAAACTGTAAATGAGGAGATCGCCTCCCTTATAAAAACATCCTGCAGGTCCAGCTGAACCCACACCGGAGTCCCCAGCAGCTCTCAGCTCCACACACTGCACTGCGCTGGCAAACACATTTCTCCAGGCCTCACACACATACACATACACACCCCAGCCCTTGTCCCCAACTTGCTCAAGGGAACCACAACCCCGCTTTTCCCAGGCTGTGCTCACTTTGTGTGTCACAGGTGCTTGAGTACAGAAACAGCAGCCTGAGCCTCAAAAATAGTCCCGCCGCACACGCCGTCGCAGGCGTGAGAGAACATGCTTGATATCGCCTTGGCAACATCTTTATTTCTTTGCTGTTTTACCTTCGCCCCAACAAAATGCTTCTCACCTAAGTCCATGTACAACACCAACACCCTGCAGATGACAAGGCATCACCTAAAGTAATACCCAACTCCTGATGTAATCCACCTGGCCTCGCTCTGCAGCACAAGTATGCCTCTGCTCGCGTGTGTGTGTGTGTGTGTGTGTGTGTGTGTGTGTGTGTGTGTGTGTGTGTGTGTGTGTGTGTGTGTGTGTGTGTGTGTGTGTGTGTGTGTGTGTGTGTGTGTGTGAGTGTGGAAAGGAAGAGCTCTTATTACTTTCCCTGAGTTTGACAGTGTGTCTATGTGTTTTAGGCACTACAATCAGAGGGATTACACCTGATTGTGTCCACTATCTTGCTTACTGTGAAGTAACTCCTTTATCTTCCTGTTCTCTCTCTTTCCCTCTCTCATCACACACACACACACACACATAATCCCTCAGGGCTCCTCCACCTCCTGATTGAGGAATGTTTTTTCTCGCTCAGCCATCAACATAGGGGGAAATTGTTTGTGCATGCGCACATGTGCACAGGCAACAGAGAGAGACAGCTCGTAGAATGCCTAAGTATTAGTAGCAAGACAATGTCTCATGTCTTTGCAGGTTGAAGAGACAAAGTAAACAGCAAGTAAGCACAGTGGGAACATGACGTGCTGTGCCTCGATCAGGCGGAAAGTTCCACTGCGCACGCATTGTTTTCCATCAGTAATTGTGCTATCAGAATAGATCACATTTGAGTCATTATCGTTCTGTTTGATATGGAAGATGCATAGCATGAGAAAATCAGCTGCAAACCAAATTACAGAATGGAAAACTTTTTCTTTTTTCACATAATGGCTGAGAAGACATCTTTCATCTTTTAAATCACATGTCAAATAGTTTTTTCTGGTAACCACTTGAGGCTGTCATTCGCTCGGAAGGACAATTTGTCAAAACAAAATACAAACGCCCATGGATGAGGTTATGAGAAGGATGCTCTGAAAGGAATGAAGGAATTCAGATTGCATGTTCTGAAAGAGAAAGGGATCCAGTTCTGTCGGTCGCTGGATGAAGAATGACGATGTTAATGGTGCTCTTGTGGGATGATGAATGTGTAAAGAGTTGTGTTTCTCCAGAGCCCAAGAGGTGTGCTTCCCCACTCTCCGGATCCTCTCGAAACCTTTGATATCATGACTTCCCCGCAGCGTGTCTGACCCTGGCAGGAACACCAACACTTATCCTCCCCTCTGGACAGAGTGGAAACATTTGTATTTGTCAAAATGGTAGGGAAAAAAACTTTGCAAGCCAGAGAGACTTTTCCCACACATCTGAGGTGCAACCTGGAACAGCCTGCAGCCCTGCAGCCACTAAAACTGAACATAATGGCGCATGTGTAATTGTGTGTCAATAAAGATATAAGTGATGAAAAACAGTTTGTGTCTGAGAAAAAGTCCAAACAAATCCTGGTGACTGTAAAAGTCTCTGAAAAAGGAGGGAGCTCCTTGGGCTTTGAGAGAAATTCTAAGAGTCTCGAGTCCTCCAAAAACAGCTAAGTGTACGATCCAGGAAATACCACAAAGACACAAAGTTGTGAGAGGAGCTGAGAGGCTTCATGTGTAATTAGCTCTGCCTGTCTGTGCTCCACTTTTGATTTCAATTTCTTGGATATATGCACTGATTCTCAAGCAAGAAGTAAATATTTCAGTGTGACTGTAGGGCCAAACCTCACATCGGACTTATTTCACATAACTAAAGACAGATACTCAAGCAAATAAAATCAGCTCATAGTTTTTCACATTATCAAAGCTGGTTTGGTGCATGCATACACCTCATATCAAGAAACTTCTTAGATCGAACTTTTTTTTTTTTTTTCCTTTTGCTTAAAAAACAAACAGTGGCATTCTTTCCAATCGAGTCTACTGTATGTGCAGCCGCATATTTGTCCCCTCCCCTTCCAATCAATTCCTGGTGGAATTACAGCATTATTCCATGGAAACTGCCAAACATGAGCAGGTGTTTCAGACTCTTGAGCTGATTGCCAGCCAGAGCAGGCCGGGGTGCAGCTGACTGTTAGCGCTAATGGGAAGTGACAGGGCCTCTGACGCTGGGAATGGATCATTGTACTTTCCAGAGCCTCTCTCAGAGTTATCAGGTTAACCGTAGGTTAAATGAGAGAAAACACTTAGATCCAACATTGTTGTTTTTCTGCTTGACAGGTTGAACTGCGGTTGATTAAATGTCAGTGTGTTCCATTGCTAAATACACTTTAAACACTTGATGCTGTGTCTAAATCGTGACAAGATGAAAGTAAAGCGATCTTGGATAAGGCTGCCAAAATAAAGCCAGAAGATTTATTAATAATATATTCATCTTAGAGCATATTCGAGTGAATCATTTTTAAAGATAATACTTTTTATTGAGTATAAATTAATGGTGGATGTTGTTTCTACTTCAATTATAATGCAGCATCTATGATACACATTTGTCTGTTTTATGAGGATTAAAAAATATCCATAAATCACATGCTCAACAAAAGCAGTTTTTCATTCTGCACGTCTTTCCATCCCTTTTTTAATGTCTGGCTTTCCTCTGTACGCCAACGCCAAAGACACGCGAGTATCAACTTTGATTTGATGTCTGCAGCAGGTGATTTGAAAGCACAGAGACACTCCATAAATCCAATGAAGGACATGTTCACAGGCAAACAAAATGTCATCAATCCGACCAACTACCAGGTTCTCGATCGAAAACAGAAACCAGCAAGAATCTTGCTCACATCTGTTTCTTGTGACGCCAACTGGCAAAAGACATGAAATCACTCGCTGGAGAGGCGGGGTGTGATGGAGGGAGAAGGAGAAAGTCAAGGTGGTTTAAATAAGAGAGTCATAGATAACCCTTCATTTATCTGAAGCTAGGCCTCAAAGAATGTTAAATTCACACCACTGGTGAAAAGAGTCTTCTTTAATAAAAGCAGATACCTCTATCAGTCCTGGGCATCATCAGCTGCTGGCTGTTTTTAGCCAGTATTCAGCCATGCTGACAGCATTAAGGGTAAACACTAGGGAGGGCAGATGCAATGCCTGAACCTGCACTCCCTGGGCTGAACCTCTGAAAGAGAATAACTGAACGACTGCCATGGCAGCCTGGACGAGGAACAGAGACAGGACCACATCTGTTAGGCTCATGACTGCACCAATCTGCACCGAGCCTGTGCCCCTGCGCAGAGAGCAAAGTCTAAAAGCAAAAGTCACAGCCACCTTCAGACTTCTTCCACATCACGCCCCCTCATCGAAGCCCATCCAGCTCAAATAAACCTGCAATTCGTCTCCCAAAAAAAACATGATATCCCCAATAAAGACCATGCTGTTCTTGAATCTGTCAGGACAATAGTACCTAATACTACAAAGATGACAGCGCCACTCAGTTTACCTTCTTGTCAGTATTTTAATATTGCGAGGTAGAGGACATATGAGTGAAACCTTATGGGCCAGGTGCATCCGCAGAACAGCGTCAGACTCCGATTGAGGCACGGAGAGAGGAGGCAGACAAAAAGATGGACTTTGTGAGGACAATGAAAAAGCCATGTGTCTGTGGGCAGTTCCAGATCCCAGGGTCAGAGATGTAAAATTTCATAACGCGGCGATCACTCCGCAAAACCTAAACATGGCTGATTTTAACCTTGCTGCTCTCCACCTTCTCTGGAAAATGGTTCATGTCTGGACCTCTGGAATGTGTTTATGGAGGGCTGTCCACCTGACAAAACCATTGCCAGATATATGAACTACTGTCACAGCTCACTTCAAAGGTTATGCTTATATCTTCCGAAGAAGCTGCCACTGTGTGTGTTCTGCCTCCATCACCCTAACATTAAACTCAACAGAAGGAAATGTACTTATCACCACAAACAAAAACCACCAGGCTAATGTCTCTGTTTCCCACAAGGATAACTAGTAAAGTTACTAAGCATTACTGCTAACACTGAGGACCACATCATGGGTTGCAGGTCATGTGTGGGAAAAAATGTGTATCATTCCATTTGAGCAGCTCTGTCCTGCTCTTTAGAGAATTGTGGAAAGCTTTACACTCCAGATAGCATTATGTCTGCCAAAAATTTTGTGAACCCTTTAAAAATAGGAACAAGTAACAGTAATAACTGCCAGGACTAACTATATATGCTCTCACCTTATTAGGTACACCTGTTCAGCTGTTCATTAACATAAATATCTAATCAGCCAATCACATGGCAGCAAACCACTGTATTTAGACATGCAGACATGGTGAAGGCGACCTGCTGAAGGTCATCAGAATGAGGAAGAAAGGTGATTTCAGTGACTTTGATGATGGTTGTTGGTGCCTGAGGATTTCAGAATCTGCTGATCTGCTGGGATTTTCCCACAAAACTATCTCTGGGGTTTGCAGAGAATGTGAGCGTCAGTTCTCTGGGAGAAATTGACTTGTTGATGCCAGAAGTCAGAGGAGAATAACCAAACCGATGTATTAAGGAAGAACAGCTACTGCACTCAAAGATGGCACCTGCTCACGTGAATAGTTAAAATAGTTTCTGTCTCCCTCAGGCTTGCTTGTGCATTGTCCCTGCAGATTAAAATACGCTATTATAAAACCTCCACTGATTTAAAAAAAAACAACAGGAAGTGTAAAGCCCACTTTCATAATTTTATGGGACCAACTCATTAGCTTAATGAGCTAGCTAGCTACTGAACTTGTAATTTCAGTCATTTCAAACTAATTTCAGTTTTTAAAAAATTTCTACTAGTTTTGCATTTGGCAGAATTAACTCTGTATCCTCACACACCCATGCGCGCATTCATTTTGCTCTTTTCTTCCAGTCGCCTGAGCCCTCTGATGAAACGGCATTTTGTGAGTAACACATCACTCTGAGGCACAAAGGTCTATTTCTGTCTCTCTCTTTATATACAAAGCTGCCTGCTGCCTCTATGAAATGCAGCTGTGGCCTTTACTAGAGCTAAGGGACCATGATAATTAATAACCTCACTTGTGCCTCACACGCAAAAGCCAATACGAGCAAGTTTAAAGTCAAAATACACACAATGCCATGACAAATTGTTCCATTTTTCACCCATGAAGTTGCTGTTTTGGTTTGCAATAGCCAGCAGCATCCTGTATCCAGTATGGAGTGCTTGGCAGGGAGCTGATGTTGTGTACTCTGTATTGATTTGTTTGAGGTTTTTGGAAACCTAAAATGAAGTTCATGATATCAGAGGATTTTAGAGGGATGCTGTCAGACTTTCAGAACAAATAAAGGATGGAGAAAGACCAAGCCACTTTGATTCTACTTTTCAAGTTTTGGAAGAAAAAAAACCAATATGCACAAATACACATAAGCAAACACAAAGCAGAAAGCATACACATGCACCTAATCTCTATGGCTTAAAATAGAGACTGTTTGAAAAAAGCTGTCTGCTGTCTTTTCCCACTGACAGATTTAAACCTGTGCACCGTGAACCACAAAGGGCAGTCAGAGTCGGGGGTTTGGGTTGTAAAACAGAAGAAGATGTGAACAAGACTTAACTGCAGAGACAGGGCAGAGAGGGCAGCTCTGTTTAAAACTGATATTCTGTACTTCACCATCCAAAATATTTGGCCACTAGAATTCCAGACTGAACATGTCCAAGTTAAGTATTTCTATCGATTTTGTTTGGAAAAATATACTAGACAGAAGTTAAAGGCGAATGCCATGAGACATCAAGGCTTTTTTTGTCCCTACAGCTAGTTTTGGCAACCAGGAATCGGTCTGCCAGGGTCTCTAGCTACGACCCCTCCTCCAGGTGGTGGGCCCACAGGAGGGTGAGAGGGTGGCTCTTTCAGACTGGAGCTAAGGCCTGGACATCAGGTGCTAACTCCCAAGTTTTCCGCCAGGCTTGGCTCGCCAGTAACACTGTCCCTTTTCTTCATTGGGATATTCTGAATCTGATACCGGGTCTCAGTCTGGCCCCTCACGCAGGATTAGTTTTCCTATCAGTAACAAAGTGGCCTTGACAGCGTACCTCTTGGTATCACTTGGGCACGCAAACCCCTCCACCATTTGTAAAGGGGAGTGGAGAGGAGTTGTTAACCCAAGTGGAGTTCATGTTTCTCTAGGTTTTGCTCATGAGTGAGGGGAGAATGGAGTGGGAGACAGACAGATTGATGCGTAGGCTTTAAAGGTCAGCTGTGGTAAAACGAGAGATAAGCATGAAAGAGAAGCTTCTGATTTACCGTTTGATCTTCATCTCTACCCTCACCTGTGGGCTTAAGCTGTGGGAAGTGACTGAAAGAGTAAAATTGTGGATGTAAGTGTGAAAATGAGTTTCTGCTATAGGATGGCTGGGATCTCTCTTAGAGACAGGGCGAAGAGGTCGTACATTTGAGCAGAGCCGGTACTCCTCGATATCAAAAATGACCCATTTGAGGTGGCCTGGGCATTGGAGAAGGACACCTCCTAGGTGCCTCCCAGGGGAAGTGTGTTGGGAATACTCAAGAGTAGACCACAGGGCAGACCCAGGAAACACTTGAAAGACTAGATGTCTCAGCTGGCTTGGGAATGCTCCACTGTGCCCCTTGGAAAAGCTGGAAGAGGTGGGAGAGGGAGGTCTGGGCATCTCTGCTTAAAGTGCTTGAACTGTGACCCAGACTTGGGTAAGTGGCAGAAAATGAGGGATGGATGGATGGGTGGATAATCAGAGGGAATGTATTTAGAAAAAGGTATCATAATATCATTTGCAAAATGACATATTGATTTAACATTTGATTTTAATGAGTTAATTTACGATGGATGGATGGATTTTTGAATGGGAGTCAGAGACATTTTGAAACCACTGGCACATAGTGCAATTGCACTTAAAGAGAACCATGCATTGACTTCACCCTTCCAACCTGGTGGTTACATCCATCTTTTATATGTAGCTTAAACCAGTTTTGGGGCAAAAACAACCACCTTTTACAGGATGCAGTGGTTAACACACTCACCCAACATGTGAACGCTGAAGACCAGGAGGAGATACAAATTGCTGGGAAGGTTGTGCAAGGAAGGGCGTCTGGCATAAAAAGTTGCAGATCCATCTGCTGTGTTGACCTCTTGTGAATAAGGGAGCAGCTAAAAGAAGCTTTATCGCAGGGGTCGAATTGTCTATCTTGAATTTATATTTCAGTCCTGAATTCCCTGCTTTGCTGTGCATATGCCTGAAATAATTTAAATGAAAACACACTGTGAATTTGTGCAATAACACTGTGGTTGTTCACCGTGATGATCAAATTATTTCTTTTAGTAAGATGTCCTTGCCACTCTCACCAGCCTAATCTATAATGTGTTATGTCTTTTATTGTTTTCTTACCTGTACAAATAAATGTGCTAAATTATACTTTCAGATAGAAACCAAATGAGCTTTTCAGCTTCTTCTGGGTTTTTACTAAATTGCGTGAACAAATCCAGCCCGAACCAAACTGGAGGTTCACCACAAAGACACTGTTCAAAGTGAAATGGAAAATCGGAATAAACCAAAGAGTCTTTGTTCTGCCACCATGTGTGTAATAACTACTTTTATCTTTGCCCACATTTTTCTTTCTCTTTCTAATCCCCTACACGTCGACTCAAACAAGGAAATGAAAACTTCTATTTGATTCCATAAATCCATTTGGCACATAAACAAAGCCTCCTCTCAGTGTGTGATCCCAAAGAGAGGCAGCGCCTCATCAAATTACCACCGCTATTCATATCTGCCTCTGCCCTACTGGAAAGATTTAGGTAGAAACCAATCCCATCTTTCCTCAGCAATCTTAATTGTCCACTGTTTAACAACTAGATTAAATTGCATCAGATAAACAGCCAGTGGGAGAGAAATGAGGCTCTCTTATTGTAAACTAAACAAGAAAAACTCAAAGGCCATTTCTCTTAATAAACTACTTCATGTTTCATAATTTAAACCTCAGCTCTCTGTATTTATCAGTGTTACTGCCCAACTCTCAGTGCTGTTTTCCGAAGCTTATTTACAGCAGCCACAAGGGGGCAAATATATGAGTGAAAGCTTAATTGTACCTTCACATAATTAAAACTTCCTATTTTATTGAGATAAATGTTTTCAGTGCAGGCAAGCATTTTACAAAATACCTGAAAGTCACTGTGGTATTTATAGTGTGTAAGCGTTTAATTTGAACCAAATCAGTTTATTAAATTGAATTAAATATGTAATTGCTGGCCCTGAGTTACTGCTCCTCAGAATAGAAACACAATCAATCACTGTTGTCCAAACAAAGCTGATGAAATTACCAAACGGCATTTCTCATAAATGCTGGCAGACGTCAAGCACACCCTACAGTGTCTCTGCACCAGCAGCAAGCAAACATCACCGCCGCCCGTTTGCCGACCCAAACGTCTAGTTTGTTACATCATTTCTAACAAATATGGGTCAAATCGATCTGTCCAGTGGGAATAAAAATGCGTGTACTTCGTTATTTTCAGTTCTGTCAAATCCTCAGCTCTTTCGGGGTGGACTGCAGGGACATAGACGCTTGTGGGCTTTGAAAGGTGGGAGTTGCACAAAGTCCGCCAAGTCCATCCTGGTGTCCTGCGGGGTGACGTTTCCTCTTTATTTATCACCTTACTAGAGGCCACCTACAGCTTAGCACCGCATTACTGTCACACTCGTTTTGCATCTGATGGATGGGGCATGGAAAATCATATCTGTTTCAAATACTTTCACAACACTACAAGGCCTGAACCTTAAAAAAAAATGTGTAATCAGTCCTTTGGCATCTAGACAATTCAGCAGGCCAAGTGCAAAACATGTAGTTATTTTGAATCACATGAAATGTAACAAACTAAATAGAAAATGGCATTTGTGTTTGTTTGACTACAAACACCTAGATTGATTAAGCCTTTGTGTGAGAGTCGAACAACAGGTGTCTTTGTGCGTAAAAGGCTGCAGCGAGCAGAGCCCGGTCAGCGCTTAGGGTTTCATGCTTTGAAAGTGATATGGGTGAGCTGCTTTTCTCAGGCCTAACCCCAGATCTGCCGCTGATGGACAGACCACCCAACTCTCAGCTCTTATAGGCACACAGTGGGGCCACTCACAGCAGAGGCAGTCCCCCTGTCATTCTCCTTTGCGAAGGAAATGGATCAGCCGACTGTTTGTCAAGTACACTGTCAGGGTCTCCTTCAGAATCAAACAGCCAACATTACACTAATGGATACCACTAGAATGCATTCAGTGCTTTGCAAACCCCCAACATTAGTCTTCCAAAATGGTTCAAAATGTGACAGCAGAAGCACCAACAGAAAAAAGATAACTCCTGCTCTTTGTTCAAGTACAGAAAAGTAACTTCAAGGGAAAGGAGGACAATGTGACCGAGTAGAATAAAAGATAAATTACATTTTTATGGTGATCTGTCCCCCTCGCCTCTGCAGCGCAGTCCAAGGTTTCTCTGTTTCACTGTTTTGTGGGACTTTATAGGAGCTTTCTGCCACGTATTTTGATCAGAATAAAGATTCCCCCAGGACGTCACCGTGCCAGAGCGGAGGATGCCAGAGTCATTGGTCAGAGGCGGAGGAATGGGGCTCAGCCTCCCTGGGCTGTTCAACTGACAGCATGTTGTGGCCAAGAGTGGACTCAGGCTGAGACAAAAGATTCACACCCATCCTCTGCTCTCCAGAAACATCTTTTCCCCAAAGTCTTCCTGATAAGTCACAGGGCGAGGAAAGCCACCAAATACACGTTTTCTGTCCGTATCCTCTGTGCTGCTGAATTATAAATACTGAAACAAAAAAGGATTCAAGTGGGAATCTAGTTCTTCTTTCCCAGGAGGAAAAAGGCCTGAGAAGAGCCAAATGTTGCATTAAATCTTGAGCCAAAATGAGCTGCTCTACCTCTTGTCCTGGCACATCAGTCCTGCTATCTTCTTGGACAAAACCCCCCACATCTATCTCTCCCCTAAATCTTTCTCAGAAAAATGTTGATAAATACATACTCACACTAAGCAGCCAGGATACAAGTTGTATTTGGCTGGTAAAGAGGGCAACCCTGTAAGTCCAAATCCTAAACATATGTCTCCCCCCCCCCCCCCCCCCCCCCCCCCCCCCCCCCCCCACACACACACACACACACACATACTGGATGAGATCTGAGATACTGATAATTATTTTCATGGCTTTTGCTGGGGTGAGCTCTTGTGAGGGAACCCCTCCCCAATTAAACCGGGGCCCCATGTGTCTCTCCCATGAATAAAATGCAAACTGGACTGAACAATTCGGCCAAAAAAAAAAAAAGAGACAATCGTTGGCCTCAGTTTAACTTTGTTTAAATCAGCATAAGTGCATAATCCATATGCTTATAAAAGCGTGAAATGTTACAGCTATTTCTAGAGCTTCGGCTCAGCTTCGAATTGGTGACTCTCCTAAAGTAATCCAGCCTCCAGCCCTGAAATAAATCAATCTCTTGCCACATAAATCATAACAGCGTATTAAACAATGGGGCTGAGAAAAAATTAAGCCCGTGATTAATTTTTCTCTGGACATTTTTGTCAAAACGCTTACTTCATCCTATTCTTTATTCATTACTCAAACACATCTGGCTGACAGGTGCCCCGTCTGTTAAGCGTTGAGTAATTTCATTCCAGCAAAGACGAGCAAATGGAGAGCAGCGGAGGATAAGGTACTCTATCTTCTATCTGTGATGACATCAGGGCTCGGAGAGCTTGTTAGAGATGGGGAGGTAGAGCGGCGTTACTCGCTTTCTACAGACAGTAATCCAGCCCCACCGCTGTCAGTGCCCTTTCAAAGCACTGATTACTCCATTTCCAAGGGCCTAATCTCTGTAAACAATCTCTGTTTTCATTATCTTTTAAACTGATTAGCCCGATGAACATAACTTTCCAGCGCTGGGCTCAGACAGAAAAAAGCTTTGCCATATTGATGCCAGCTGTAGCTGCATGACCTTACAAGAGAAATAAAGCTGTGATACAAACACAGATAGAGGAGCGGACTGCGGAGGAACATATGTGGCTAAGACATTGCTTGAAAAGTATGACAGACATTGGATTGAAAAGAAAGACTTCCTGGGGGAAAATCCTTAACCTGCTTGTGGTTTTGCACAATTTGCAGCTGGAGATTATAGTCAAAACCTGGGAATAAACAAAGTCTCAACCATTTTCTCTCAGAATAGATTGACAGTTAAAGCACATAAAGATTTTTAGTGCTCGCTGTTGTATTTTATCTTCAGCCGCGGGGCTTGGACAAATGCTAAAATTAAATTTTGATTGATTTCTCTCTTATCTTTCTCCTTGTCTTTCTGTGCATCTCCACGTCCTTCGTGCCATTGGAAATTAAATGTTGCTTTCCACCCCATCCCCATTCTCTCCCCTCTTTCTGGTCAAAGTGAGGTAACGTTTGCCAGCACATGTCTCCATCTGTTAACAAACACTTCCAATATGCTGAGAACAACATCTTGGCCCTCGGTCTCCTCCATCAGGATGTGATGAACATGGTGCACCTGTCTCAGCCCCCAGCCTTGTTTCTGGCAGCGGAGAGACTGTCTCAACCTAACAACTATTCACCCCCGTAACATCAAAGACGGAGAAGCTGAAGACTTCAGATGAAAACAGTGAGTTTGTGAGCTTTCTTTTCCATTTTAACCTCCCAATACAAATCATCAACAATGAACCCGCTGCCCCCATTAGTTCCTCTGGCGTTTTCTCATTTGCCAAAAATCACTTGTAGTCAATTAAAAAGTCTCTTGGGGAGAAACTGTTTAATGTCAGTGAGCACGCAAAAGACATGCCTTGTGATAATTTTATTTGGTGCACAAATGGTGCGTTCTGATGCACAGGCTCACACAATCAGTCTGAACCGTAAATCACTCAGGACACTAAAATACCTCCACTAATATACCAGATCTAAGTGTTCACTTAAGTCAACAACCAACCCAACAACAGAGGGGAGAATAACAATGAAAACTACGTCAGGAGCTGAAGCAGCCTTGATTACAGAAACCTCAACCAATCAGGCCGGGGGAGTCGGAGAGTTGGATTGGGCTCTGCTTTTGCATCGTGACATGGACGAGGAATGTTTAAGAATGAAAGCGAGAAAAGAGAGACGACCTGCATCACCCCGCTCTGAACTCCCCACTTTAATTAACTAATGTATCTCCATTTGTCATAGCGTGACATTGCATGATTTTGAGGCAATCTGAGATGTTGGCTGAAGCTCTGAGAGGGGAAAACATCAGCACCCTCTACTGACGAGCCGGCCAGCTTCAGGGCCCCAGCGGACTTTGATTTCATTTCCTTTCATTTACATGAAGGTTGCTTGTCTAATTATCATCTTATGATAATGCTGCCACCGAGCTGCCTGTTAATGAGCGCCAGATCCTTCCCAGAGCGAGAAACGCTCTGTGCTGTTTTGCATCATTTAAGTCACTGTGACTATTACTGAGCCTTAAGGAATAAGAAATAAATGCAGTTAAACGGCAGAGCCACACAAAGGAAACACATTTAAGAGTCACTTCTAGTTGAATGTATAGAATCTGTCCACGCTTGTTTCACAGTTTCTCGCAACGTTTGGCTGTAGAGCAACTAATAAGGGGGGAGAGGCAGGGGCAGAAAGGAGGGAGGGCTTTGCATCTGGATTACAGGGATGTGTCTTTAAACTTTTGTCATCACAGATTTCTTTGTTTATTATTATTATTCAGTTCTCGTGAGCCACAAGGCATAAAAGCAAGTTTGGCCCTCTCACTGCACTTCTGTCAAAATTTTTGCCAACTTAACGTCACGCGAGTGCCACTGTTTCACTGATAAGATCAGGTTTAAGTCTCCATCCTGAACTCCTCATGTACTTTGGTTGTTAATGGTGAAGATCACTGCATTATTATTTTAGATGCCAATTTTGTTGCCATTTCTTTTTTCTCCTACTGAAAGAGAAGTCGTCGGGTAAAGCAAAGGCCCCACTCTGTGCAGTAATTTGTGCACAGAACTCAAAACTTTACAGATGAGTTAAATTAAGCTGAATAACTCACTTTACAAATGGCTTTCCTCTAGCTATGCAAGAAGTAGAAGGCATTTTATATCGCCTCACAAGATTAGTGAGAAAGCAAACAAAAACTCTGATTCCAGGAATGATTCTCATTATAAATCCTTCTCTCCCACATCTGCTTGGACTAGAGGACTATAAGTCAACATAGCAGGTAGAATTTTGGGGGGATATATTTGGCTTTTCTGTGAAAGGGACTAACTAAATATAAAGTGTGTGGTAAAGGTTTGCGTCACCCCCGAGATATTCTGAGATATGGGACGCCTGGCCTTTTTCATCTCTGTGCGAGTGAACCTGTGTCAGTATGTCACTGTCTCCTCAGCTAAACAAATTTGTACGTTTGATTGATCAAAGTTTACACGAGGGCAGGTATTTGATTTCAAAATGTGAGGGGAGGAAAGGGGGGAGGCAGAGAAAGAGAGGGAATGTAAATGCATAGACGCAGGCAGAATGAGAGGGCAAAAGGAGAGGGAGGCTTTGAAAGAACGAGAGAAAAAGAGGAGAGACTGAGCAGCTGGATTGCCATGTAAATAGCTGTGCAGATAGGTAGGGTTGGGCTCTGTGCCAGAGGCTCTACAAAGGGCTCCTAACATCTGTTTGAGAGTGGATTCCTGCTCTGTGTTGTAGTAAGAATAATAGTCTCACTCTGAGGGCTTGTTCCCTCATCAGACAGGATCATGAGCACGCATATACAATCTCTAACATCAGACCGCAGCCCTGCAGAGCTGAGAAACAGTCGAGGTGTTATTGCCGTTGCTACACCGCACCTCAGCACGGGCGGACAGGTGGAACATCACTCGGATAGCGAGGACTCACTCGAAGCAACAGCAGACTGAAATCAATAAGAATCAGTGCCAGTATAATCCTATAAATGTCCACTCATGATAAGGTAGACTGAGCCAAAGAGCATCAAGGAAGAAAAAAAAGGCTTGAAACCCCCTGCTTGTATCATGGATAAGTAGGAAGTTTATACCACGAAACACAACTTTTATTGTTCCAGTTTATATTTAAGTCAGGCCTCTGATGAAAACAGAAAAACCACAAGTTTGGAGTATGGATAATTAACTGCTAAACCAGAATGTTGGAGACAAACTTAAAATATTCCTACCGAGGTTTTCCCTTCAAGTTCAAAAAAAAGGACATCTCTGTTGGTGTCATAACAAGGATCTTTTTTTTTCCCTCTCTTGAGGACATATGCAAGCAATTTGTACAACAAATGTTGGTTTTAGACTGTGTTCCTTGAATACAAGTGGCTTCTCAAAACCTACAGGGCTCCATTCGTTAGTGCTTGAAAGCAAAGCAAACAAATTAATTAACACTATCTTTACATGGGGTGGCCAAGTAAAGCAGGCGCTGAAATGTTACACCATTACCTAAATTCGCATGCATCTGTCTGTGTCTCCCCCTCGCCCCCCAAAACCCCCCATGTGTACTCTCCCAACCCTGCCCCAGCGCACACAGCGCCCTTGAACAAGGCTGAAGGACCACCTGTGTGAAAGAGGAGACCCTCTCTGTTATGTCTCTGCTAGGGAATGAAATAACATGGAATCCAGCTCTGCAAATAACTCACAGTGAAGATCATTTTCCACATGCTGCTTGACAAAAGGTAAAATAAGAACAGATGATATCCCCTCTCTCTCTTGCTCTCTCTGGAAGTTTGCAGCTCTTCTTTGCAGCCATACTGCAGTTTTACGTTTACAATTGTCCAGCTCTGCATGCAGGCAGACAGGAGGTCCTGACCCCTTTAGCGGCCTTGTTAACCGAGCAGTATGAGATATGAGGCCTCGTTCCTAATAGCCACTGATACTGAATCTGCCATTTTTTTTTCATGCTTTCACAAGGGTGCAGTTGAGAGGGGTTTTGAGGAATCTGATCTTAGATCTGTGTGTGCCATCATAAGAAGCAGGAGGTCTTCTCTTAAACCGAGCATCCGTCACAGGAAAGAGGCAAGATGAAACCGGCTCCACTGTGACTCTGGCCAAGATGTAGTCCAGCACATAAGCTCCTGTAAAGCCCTGTGTTATTTTGAAACTTAGGTTTTGTGGAGATTAAGCAAACATGGCAAAACATGGTAAGGATTGTGGCAATGGTGGCGAAACTGAGCCTGCTCCTCCTTGTTTCTAGGCTTTATGCAAAGCCAGAGCTGGCTCTAGCTATTTTGGTGCCCTAGGCAGGATCAGGATTTGGTGGCCCCAACAGCTGTAAAGAGCTCACATCACAACTCAGAGAGTTCGACTGTGTAGCAAACGATTGAACTTATGTTGTGTACTGCTGCAGGTAACCCCAAGAAGCTGCAGGTATTTAATAAGCTCAGGAGAAAGACTCTTACAAGCAGCAGAAAGCAAGAACCAAAACCACGGCTTCTGTCACAATCAAAATTAAATTTGTAATTCTGGTGATTCTTACCTCTATACTGTTCTTTCTTCATCCCCCTCTTTTTTTTTGCACCACTCCCCGCCTTGTGTTTCTGATCATTTTAAACCTTTCATGACTCATTTTGCAGATGTGATTCAAAGGCAGGATTAGATGCAGACTTGGAGGATAGCGCACATGCTATCAGGGACTGGCTTCATGTATCACGTCATGATAGCAGGCAGTGTTTATTCGTGTAGTCCACGTGAGACTGACAGTTCAAAAAAGTGCACAAGATTTTTTATTTGTAAATAAAATGCTGCTTTTATCGATAAAGCTGTTAGTGTAACCACATCGTGCTGCCCTCCTGGCATTTTAGAGCCTAGCCAACCACCTATGGCACCTACGCCACAGACCGGCTCTGTGCTAAGCTAAGCTAACCAGCTGCTGGATTGTATTTACTATGAGACCTGCATCAGTTTTCACATTCAAATCTGGGCAAGAAAGCATATCTTGCAGAAAAGAAAAAAAATGTAAAACTTCAATAATGGCTCTGACAAGCACCTCCCGAGAGCTTCATAATCAAATTAAGCAGACCTCAGTCCGTACATTATTTGGCCTTGCAGACCTCTGCTCACCTCTTGGAGGAGGACACACATAAGAAGCTGGTGTAATCCAAATAAACAGGTGAGGCACTTATTAGCCCCCCTGTTCCCAGTGCAAGTGTAACTTCATTTTCAATTCCGACTCTCTCTCTCTGTGACTCATGGGAGAGCGACTTCAAAGCTGCAGCCATGCACTTGAGGTCATTATCTTCATTTCTATATCCTCTGCAGGTTCTAAGCATATGGGAACATTTTGACTCTGGATTTTTTTTTTTCATCTGCAGCCATAAATCTGCCATGTCAACTATAAAATATGGCTGACCAGCAACAGATGTAGCTCTAATAGCTACCAAAAACGAAAAAAAAAAGGAAATCAAAATTTACCACCACTACATTTTTATTCTACTACAGATTGATTTCAGTTTTGCGCAGAGGTGATGGACACCGAGCGAAAATCAGAACATGCCCGTGGGGAGGGAGGAAAAGTGTGTTTCCTTTTAATGTTCTATTATTCTTGCTCAGTCACTTTCTTTCTCCTCTTCTCTCTTTTCTTTAATCCTTCTCCTTCCACCCTTTAGCTGAGACGAATCCCCCTTTCATCCTCCTCGGCAGCGAGGGCCCTGGTGTCTGTTCACACAAAGCCTGCCCATCAGTGACTCCTCATCAACCCCTTTGCCCAATTCATCAAGTGGAGGCCCATGGGCATTTATCACCCCTACCACCTTTCATATCCTGCACCAGCTGAAAGCCACTGTCCCTCCTCTGACTTCAATACAGCCATGACACACCCCTAAGATTTATAGAGGCATAATTAGTAGCAGTGAAAAAGGCCTGTGTGCTTTGGAAGGTCAATCATACTGTATCCCACTCAGAGAAAATCTCAAAGCCAGTAACATCTGCTTCAAAATAGATTGCACCACCACCACAAAAGTTGATAAATTAGTCCAAAACAAGAAGCCAAGAAATTCATCTAAAGCCTGACAGTGACATCAAAACAATCATACGCACTTTGGGTCATTTTAACATGCTATTCGTCACTGTTCACTGGAAGTGAGGCACTGTCATAAATCCCCTTTCTCTACAGGGAAGCTGCTGCTGCCTGTGATGAGCAGCTCTGAGGTGAGAACTCCCCCTCAGGACGGGGGTTTCTGAAAGCAGCTCGAGGGAGGTCTAAAATAACACACCTTAATAGTTAAATGGTGTTATTGATGTAATCATGCCTTCTCCCTCCCACCCCCTCCCGCTGTCACTGATATCTCAAGACCAGTGAACTAATTAAAACACTCCTGGAGTTTGTTTTTGATCTTCACACAGAAATACAGTCTTCACTAAACACCTTTGTTTTTCTTTCTTTCTTTCTTTCTTTTTTCCTGCGCAGCTACATGTTAGAACCTGTTGTGCGATTGTGCACAGAAGGGATGCAAAAATCCCCATTCAGTCATGAATTACACCTATTATTCATTAGTCCTGCAGTGACTTTCCCTGTGTTCTTTAACACGGGCATGATGGCACACATCAAATACTGATTTATTTGACAGCTGTAGTTATTAGTTACTTTTCAAATTATTTTTTTTTTACATCTAAAACATGTGATTGTCTTTAAAACTAATTTAACTGAAGCTGAAATCAGCACAGCCCTGACTGAGAAGTGCATACAATTTCTACTACTGTGACTTCTCACAGTATAGGGCTATTCCCGCTTTTACTTTATTCAGTAAAGATAGCAATATTTCCTGTGTAAACAGTGTTTCATGTAGAAGTTTGAAAGAAAAGTCCAAAAAGCATCTGCACTACTTTTATCAGAGTGATTGTTCGAGTTCATAGCCTATACTTGTGCACCAATCACATTTAATGCTACATGTCATCAGGATTTGGATTTTCCTTCCCCCCCCACCCCCCTTTCTTTGCCAGTAGTACAAGTGGTTAAGCTGCTGGTTTCGCTGGAGCACACTGCAAACGTTGTGCAGAGGGGCGAGGAAGCACCTGCTTCCAACAAGGAGGTGGAGAAAATGCTCTCATGAAAAGCTCCAACTGCAGTGGTTGGCACTGAAACTTGTGCAGGAGGGTTGGATTACTCCGAAAGTATGCACAGGTTATTTTGATAATCTTGTGGGGTGAATGTTTCTTTGCGGTTTTCCTTTGTGGCTTCCAGGAGTCTGTGGTGTGACTGAAACCCAGTCAGTGTACATTATGGATTGCCTTTGTGGTAAAGTGGTTCTCACAGTTTATGATGCATTTTCGGCTTTATGTCAGCTGTCATTTGTCTTTTAGCCATGGTGATCTTTGATTCTGCACCAGCGTCGCGTTTTGTTGCACCGCAAACTTTTGCCAGACTTTGCTGCCTTAGGATAGGCGATGCGGTTTTATCAGACGGCCACGGAGCGCAAACAGAGGAGCTGCGCGAAGATACTTCTTGACCTGGACTTATTTGATCACAGGATCAGATACGGCTTTCCGAGAGCGCAGACACACACATACACACACTTGCAGACAGCGGCACCATCAGAAGTAAAAGTTGGACTCAAAGTGCACATTAAGTAAAGCAAACTGATGCGCGTAAGAAAGGATGCCAGCCAGGCGTGGCTTGTGTCTGAATATCCAATGTGAGAATGCGTGGGGAGTATGTATATAATAGAGTCTTTCTATTTGATAAACACAGATATCAAACTCATGATTACAGCAAAGTACTATCAATAAACTGAGAGGACTCCGCTGATTTGGAGGAGCACGGCGCGCTGCATGGTACGCTTTTGGCGTGCATGGACCGGACTTCTGTAAACTTTTCTCCCTCCTGAATTTACCAACTACATCCCAAATGCCTTCGCTTAATTTGACAGCTGTGCATACAATGGCAGAAGTCGGGAGTTTTCTGGGGACACTCGACTTGGATTTACAAAGCTTTCCTTCGGTGGGGACTATGCCCGTACCGGAGTCCCCTGTAGGGCTGAATGAGCGACTGGGGCAGATTGAAGGCAGGCTGCAGCGGGGGTCTCCGACAGATTTCGGCCACCTCAAAGGGATCTTGAGGCGGCGGCAGCTCTACTGCAGGACCGGCTTTCAGCTGGAGATATTCCCCAATGGGACTGTGCATGGGACAAGACAGGACCACAGCAGATTTGGTGAGCATTTCTTTAATCTTTAATTTTATTTTCTTTTTTAAAATTTTGTTGTTGTTGATAGATTTTCATTTTAATCTGCATAATTTGTATCTCTTGCTTCACAGAACCACGTTTTGTTTTTAGTATCAGAACTCTAAAAAGAGGGTGAACTTTCCCCCCCATAATTCCGAGGCAAGGGCAGTTGCGTGTATTATATGGTTTGCTGGCCAGTTAACCCGGCAAAGAAGGAGTTTCATTAAGCATCTTTTTCCCTGCCGCGCATCCCCGGTGAATACTCGTTCGTGCGTCACTGTCACCTGGCGCGCAGGCACACACCTTTTTCTGGCAATCCCCGCTGCGCGTGGGGCACAGGTGTCTCTAATCAGGCGCAAACAAGCGGCGTGCGCGTGTCCTGCGGCAACAGCAACAACAAGCTCGCAGGTGCGCGCGTGAGTCTGAGGATTTTGTCTCATTAATAGACGTTATTTCACAGCAGGAAGCGCAGGTGTAAGTGATAACATAAATATAAGAGTATTTAATTTATTCTCGTTTCAGAGCCCTGTTTCTTCTTCATTTTTTTTCCTGCATCCTTTCACCATGATGTTTGTATCACCTGCAAAAAAAAAAAAAAAAAAAAAAAAAAAAGGAAAACCTGTGTGCGGCTCGTGGGAGAGCGACAGGCTAAACAAACGAGGTCAGAGGGCAGACTCGCACATGTCTCTCGCCTCATGTGCGCGCAGTCTTGTCACAGGTGCAGGCCGGGCGCGCTCGCCCGCGGAAAAAGCGGAATAGCTCTAAATTAAAGCGTGACCACTGCGGAATTCAGAGATGGTTTAATGTTCAAACTTGAGCCAAAACAAGCCGGTTTAGAGAGATGGGTGGTCCGCGTGTTTGTTTCTGGCTTCACTTAGATTTAAAATGCAAAGGTCTTTGTCAGACCTGCGTGGCTTTGATTAGAGGGAGATGAAACACACCCCTCTGGAAAAAAAAAAAAAAAAAAAAAAAATTAGAAGGATCTTCTCTGTCATCCTCTGGCATCGGATGAAGTCGGAGAGATGGGGACCAGGTGGCTGTAAGCTGGCCTCTGCCAGTCAGCACAGGCAGCTGGATCCTCTCTGACTAACCTCCGCATCACAACAGCCAGTGGCTTTTAATTTTACCAGTTGTTTCCCGACCTTTGATGTAGATGCTCACTTTACTGTTACTTCCTCCAAGTCAGCGGTTCACTAAACCAGTTACCCACATCTCAGTTTCATAGAAGTGACTTCACAGCCTGCGGGGGAAGTCCCAAAGACAGGAGGAACACATTTATAGACGAGCTATTACGATGGAGCAGAATGATAGTGTTCATAGGTAGGATTAAAAGGAGAGACAGTCCTGTGGTTATTGAATGGCCTTAAAACACCGATTTATTTTTTTTTTTCAAATGAAGTCTGGAGTAGCAGTAATACACTGACTTTTCTCCTTAGGGGTGTTCACACTGAGTTTGTGGGCTCCTCTGATCAGTTTCCATGTTATGCTTTTGACCTCAGGTATCCTGGAGTTCATAAGTCTAGCAGTGGGTCTGGTGAGCATCAGAGGGGTGGACGCTGGACTCTACCTCGGCATGAATGAGAAAGGAGAGCTCTATGGGTCGGTGAGTCAAATACCCCTCCTTTCTTTTACCACCCCACCCCTCACCATGCACTCACTTAACACCCATAACTTGTTTTAAAGTATTTAATTCCCAAAGAAATTAAACTTTACTTCATTCACGTTTCTTTTTTTCCCCCACAACATATGTCAGTACAGAGCTATCAGAAAGTTTATCAAGGTTCCCATAGCACAGGCAGACAAAACAAGTATGTTTCCTATTACTTATACTTGTTTTCTGTGTGAAGGGAGTCAAGGAAAAATCAGCTTTGAGAGAGAAACCCGACCACTTCATTTAGTTTTGAGATATGCAGAAATATTTACATATTTTCCCAAAGTGGAGACAGGAAGGGCTGACGTTACTTTGGACATGAGCTGTGTGAGAATTTGGTTGAGATCGCGTTTCTCTGTGCTCGAGTTTGACCTGCAGTGGTATAAATAATATGGAGGAGAAAGATTTTGGTACTTTTTCAAGGGCCTCTCTTCTTTTTAACATCATTGCCGACTTTCTTTCACATGCGGTGCATACCTGCAGTCAGAGGGAGAGGAAAGGGAAGAGATAAAGACAATGAAGGGGAAGTATGTGAGGCTTTACCTGTATCAGGTGTCCCAGGGCATTACCTGAGGGCCTCTCGGGGCTCAGACCCCTCCACCCCCCCGGAACATTGCGAACAGAGGCTACTTTTAAGCACAGCCATTATGTGGAAAGTGCAGATATTGTTACTGCATGCTATCAGAGTCTGGCTCCCATCCTGGAGCTTTGACCCAGGGGAGGAGGGGGCGGATGGTGGTGGTAGGAGGTGGTGATTTGGGGGGCTGGGGGTAATTGCACACCTGACTGAGTCACCTGACTGACAGAGGGAGCCATGTAGACATGTCTGTCTGAATCTGAGCGGCCAGGAGTTGAAGGGAGGGGGGAGGATAGCAGGTAAAAGGGTGCTTCCGTCCAACAACTACCAGACCTTGACGAGCTTTTGAGCCGATGAGGTCTGTGTGTGTGTGTGTGTGTGTGTGTGTGTGTGTGTGTGTGTGTGTGTGTGTGTGTGTGTGTGTGTGTGTGTGTGTGTGTGTGTGTCTTAGGATGGCGCTTGCCCAGTCATGTGCCCTCTGGGCTGTGTTTACAGACAACAGCTTCACCACACAGCCGCAGCCAAGCAGAGCCTGACAGCCAATCAACAAAATTGCTTCTGGAATAAAACACAGCAGTCTTGCACAAAGGCTTGTGAGTGTGTTAAAGGCAGAGAATGACAAATATTTTGTGTTCTGTAGAAGTGTTTTCTGCCAAAAAAAAAAAAAAAAAGAGTGAGCGAACACTCAAAAGTGGTCCTCTGCTGATGCCCTATCACTTCACAGGGTCCGACTCTCTTATAGACCAGCAGAGGCTGACTGGTCTTGGCAGGAAAGCAGCTCAAACCCCGATTGTCTCTTACTGTTCCCACACACTCACTCAGCCAGCATGCTCTCACCTGCTGAACCCACAGCCATCGCTCATGCTGTTCTGTCAGTGAAGGCTGAAGCTTTGAAATCTGCTGTGGGGGTGGGTGGGTGGGGGGATCTGCTTGCTGTTCTCGTTGCATCACAGGGAGGGAAATAATTCTGTGCACAACGAGAGGTTAACAGGTCTGTGGAGTGAGTGTGGAGCATAAAAGTGAAAAGCCCCTCATAATGACTTCCCTTCTGTCATAATGAGCACCTGCCTAAATGAGTTTCTACTGGTTCATTCCCACTTTAAAGTGCAATCCAAAATAGTTAATGACAGACATAATTTGGCACATCTAGAGGAGTGGAATCAGGATGTGAGGCTGCATCACCCAGCTCAGTCTTAGCTGCATTTAGTTTTTTCTTCTTTAATGTTGCAAATGCTTAAATCTGTTGTTTTCTCTCCTGCAGAAGAAGCTGACAGCAGAATGTGTGTTCAGGGAGCAGTTTGAGGAGAACTGGTACAACACCTACGCTTCAACTCTGTACAAGCACACGGACACGGGGCGCTTCTACTACGTAGCTTTAAACAAGGACGGCTCGCCCAGGGAGGGCGGCAGGACTAAAAAACACCAGAAGCTCACCCACTTCTTACCCAGGCCAGTGGAGATTGAGAAGATCCCTCAGGAATACAGGGACTTATTCCAATACAGGTGACCAGCACTTACGCTGGGAGAACTGGTTGTTTCGAAGGAATAGAAATAAAAAACAAAAAAAACAAAACAAAAAAACCCACAAAAACACAAAAAATCAACAAAAATAAATAAGTAAAAGAAGTGTGGATATTTTGGACCTGTTACAGAACTGTTTACCTTCATCTCCCCTCTGAGGTTACTGCACCTCAGCCCACTGCCAACAGCAGTGACACAAACATTGTTCCTGGATGTCGCTTCTTTGCATCTGCAGCAGACTTCAGGCAGGAGATCAAACTTTGCTGTTAAACCACTGCTACCACGGACAAAGGAGACCCTCATGACTGCCCAGCTCTTGATGGTTTTGAGCAGCATTAAGCTGGCAGGAGAAGAAATGATCGGTTGTCCACGAGAAGTGACTTTGAGGAGCTAAGGACATAAAGCACTGCACATGTCACAATGTGCACACAGCTATGTGATGTTAAATGGAAGAGAGAGAGAAGGCACATTCCACATATACAGCAGAGACCTGCAAACTTTGTGCTTGTTGAGCGGTAATTTGGGACGCGCGATAAGAGTGTCTTTGAGTAAATTACAAGGCAAACTGGAGTTTGATTAGGTTTTCTTCACTTACCGCACATCCCAGCTTCACGCTCACTTGGTCTGAGTTTAAATATCGCATTAAAATCAGACGAAAAGCTGCAGAAATTATATGCAAAAACAAGCAATTAAGCTCGGGCTAAAAGCACTTCTCTGACTGCGGTTGTGAAGACTAAGCAATGGGTTTTTAAAAGGATGACTTGTAATGTTCAGAGTGTTGGGAACATTATTAAAAATGCAAGCAGCTGAGGTGTACATATGGGTGTTCCTATTTATGAGCTGTACAATATATTTATTTTCTACATATAAAGTATAAATGTAAATCTATATATTAATTTATTGCAAAGACTTTATTTTGTAATGAACTTGAAGTTATCTGGACTGCAGATTCTACTGAATTGACCCCCCCAGAAAAAGCAATCAAAAAATGAAGAACTGCAATGAAACGCGACAATAAAATTGTCCTGCTATCGAGACATCATTGTGAGAGACCATTTTTGCTTGCATTAAAGTCTGTACCAATTAAAACCAGATATGACACGTGTGAAAGTTGCATGTCTTTCCTGTGATTTCAGCTGATTCTATCAGCACGGCGCTACAAGTGCCATTTGTTGAGTGTAAAATATCTCACTTTCAGATGGTTGCTGTAACATTTTATCACTTTAACATATTTTCACCAACATTAACGCCTACATTTTGCTAGGCTGTCCAAAAGAGAGTGAATATTAGGTTAAAAAAACATAACAGCAAATTCTTTCCCATACCAATTTGCCCTCATAAAGCCCTTACCAAGTGAGGGTTACATTATCAAGTAATGTGCACAGGCTCTCTCTGTCTCCATGAGGTCTTAGCCAGCTCACATCCACCATACAAAATCAGATTCCTTATGCAACTGGATCCCTAATTGGCTTTACACATCAGCGTGGATTAAGAGCAGTGATTGGTTGTTCACTGCAAGGGCCTCACAGACTCTGTAAGTCTGGTCTACAGCGGGTCTTTTCAACGGACAGAAACAGCTGCGTGTGCCGCGCAGAGAACCAGCAGGGATGTGCTGCAGACCTGGAGTGGTGGTTCTGGAGTTAAGTGAGGATGGGATCAACATTTCAACATCTGCAATAGTTGTAATGTTTCTCCACTGGCAGATATCTGTAAGCTGGGAGAGCAAGCTCCCCTGGGGGGGAGGGAATGGAAAAGTCAAAGACATGCAGGGGAAAACCCTGGAAGGCTGAGAAATGAAAACAATACCGGCAGAGGGGGAAAAATAGATGAAAGATTGAAGGGAGAAGAGAGTGGGACAAAAGGCACTTTGCTGTGGGTGTGAAATACAGGGACACCGCATCAAGATGAATCAGCGTCCCAGCTGTTAAAGGAATAGTCGTAAATTTTGGGAAATCATTTGCCCTCTTGCCAAGAATAAGTTAAGAGGACTAATACTGCTTTTATATCTGGCAGAAATAGGAAGCTGAAGCCAGGAGACAGTTAGCTTAGCAAGCTCACTGGTTGACATCTTCAACCTAATGAGTCCACCACCACCTTTCTACTGTGATAAGCTGAGGTGAGTAGCTGCTGCTGTGGCGTCAGATTTACATTGCTGTGCAAAAGTCTTGAGCCACCCCCTCATTTCTTTGTATTTAGCTTCCAAGGATCCAGACTTAAAATAAATAAATAAAAGTGGCCTTGAGCAATAGTTCTCCAGGCTTTCTGAAGGTGTTTCCAAGTTTTTCTTTGACCATTGGCTGCTTTTTCACTCATTTCCACTCCAGTCCTTGTTCCTAACCATTTTCAGAGGGTTTGCTTTTTTATTTGTGAATCTTTCAAGCATAAAAAGGCACCTAACTCTAGGGATGAAGCAGTTTGTTTTTTATCTGCACATAACAGACAACAAAATTTTTTTAATGGTATCTTTAGGCACTTTGTTACTAGCAGCCTGTCACAAAAACACATTTTAGTTGAATGAGCCCAAACACAATGTCAAAGGTTAACAGAGTCTGACTGGAATAAAAGTGTTTCTACACCAAAGTGATTCCTGAAGAGCCATTAGTTGAAAACTTGGCATGGTGTGCCGCGCGACTTCAAATGAATGTGAGGAAAGTCTGAAAGTCAAATCCTCAGGTCTGATGGAGTGATGACGTTTTGGTTCAAATTATCATCACTGTGCACAGGAGGTCAGGAGAGAGGTGCACAGTGAGTGTCTACAGCCATCTGTAAAACAGTGCAGGCTCTGTCAGGTTTGGCTGCATTTCAGTCAGTGGTGTTGAGATCTTGTCAAAATTGATGGAATCATGAACACAGAAAAATACCATCAGTGTTTGATCCACCATACAGTAACATCTGGAAAGTGTCTGATTGGCAGCAGCTTAATTTTTCAGGATGAGAATGATCCCAAACACACTGCCAATGCAGGAAAAACATACCTGGATATAAAAAAACACAATAAAATAGTATCAGTCATGGATTGGCCTCCCCAGAGCCCGGACCTCAATATTACTGAAGCAGTGTTTGATCATCCTGACAAAGAACAGAACAAAAGGCAGCCAAAATACAAAGAAGAGCTTCAAGAAGCCTGGAGAACGATTCCTGAAGACCAATTAAAGAAATGACAAGAAAGCTGCCTCAGAGAGTTCAGGCTGTGTATTCCCATTTATTATGTGTATTCTGTATTCCCATTTATGGTCACACGTTTCAGTACATCGCTGCACTCATTTCCCATTTTCCTAACAAAATATAAAGAAATGATGGGTGGCCCAAGATTTCTTGCACAGTACTCTACCATAGACAAATACAAGCAGCACCAATCCCCTAAACTAACACTTGGCAGGAAAGCAAATAAGTACTTTACAAAATATAATCAAAATAATTTCCTGCCTATTAGTTATGCAGTTATTTGATGTGTATTATTCCCCATCAGTCTCCACCCAATTTCACCCATCTAATAAAGGCATAAAAATGCAACAATCATCAAGGTAGAGCTAATCAGCGGGATCAAATAAGAAGCCAGCATTCCTCTTTATAAACACAGCGAGGTAAATCGGTAATAAGTATTTCAATCCCTAAAAACAAAACCACTCAAACACGTGTACCGGTTATCCTTTTGGTCACTTTATTAAATGTTATATTAAATACTTATCAAGATAATAGCAGATCAGATTCATGGCAAATCATGTTGGTGTATTTGCTAATGTAAGAACATTCTTAGACAAGGGCAAAAAACTTTCTACATGTATGAAATACACCTTGTGCAAACACAGGAGTCAATCAGAGACGGCGGGCGTCTCTCCGTGAGAAATGTTCCTCATGTTCAACAGCTACACCAGTTTAAGCATTTAGAAGCAAGAATGTGCCAAAGTAGAATACAAGTAGTCTGGGGGCCTGCCGGGTGAGACTACAGTGTCCAGGAGAGCATTTCTCACAAAGCAGAGTACACAAATCAGCCAGGTATAATAAGATTTCCAGTCTTTACTCTGTCTGTCAATCCCATCTGGAAACCAATATTTCAAACGCTGAAAGACAATTAAAAGGGTAAAGTTTGGGCCCCTGCGACACCTGGCTGAACCGGCTCTGCTCTGCGAGGCCCAGTCGCTCACCCCAGGCTCGGGATCAACACAAGTGGAACATACTGAACATAATGAACGAGACGCACGGTGCTATGCTAGACAACACGTGACAATGAGGATGATGTTACAAAAAGGTCATAGGAACTGGCAGGCAGTTTTGAACAACACAAGCATTCCGTTAGCATGTTCAGCGACAACTAATGTAAACACGTAAAAGCATAATAGAAAAGATTCTCAACAAACCTCATATCTTTACAGCTTTTTTTTTTTTTTAGGAAATTAATATAAGGCCATTATTTTTCTCAAGATATTTTGACCCCCACCCCACAATTTTCCTTGTTTTATTGGTTTTTCCCATCCTCAAAAAAAAAAAAAAAAAAAAAAGCAGGACTTGCAGCATCAATGGCTGTCTGCTTTGCTAGATAATGGTAGAGGAATCTACTGGAGTTCATCATCATGTAACGCTTTACATCATAGATTCCTGTCAACAATAGTGGTCCCACTCAGGTGTAGTTAGGTATTTAAAACTGTATAAAAAAACTGAGCTGGAAATAATAAGGAAACCCTTTTTTAAGGGGATAACAACACAATGCTTAAAAGCATTGGGGGGAAACTTTAAATACATGAAAAATTAAGATATAGAACTTGAATAACATTAAGGCGGTATATACATTTTTTTTTTCTCCTGTTGAAATTCCTAACAGACATTTCACAGAGTCATTTTACATCCTCTCAGTGAGTTACATATTAAAGCACTGAGAGTCTCTCCCACTTGAGGCTCCAGTGGACAGCAGTCCAGTCTCAAAACTACTCCACCCTCTGATTGGTGCACCAGTGTGTTTTGAGCTCTGAGGGGGTCTTGCAGTGTAGAGAACTGGGCCTCACTGGGACTGGGCCACTGGGAGCTGGACAGCTAAGTGGGGGGTGAGGGGTGGGGAGTGGGGGTGGTGAGAAAGAGTCATTTTGACCTACAGGCCCTTGGAGGGGCCAGGATTCTTGCCCATGCCCTGATGGCTGCCCAGGCCGTGGAGCTGTTGGTAAAGAGTGAGCAGGTCCATCTGACTCAGTCCGCTAGCTCCCATCATGCCGTTCTGCAGGGCCAGCTGGTTCAGATAGCTGGCCTGGTTGGCAATGGCCAGCTGCTGCTCCTGCACCTTCCTGTTGGTAATCAGCTTCTGCACGAACATCATCAGCTGCAGCACAGAGATGTTCAAAATTAGCACACAATTAACAGCTAAATAAGTCAAAGAACAATTAAAGACAAAAGAGCTATTTGATCTGTTAGGGTTAAATGACAAAATTTATATAAAGAAATGTCCTAGTTAAAACCCAAATGTACCAGAGACACCACTATATGTGACCTCTAATGTCAGCTGTTCATTAGAGGTCACATAGAGTGGTGTCTCTGAGATGCAGTCAAGGCTAAATCAGAGCTTTTAAGGGGTCAAACTGCGTCATGCTTTCGTAGACAGACAGTAAACACAGATACTAATCCCACAGTTTTTTAGCTGATGCAGGTAAACTGATCTAGCTAGCTCAGTACAATCCGCTGTGATGCAGTGAAATTGGTGCCCTTTTTTTAGGTCTTTTGACTGTTCTGAACAGCTAATCAACATGTTTCTACCTGCTTGGTCATAATATCCACAGTACAAACTAATTTATTAATGTGCAAATTATCTTGTTTAAGCACCATCAAGAAACTAATGAAATTAAATTATTACAGGTAAGACCTTCACCACGCCAATAAATCGCCACAGTATTTTTTTTTTTTTTTTAGTTTTCAGAAGGAGAAAAAAAAAACAAAACTCATTCAGCTATCAGTTCTGACTCGTATCCAGAGCAGCTCTTACCGACTGCTGCCTAGTAAGGACATCCCTGTAGATGGCTTCTCTGCGCTTAAGCTCCAGCTCCACGCTGGCCTGTCGCCCCAGAGCAACAGCTTGGACCTGGCTCTCTGTAAGCGCTGGGTTCTCTTTCCACTGTGGTGAGAGGTAACAGTCAGCAAGTTAACTACCATTAAAACATGCAGTGATTCTTGCTGGAAAACAATTTAAAAAGACACTCACGGCTCTGCTGATTATATCTTCCAGTGGCTCCCGTGATAAAGATTTCAAAGCATTTGTAGCTTCAATGACTTTCTGTCGCCCCTGGTTTATGAGCTCCTGAAGAGAGGGGGAAGAAAAAAAAAAAAAAAACAAGGCTGAGAGAAAATATGTGAAATGAGGGCAGGTGACCCTTGTGCATAATGAACACTTCAGTCAAGTATTTTATGACAAAAAAATAACCATATATTCAGCTGCCTGTTCAACAAGCCTCTCTTATCCATTTTAACAACTCCAGAATTTTAGATACTGATGGTAGTCCTGCCCTCAGCCATGATAACCTCACCCTAGTGGCACCTGAACCAGTGCTCCACCTGCTTAAGAGTGTTAAAACAGCTTGCAGCAGATCTCCACAACAGGACAAGGACCACTGTGGCCAGCTAAAGCCCAACACAGCAGAGTTGGAGTCTCTTCAACCTCGGGATCACACACTCAATGTAGAGGAGACTTAATAAATATGGAGCACTGTCACTGGAGTGATTGGTCAGCTGCTGTTGGGGAAACAAGACAGGAAGGCTCTGGGTGAGGCAGCTGACAGCAACTAAACGTCAAAACAAAAGCATAGGGATTCTCCCAAACAGATGGCAAAGTAAAACAGTTTAAAAGATGCCAGATATGTACGGTAATCTCTAAAATGTGCATCGTCAAAGGGTATCCCCTTAGTGACGAACCCATGGCGAATTATCTCCATCTGTGCAGCTCCACAGAAATTCTTTTAGCTTATTTGGTTTTTTACAGCCTGCACATTTACTGTAATGTTGACTCTCACCACTTCCAGCAAGTACCAAAAAAAAAAAAAAAAATTAGAAAGAAAGAAAAAGCTGTAACTGATTAGCGTCGCCCAGCACCAAACAGCAGACAGATAATGTTAGCGACTGTCTAACGCAGAAGTAAAAATCAAAAGTAGTCTAAATATTAGGGTTATGTTAATCAGATGGCCTGATATATGAGCACAAATAAATGCTAATCCTGCTGTGTGTGTGCTGGATGTGAAAGCAGACGATGTGTCAGCAAAAATCCCTTTTGACCTCCAAAATCCATTTATCAGAGTCTGCTGCAGAGGTCATGCGCTTTCTGCAATCACAATATCTCACATGTGATTATTAGAATTAAGACAACATATGTTATTTTATCACTGGGGGGGAAAAAAAAGTTGCTGCATATTAATAGCTGCTACCCAAACAGAGGTAGAGGTTGAGTGGCGTGGGGCAGAGTTGGGCCCAACCGCTGCTAGACTGCTGTCACAATTAGCTGTGGGGTCTGAGGAATGTGAGCCGCCATGCCACAGGGTGGGGGTGGGGTGGGGCATGTGGAGCTCATTACTTACCTCCAGCTGCGGGTTGGACATGGAGGCCAAAGCTGCCATGTTGTATGAGAAGTAGCTGGGGCTGCCCATGTCCGGCTGAGTGTATGACGTCTGGTAGTTGGTCCTCATGGACAGACCCTGAGAGATGAAAGATGAGGAAGAGACAGGGGGAGGAGGGAGAGATCATAGGCCAATTATGCAGGTGTTAAGAGCCACTGAGGGAATGATGGGAAAAACTGTAAATAATAACTGCTGCTGACAAGAGATGACAATTCGCTTTGCCTGTCAGCTTCAAGTTGCACGGTGACTGGATGAGCTCTTCATGTCATGCTGAGCTGTGTTCATGAAGCTTTCATATCATACACAAATAACTCCAAAAGCAACAAGCTGTCCTACATCAGCCTGCTCCTGTGGTATTAAAAATGTGTGTGAAAGTAGTGACCTGAAGTAAACAGTCTCGTCCCAGTAAAGGCCGGCAGGATGCCGATGTTTGTATGTAATTGAGTCTCTGCTGCAGATGGTTTTCCCGTGCCCTGTAATCTGGCCATCCGGTATGTGAGGGGTGTGTGTGTTTGGGTGTGTGTGTGTGTTGGGGGCCAGTGGGGATATTTGGACCTGGTCTGAGACAGGTGTGCAAACCTAAACAGTGCAAAACTCTCAACAAGCATGAATACACACACACACACACGCACACACGCGCCCCTCTTGAACTTCAGCAGCATCCTGCGATGCTCTGCAGCTTTCATACATTTTCACACAGATGGAAACAAAATCTAGGCTTCGTTTCCAAAATTCAGTATCTGAAATCTAAATTTATGGCATCAGCCTCGTTAAGCTTTGTCCCAAGCTGAAGTCATCCCAATGAGACCGAAGGCTCTTGGGTTCAATTTCGTTTTGGGCTCCGATCACATTCTCACTTTTTTCCATTTCCCTGAGTTGCAAATGTGATATTCATACACGCAGCTTTTTCTAGCCACCACCAGGCCAAACCTTAAGTTGTGAAGACATTAGCAGAGGTTGGGTTACGTTCCAGTTGTTTCTCCTACAAAGCAGAGCGTACAACCTCTCGCAGATGACGGCGACCATTTCTGCTTCTTTGCTGAGACAGATTGAAGTGATGGGAACGGACTTAAAATCCTTCAATTTGACCTCACTCAATCTTTTTTTTTCCCCCCTCCTCTTTACTGTGACTGGGAACCCTCTGTTCTCTTGAAAAGCAGAAGAGGCTCTAAGGGAAAATCAGCTTAAGACACAGAGGAGAGAGTGTGTTGGAAAAATAATCATTAGCGTGAATTAGAATCTAGGATTACACAGGGGGGGAAGAGGAGACCTGCTCTAGTTCAACATACACATCTCCAAATAAACCCCACTAATTGCCCCACAACAAAGTGAAGGAAGAGGAGGGGACAGGTGTGTGTGTTAGTGTGTGTGTGTGTGTGTGAGAGTGAGTGAGTGAGGGAGAGAGCGAGAGAGGATAGGAGTCCCTAAACCTCTGTAGTCTTGCAGTAAGTAGTGCCGACACTACTTAGACAGCCTCAGTGATTGTATAGCAGCTCACTAGCCTGACGGTGGGCCAAAATGACCATGAGCAAGGGGGAGCCCCTGTCATCTGCTTACTCTAGGTGATGAAAGGATTATACAGATCAACACTAACTCACGCATCTTGACAAAAGTGGGGCTCTTGCTCAGTTCACCTCACACTTTGATGTCAGTGCTTTGGAGAGTGATGGACACAAGGCCTAAGTGCTGTATGTGTAGCCCTTTGATTTTGGATCTAGTGGATGTGCCAGTATGCGTCTATATGTATGCATTTTTCACCCCGCCTACCTTTTTCTCTGCTTCATATTCAGCCCAAGCAGCCTTGCGGTCCTCCTCGCTCAAGGCTTCCTCCTCCTTGTGGTCCAGCAGGGAGTCGTGTTCATGGTAACATACAATCTGGTCCTTATTGTTCTGCAGCATCTCAGCCAGGAAGGGATCCTACATCAAGGAAAGATGAGAACAAATATGGTCACGGTGGGTTCAAAATCATCATCATTAGAGGGGAAGGAAAGATTACTCTGGAGGACTCACAGACCTCCTGAGTATTAAAGGTTCCTCTATATTCAGACCACAAGTACAAATCCTTTTTTAATTACAGAAGATTTCATGTGATGTGCAAAGAATGCAGCAAGAATATCCATGAACAGAGGTACATATTTACTGGATCAAAACAATGTGTTTCTCAATAAAAATGTTCTGTGAGCTCCAAACAGCTTTTTTTTTTTTTTTAATATCTTTTGCTTAATTGGCAGATTTTCCACATTCACTCGACTTCCAAGACATTAACTTGTTACATTCAAAACTGATTGGAGATAAAAACATGCATCATGTGCTACAGTAATTTTAACCCCCCCAAAAACACACAGTTTTTGTGCCCTTCTGCTTTTATTTAATGACTTATGATGTCCCTGAAGGGTCAATCTTCAGTCCTTGTTTAAACTCAGCAACATCATCCACCTTACTTATCATAGTTATACCAATGACACAAATTTATTCTCATTATACAAATGCAGCCTGAAAAAAAAAAAAAAAAAAAAAAGATTTCTCAAAAATTTATTTTAAGAATAACTGAGGTCATTTTATTTAGAAACAAGAAACAGACTTTTTCTCCAAATCCTGTGGTTATACCGGCAAGCAAAACATATGTGGACTGATCAAGGAGCGGCTGCTGCAACGCTACGCTTATATTTTAATCAAAGTGGCTACACCAGATCCATCTTCCATATTTCACACGAAGTGTACACGGTCGTTTTATGCAGAAATGGACCATTAAGCATTAATAGAAGAAATGACTAGCATCTGCATTTATGGTGCCAGTACCATTACCAGCTACCAGTTGGTTACACGCAGATGATGCAGCTGTTATTTTTGAGAATGGGAGTGCACACATCAAGAATGATGTCATGCGATGAAGTTTCACTTTGTTTCAGTTTGTCATGTAACTTCTGATTTTTGTCACCTGGGACTCGCAGCACAGCTGGCGTGGTCAGGTTAGAGGCATGTTTGTATGAGCGGGTCGGTATCTACATGCATTTCAGTGATTTATCAATGCAGTAGCATAAAGATTCCCACATGGCACATGAGGTGATTGCTGCAACAGCTAGGGGGAAGAAAAAAAAAAAAACATACTGAACAAACCTCTGGATCGTTTTGTTTCCTGTTTCAACTTCTTCCATTCCCATTTCAGCACTTTTTTCTGAGTTGCAGCATCTATTGTTTAGAGGTAGACTGCAGCAAACTGAGCGTGCCTCAAGTGTAAGTACAAATGGTTACAGGCTGTGCTGATGTCAAAGTTTGCATGGGCATTGTCCAAGGATTAAGCATAACAGTGGAATCAGCAACTTTCTATAGCCTGCAGTAGCCTGCAGAGGTTAACTTATGCAGGATTCATGGTACTGTGTGCGTCTTTGTGTTTCTTCTGTATTTGGTTATTCAGAGCAAAGGATTCTGGGTATGCAACTTAAGCAGATGTGCCAGCATGCAGCCCTCCAAAAACAGCGTGTTGCTCGACATGGATGACACTCTCAGATGCCAGTAGGCTAAAAAGTGGACTTGAACAGGAAAAGGTGCAATGAAATAGGAAAAAAACTGATCAAAGATTTTAAAAAATGACAAAAGCACAGCGACTGGCTGCAGTGGACACTTTTCACTGTTTTTAAAATCCGACTTCACTTCATTTATTTGTACATTATTAACTCTGGTCTTCTCCTGTGGCAGCTTGAAGGACCAACAAAAGCTCAAGAGAAAAAGTAACCCACAGTATAGTTGATTCACAGATTTTTTGACACCGCCCCCTGGTGGGGCGGACAGTAAACAGCTCCAACATGTAGACAACAGTCTTCAAAGCTGTGCATAGGCTCTGGGTCACAGCAACGCAAAACCATGTTGGTCCCTTTACCCAACTTTCACAGTGCTGTGCTGCAGCTAAAAGCTACAGATGACACAATCTCCAATAAAAGCTGAACGCTTTGTTTTGATTGTGACTCAAAGCGTCCGACAATGAAGTTAACGTGGACACTCCCCAAACAGTGTGCATACATTATTCACTTAATGAGAAGTAAGAGTTAAGGGACTACAAACCAAAGAACATGACTGTGTGGTTAAATGTGGCTTAGAAAAGTGTCAAACCTGAGTTTTAACCACTGTGAAAGAGGAACAAAAATCAACATTTTAGCACCGTAAAAAACCAAAAAGGTTACAGATGACAAACCTTTTTTCTCTACAGAACCTTGAATCTGCCTTTGTGTACAAAAGGTGCTTTATAAATAAAACCACCCTGCCTCTTCTGTAACCTAAAATGCAAAAACAGCAACATGAAATTCAGACAGGCAGATATTTCACTGAAAGCAGATTAGCATGTGTTCAAATGTCAACACAGAAAGATAAAGAAGGCCCGAAGACAAATTTCAAGACAATGTGGGAAGTTCAGTTCTGACACCAAAATAAATCGATAAACAAATGTATTTTTTTCAGCATGTGTTTTGCGGTTTCCATGGCTACACTGTTATTGAAAACAATACCTGTGAAAAATTAAAAGTTGGGCCAGGCTTCGCTCACACGAGCATGGTTTAAATTACTCTGTGCAGCATGTTTGCTTTTCTTTGTCTCAACGTAGCTTTACATTAAACTGGAACCTTGCGATCTGGAGACGTCATACAGAAGTTGCATCATTTAACTCCACACGAGCCAATTCACAGAGGGGCTCGGTCCTCCTCCCCTGCTCTACACTGTCTCGAGCTCAACAGTGACAATGGGTGAGAAGGTGCAAACAAAATTAATCAGAGATCATTAGCAATAAAGTAAAGAGAGGTAAAAATTTAAACAGAAACATTAAACTATAAAATTAAAAGACTGATTGTGAACCTTTATCAAACAGAAAAAGAGCATTGATATGTAAGAAACACCATTATTTTCAAGGCCTCCACAACTGCAGAGTTAAAAAACTAAAACTAAAAAAAAAAACAGGTGGCTGAAACAGGTAGAAGCAGACTGAGAAGACACACAGTTCCTCAGCCGCACACACCACAGCCTCCAACACTTGGATCCTGATCCCGATTGTGCTCCTCATTGACATGTGTTTATGTTTCCCAGCCATCACACTCAATCAGGACAAAACCAGGCCACCCCTGAACAACCAGACATTTTAGAGCGGCGGCACAGGCAGCGATTCAACTGCTGCTTTACTCTCTAATTAGGACATAAAAGCACAGAAGAGCCAGTTGGTCTGACTCGGATAAAAGGCACCCATCATGGTTTGTTCTGCCAAAATAAGTCAGCATGAGGTCAAATAAAGGTCACAATCAAGGCCAGCACTTAGAGCCGTGCACACTGCATCCCAACAGCAGTATTTTACTGATTTTAAACACCAAACTGAATTTAGTGGTAAAAACAGATCCAGTGGTTACTCTGGACCAGTTCACCGACAAAAAAAACTAATAAATCCAAAAGCTTTGTGACTCGCCTGCTGACTTGTCTGGAGGAGAGAGATAGCAACAGGTACAAAGTTTCCAACAACTGCTAACAGCTTCATATCAGTAATTAAAATGAAAGAAAAATCAACGATCCGGTTCCTCCCCTCAAAAGAAATATTATAAAAACGTTAAAGAGAAAACACAATTTTGAATTTCTTTGTGTTTGCTGTTTTTACTGTATAGGTGATTTCTAGAGGGAAAAAGCTGCCATCTGAGCATGTAGAAAATGTGTGGTGTTTTTATTCAAATGCATGAAAGGGGAGCATTTTTGACCGCTGCCTGAGTAACGGGTCAGTGGAGCTGCAGGTCAAATGACAGTACAGAGGCTCCCACTGGAACATAGTGCATTCTGGGATACCCAAGTAATCCCTACCAGCAATGGCTCCGGGGTGGTCCGGTCCATCTCCCATCCTAATCCTAGTGCTGTGTGTGTGCGTGTATCCTGAGGCGGCCTTAATGACTGTAGGTAACTTGACCTACCCTATTGTCATCCGTATGGAGCTGCATGGGGAAGACTATCACTTTACTGCAGGGGGGAAGAGAGAAGCCAAAAGACGCCGGGTGGGCAGATGCTCAGAGAAGCCGGAATCAGCCAACTCAACTCCATTTGAATGTTTTTGCCTTTTTGAAAAAAAAAATAATAATACGGGGGAGACATTTGGTGTACGTTTGCACAGATAAAGCATTGGAGATAGCACGTAATGCTTGCAGGCAATCTCGAGACTTTCTTCAGTTTAGAAAAAAGATCTCAAACAACTCCATCTTAAGAAGATTCTGATAATCATCTGTTTCAAATCCAAGCAGCACTTTAGTGCAGGAAGAGCAAAACAAACTGAAAACGCTTTGCTTCAATTAACATGCAAACCAGTACCTCTATAAAAACTGGTCTACCTCACAAACAAGGCTTCCACTAAGGCCCCGTTTCCACAATGCCGTTTCCACTGGAAACGGTGTCGTTTTGATGCGTTTCAGCCTTCCGTTTACACGACAGCGTTTCAGAAACGATCTGTGTTTACACGATGACACGTGAAACGATGAAAACGATGTAGTTCCCATGCCAGGCCACAAGTTGGCGTTGGTTTTCTCTTTGCAAAGCTTGTTTACGCAAGACGCGCATGCGTGGAGTGACACAGTAGGAAGCGCGGTAAACTGTTCATTACTTACAAAACGGCCAATGTGAGAGGTTTTGTGTGGACTGATGATGAGGTTGGATCGCTGGTGCACACAACGCTGAATTACAAAATGGTAAAAACACAAGAAAAGCATAAGAAGCACTCGAGAATCCACGAGTACGGTTTATCAATTTGCGCATGCGTGCAAAACTGTGGCCGTCGCAAACATAGTGCGCATGTGCGAGTCACCCATTTTCAAATCACCCCGGTTTCACGCATTTACACGAGAACGCAAGCCGGTGTGTTTCTGAAACTCTCCAATCTGGACCCCATTTCCGAAACACATCGTTTTCACTCCGTTGTCATGTAAACAGAAGGCCGAAATGCATCAAAACGACGCCGTTTTCATTTTGAAACTGTGTTGTGTAAACGGGGCCTAAATCTACCAATGTATGAAAACCTTCCCATTTTTCCCCTCAATAGAACAAGACATGCCCCCTTTAAACCAAATTCTTGTGCATGTATAAAAATAGCTCTCCTGCCAACAGTTCATTAATGATGTAAAGGAGTTTTCAAACGCCGCAGCCTCACACATCACAAAGATGAAAACTTGGGAGTCAATATAAGTGGGCCTCATGTACACTTTACTACTTGGCACAAGAGCCAACCTGTACTGTTACCAACAGCTTTTAGGTCGCGCTTAACTGTAAAAAGGTATGACGCCATTAAAGAGCTGTCTGCACAACAGGCAGGATTTTTTTGGCCACGTTATCAAATACATTCTGAACCTGAGAACATTTTCAACCATGTCAGCTCAACTTCCCACATCCTAAACGATTAATGTGTTAACAATGAGGTTTATATTATTTCTGTCACTGCCACAATTATAAACTTCCACTAAGCCATAAAATAGCAGGAATGAACGAAAGACCTAAAAGTAGATTTAACATATTAAAAAAAAAAAGAAAGAAAGAAAGAAAAAAAGGAGAGTTTGAACACATTGGCATGGCTGCGTGTGTGTGCCAGAAACTGCTTTTGACACACAGGTGCATCAACCATAGCAACCAAGGGGCCTAAAGCACCAGGAATGTGGATGTCTGAGATATCTGTACTGCCTAAACACTCAATCCAGTCAAAACTCTCTCTCCACCAGCTGCACGCCAATGATACACAACTCTACTGGCCTGTTCTAAACAGTTTCTTGGAAGACATGCACTCGGCCCTTGTGCCTGACATCAGGAGGCCAACCCTGCCCTTAAAACCATGTTGTCTTTACACCCTCTGGGGTCTGAACACAAGTCAACGGGTTTATCTAGCTGTCAGTCAATTAACAAAGAAACAAAAATCACGCATTTCATAAAAGGCTAAAAAAGACAACAAACATGCCACATTCCAATAAAAACAAGCCTCAGCTAGCAGCACTGGAAGTGGGTGGGGGGTGGGTGGCAGTAGTTCTGCAACGGCTTGCAACAAGAGACAGCCAGCTGGAGCTGAGGGTTGATTGAGGGGGGAGATGAGAATATGAAAAATAGGAGTCAGTCTCTGAACAAGCTTGAGGTGAGAAACAGGCGGGAGAGAATGTGAGAGACGAGAGGAGGCAGAGTGCTGCTCTTTTCAGATTCAGTCACTGGCTATAAAGTCTAGCTTCAGTCAGAATAAAGATGCCAATGCACTTCAACCAAACAGCGTGCAGGTTAGTCAAACAGGTTCGGTCTCGAAGTCTAGACCACGTCAACTTTGTGCCACTTCACGCAGTAAGCTGTGCAATCATTAAAAATCAAGTGCAACTATGACTGACTGATCAGTCTCAAATGAGTCACTTTACTACAAGCCTATTTTGGTAGAGGAACATTCTGCCCATTGATTAGCAATGCAACTTCAATGCCACACTAAAAACAAAATGTATGATTTCCTGTACATACACCTACTCTAAAGCAACCATACAAAGATAGAGTCATCACAGAAAAGATAAACAAGTCAGTGTCTCTAAAGGCAGTCCCAGCCAACCAAAATACAGCAACAGAGGTCTGATGATGCCTCTTGCTTTTTCCCCACCTGCAACCACTTAATTTCTTGCTGTAACTATAATTAGTGCTCTCTCCACATCCAATACAAGCTCGTGCATGTTTTCTGAAAGCAGACAAAAAACATTTTGGGAAGTAAAAGAAACCGTTTACCCAAGGAGAGACAGGACTGAGGGCAGGTAATTTACAACAGCAGCATCACAAAAAAAAAAAAAAAAACCCAAAAAACTCCTGTAAACTACTGATCATTCATGTAATGCTTAAAGAGTATTTAAGGGAGATTTTTCTCTTTAAAGTCAAAGTAACTTCCTACCCCTAATGAGACAAGCATGGTGTGCTTTATAGCTCCAGTCTGCTCCTGTGTATACTGTAGTTTGACTGCAGCCTGCCCACAGCCTTTCAGCGTTCCTGACAGAGCCTAATGACCACTGTAGCCATGACCTGCTGAGAGCACGCCAGCCGGACCGAGAGCATTCAATGCAGTGAGCACATCTGCAGAAAATGCTGGAGACCTGTATAAAAATTGTTCAAAGACTACCAGCATAACTTAGAGTACAAGTGGTAGCATGTTAGATGGAAGTGTGTGATGAACAGGAAGTAGACAAGAGTGTCTCAGAGTAATGGGTGGAGAGTAAAAATCTCATGTCTGGACTGCAAGGACCTTCTTTGTCATTAGCGGGAAGTGCGCCTGCTTCCTTTGTCTCCAATTAGTTTTTCTGAAGACCAGAGAGACATCTTTAAGAGAGGGGTTTAAATAATGACCCTTCATCATGCAAGGGGAGGCCAGAGGGAGAAAAAAGAAAAACAACTTTACTCAGATCGCTTTGAACATTTGGAGGCAGAATGGCGAGTCATAGCAACAGATGGTCACAAAGATGGCAGAGAAAATAAATGGTGTGGATGGAAGAGAGAGTGGGAACATGAGTAAGAAGATTGGGGGGAGAAAAGTGCAACTAAAGGTACGGTATGAGGGTATGCGGTAAGGGCAGCTAAAATGACAGCTAAATCTGTAGTGCCTTTTCCCCCCAATAAAGTTTTAGAGAGGCCAAAAAAAAAAACAAAAAAAACGAGCCTGTCTGTGACCCAAGTTTCAAAGCAATACATATTCAGTGGGTGAAAAAAAAAACAAAAACCCTGCACTTTGCAGTGTGAAGAAATGGGGAGAGAAAGTACAAACTCTCTTTCTGTATGGAGTTTTGTTGGCTGAAAATGATGGAGGGTGTCTGACTCATCTTCACATCATTCCAGATGGCAAATTCCTTCCATAATACTGCAGTCCTGCTGCCACATCATAGTTAACCCCTTGGCCAAAACAGGTCGGCTTTATAAGAGCTTGTCAGCTTCTCCGTCTTTAATACCATGTCATATAAATGTCACTGGGCTCATTAAAGATCATACACATCTAACAGGCCGCAGCTCAATGAACACATCTTTCCTCTTCAGATCTCCAACTGTTCTCTGCTGCGCTCTAAGTAGGCTACTCTGGGTTTAGGGAAATATGGATGGTGGGAGAAATTATATCAGCTGCTCACTGAGGGGGATTCACACAGTACTCCTACCTGTTAATACTGTTAAGGGAACACTAAGTGCAAAATTTTCTATCAGTGTCAATATAATAACAGATTTTCCATAAAGGTGAACTGGAAGGCCTTTTGTCCAATGAAAGGGCAAACAAGCTGTATATACAGTTTTTTTTTTTTTTTTTTTAAATCCTTTCTGTTTACAAGTTTCTGCAGAGTGACCCAGGTCAAACCAAAACAAAGAGGTAAAACCACTTAAGAAACAGATCTGAATAAACCCAGAGAGTTCAAAAAAGGAATGAGGGGGAAAGAAGGAGTAATTCAAAGATCAACAGAGAAGTAAAAAGCAGCAAGGAATGAATGAAAAAAAAGAGGAGTGCAGGTTTATAGCAGGGCAGCAGGAGTGTTGCAATGGGAAGACTATTTAGTAAATAGCAGTAAACAGACAGATCTGTGCAGCTGTGCTGGGCTGGATGGCCCATGTAAGGGCTGTGTTGTTATTAAACCCCAGGGGGCCTAAATAGTGACACTGCACCTGCATTAGGAAGAGAAGAGGCGAGGGCAGGATTATGAAAGGAAACAAGAAGAAAAAGAAAGATCCCAGAAAGGCTAAGCAGGATACAAGCTGGCATTGGGTTTAAATAACAGTTTATCACTGAAGTGCAAAACTTCAAAAGGAAGAACAAGCTACTCGCTGCAAGTATGGAAAAACAAGCTTGGCATTTATAATAGTATCCTGTGCCATGTTTGCTGAAGGGGGGGAGAAAAAAAAAAAAAAAAAAGACTATTTTACTACTGTTAATAGGTTTCAGCCTGCTTTTCAGCATTTCCTTTAAGGATCGGTCTAAAGAAAAACATGAATTCTCAGTCAGTGATTCATCAAAGCCCAATTACATGTCTGATTTATAGTCAATTTAACTTCTAAAAAGACACTTAGCTCAGTACTGAAGCCCATCGTCTTGATCTGAATGCACACAGTATATGAATGTTCACCTTAGGGAGCACGGGCGTGGCTTTCTTGCTCTTCTTCTCGGAGGGATCGTCCAGCAAGTCCGGCTCAAAGGTGTAGAGTTCAGCCAGCTCGTTCATTGTAAAGTGCCTCTCAATCTGCTGCTGGTCCACAACCCGGAATGACAGGGACTGTTTGGTTACCTGCCGTTCATAAATCTTCTCCTCCATTGTGCCCTAAAATAGTAGAATGAAAGAAGAACAGACAACTAGAGGTTTGCTTGAATGTCAAATGACCTATGAATCAGAAGTCTATCAGTATTATAGGGACATCACACCCACCTATACTGGTTTATTACAGATGCATCAATAGATGATTTAGCAAGAGTTGAGAGTAGTAATTATACTACACTTTAGTGAGTTTATCATCAATCCACATTTTCCTACTGAGGAGAAATAATCTTGGGCAGAAAAAAAAAGACAAGACTTAAGACGTCCTCACTATGAACTACTGTTACTATTGATATTTGATATGTCCAATATGACAGTTTAACAGAATATATTGCAGAAGAGATGCTTGGGTCATCACTAGTTTGCCCAACAGAGTGAATCCAACTCTACTGTTTGCAGTACTCTCACAGGTAGAGTAGCATCACAGCTTAGCACAAAGTGGGGTAGTTATTTGGCATTAGAGTCTGATTTATTGGCAGGCCAATATCAGCTATTTGCTCTGGTATCAGCATTTTATAACCGTCGATAAACAAAAATGGAAAAAAGTAAAGAGGAAATGGGAGAAACACCCTTCAACCATGTTGTGAATGTTGATGTTGTAAAGGTTGTCCACCAGAGGGCACTCAGCAACTTCCCTGCTGGCCACAAATAAATAGCTGATCCGAGCAGAGTTTGGCAGAACATAAACAAGTAAACAAATAACTACACATAACAAATGTAATGGAAATCTGTTTCATATGTCTGAAAGAAAAAAAAGAAGGCTGATATATTGGGGGGGGGGGGAAATTCAGCAGATATGTGTAGTAGTGCATGTAGTATGTAGCAGACTGAAAGGTAAGCACCATCTTGCAACCATCTTACACTCAGGTCACACTAGCTTTAGCTATCACGGGGCTGACTCTGACTCAGGCAGAGGTCTCTCATATTTCACCAAAATTCACATGTAAAATGGTCAGAGTGAAACCAAAACTCAAAGAGTGAGTGTCCCCCATTCCCTATCAAGTATTGGGAACAGATTTGTTGCTGCTTTTAAATAAACAAACAAAAAAAAAAGGTTGGTAAATGGGTAAGAAAAGTGACCACGGTGATAACAAAGAGGGGGTGATCTGTATGTGATAATCAGGCACATGGACTAAGCTGGTAGTCTAATATTTGTGTGTAATGTTACTGACTCACAGCACTGAATCTAGGTATTAAGATTCAATACTGTGTGCAATCAAACCCCCAACTTCCCAAACCATCATTTACTCTCCCATGACAAATGTTGCTTCCTGCATCAGGCACTTAACTAGCCATGTAACTACTCCCAGCCAATCAATACTGACCAACTGGCTGGTACTCCTGATCAATGCTAGACCTTTTTTTTTTTTTTTTTTTAACTATTAAAATTGATAATGGCTCCAAAAGTTCAATAGCAGCTCAGCTCTAGCTGAATGAGCATGCTGGCCCAATTCTCAATTGTTGACACTATGGGTATCAAACGAGTTGTTATACTTTAATGCGGACTTTAAAGGCTTCCTTGTTTTGCTGGTAAATGTTTTTAAGTCACAACTTATACAAAGCATCTTGCGTTTATTTGTTTATGGACATGAAACACACATTATTAGAGGTTACTTTAAAAAAAAAAAATATCAATTTCTAATTAAAGTTCACCTGAGCAAGGAACCTGTAGACGTAGACAGTCTTAACCTGCCCAAAGCGGTACACCCTGAAGATACTCTGAATGTCGTAGGATGGGTTCCAGGAGGCGTCAAAGATGATGACCCGATTTGCTGCCACCAGGTTGATGCCAAGTGACCCAGCTCTTGTTGAAATGAGAAACAAACGACCTCTGTGTATGAAAAAAGGGAAAGAAGCATCAGTGAGCATTATCTAACTCATGATTGTATCCTGTATGACTTGCAATCATTTTGCTTTGAGATGTACAGCGAAAGCTTAAAATCAGATCTTTTCCAAAGTTGGTGTCATAATTTTGCATCTTTCAAGACAGTGGAGACACATCACCTTGTGTTACTGGTGTCATTAAACTCCTCGGCCCACTTCTTCCTGGTGGTGGCGTTGGTTGAACCATCCAGACGGTAGTAGTCTATGTTCCTGTACCACTTGCCTTCACCTTCACAAACATGAGAGGTACGAAATCTGATTTGAAATCTTCCATCTACGCTCAATGGAAACTTCAAAAGCACATGTATCTGTGTCAGCGCTGCCTTTCCCTTGTCAAAGGGACTTAGCTTGGGTATTAACAGGCAGCAGATAGATGGCTGTGTTGGTTAGAGGCCAGCCATGTTTAGCCTTCAAGATGGCCAACCCCACCCCTCCCACCAGCCTTCATAACCAACATTTCAGTATGTTTCCAATTATGGCACTGTGATCTTTTCATTACAAATTACAAACCCTTGAGCAAACATTTTTTGTCGAATAAAAAGTCAAGGTCTAATCATTTTCAAAATGAAAGCAAAAACAGCTGCTGAAGTTTAATTAGGAACATGACCTTACACCAGCGGCAATGTGTATGTGTGTGTCTGTGTGTGTTTAAGGGTAATAGGCACACCAGCCTGTACAAGAATACATGTTACATGTGGGTTGACTTACCGGTCTCAAACCTGCATTTCTATGGAAATGCTTTATCCTTCTCCAAGGCTCATGTTTTTTTTTAAATCTCACACGCAGTTTAGTCACTTTAAAAAGCACAGTGCAAAACCACAAAAATGAACCTTGGGACAGAATGGAGCTTGTCAATGTCAGCTGTGTTATATTAAACATTTCTTGGTTAATTTTAGTACATCATAACAGTAAGAGGGCATAGGGTCATTTCTGAACAACAACATGGAGTGGTGCTTTGTAATGTTTTAAATAAAAGTTCCCCAAAACATACCTTTGTATGGAGAAATTTTTTCTTCGTCTTTAGCCCTGCAAGCCAGTTCTAGGAAATCCTCAATCAGATCCAGGGAGATGAGAGACTGACTGAACACCAACCTGAGGACAAACGCAAAGATACGCTTTGGAGTACTACTGCAAACTGACAGAAAATGGCCAAAAAGGTTACAATCAACACGTAGTACAGACTTACACTTTATCGTCCACTTCCTCAGCCATGCGCAGGATCTCAAAAAGCAGCATCATCTTCCCTGAGTGCTCCAGGATCTCAGCGTCAGCCTCTGTGACAAACTCCTTGTGCCAGTCAGGAGTGGGACTTCCTGGTGCGGAGCCAGAGGGCCGAGCTGTTTGTAATACAGAGTTACAGATTAGTCTTCATGCAGTCAGCAGTCTGACAACAGCAAGTTCGTAACAGACACCAAGCTTCCAAAGCCGAGCCTCACTATTACACGGTTTTCTGTTATGTTACAGCTGAAAACGGGAGAAAATATTTTGTTTTAATGTGTTAATATACTCAATCGAGCCCTTAATGCTTGCTAATCTTTTCATGCATTTTGATTATTAGTCATCTCTAAAGGCACAGAGTTTTCAGAAGTCTTGTAAGTTTACTGTCTGCCACACTGTGCAACATGGATCTAATCAATGAATGGCACGCACTTTCATGTGTGTAGGCTGCGATGAAGATGTTAAAACAACTGTATTTTAGGCTACATGTTACACAGCTGCAATTCCTTCTTCATTTCTCAGTATGCTTTGTCCTTGAGGAACACAATTTTCTGCTGCTGAAAAGAGCTGAAAATCCCACACTTTATTTTGCACATTATCCCACTATTTATGTAAAATAGTTGGGGTTTGTTTCTTCTTAACACAATGATGACAACAGTATTGTGCTTATCAGTCCATCATTTCATGCTGCATTCTGACTGACTGGTCAGTGGGTCCGGGTAGCAGTGCTAAAATTTCTGGCGCCGTCAGTATTTTTGTCCCAGACCATCTTTTGTTGCACAATTGTTGCAGCTACCTTTAAACAACTCTCAGTATTATGTAGTACTGCTGGTATACCATATAGTGTGCCTTTGGAGTCACAGCCAAAGGTACATTATATGGACAAAGGTATTGGGTCACTTAATCTTTCAGTCCCATTACAACAGATTTATAAAACCAAGAACCATTTACAAAACATTTGTGAAAGAATTGGCCATTCTAAAGAATGTGGTACTGTAATGGGATGCCACCACTACAACAAGTCAGTTTGATATTCCACCATCAGCTATAAGCAGTATTACTGCAAAGTGGAAGCAACTCAGCCACGAAGTAGCAGACCACGAAAAGTTACAGAGCGGGGTCGCCGAGTGCTGAGGTGCATTAAAGTCACCAACACTGCAGTTGCAAACCTCCTGTGGCATTAACATCAGCACAGAAACTGCTTCAGTGCATGGGCGTCCACGGCCGAGTAGCTGGCACAGTACTTTTGTCCATATAGTGCATCTCCACAATTCTTTGACTTTGAAAGTGAAGATTTTAGACTTTCCCAGATAAAACGTGACCAGTCAGTCCACAAGACCCACAAGTAGAATTTACAGCCTCACAGGTGTACACACCTAACAGCCAGTAAAGTTCCAGTTTACATCCAGGTGTGACCCTTGAGATCTAAAAGGTCATCACTTTTTAATTTCATTCTGTTACACCTTTATGTGAAATTTTTGCTTAATTACACTACATGTACACATATACTAAAAAACACAATCCTCCCAATAGTCCTTCTCTGATACACAACTTACATTCAGAAGCACTATATACACGTCCCGCAGATGGGGCGTGGCCAGTCAAAAGGTTAACAGATGTGTATTCTTGGGTTATGGATAAAAAAATGTGTTCTTCAAGATCACTGTGATCCTTTCAATCAGTTCATCATTGATTAAACTGAATGTTTGTGCCAAATGAACAGAAATCCCCTCAAAGCATTCATGGAGACATTGAGTTGATGAGAATGGGATGGAAATGCATGCTGATGAACAACCCAGAAATGTATCTGTTCATAATGAGAAGTGCATTCAAAATAGCTTCTGCCAGGAGCAGCAGCTGGATGTGAAGCCTCCTTTCTAAATAAAATGGATATCACAATATAATAATGGTTCCTCAGTAGTTCTGTGCTGGGAATGAAGAACACTGATCAGCTCAGAGCCTGTTAAATACTGCAAATTCTAGACTCTTATTTTTATTCACATGAGCTCACAGACTAGCAGGGAGTGCCCTGAGCTCAATTTAACAGTGATACAACATAGCTCCTACCAATTAATTAGTTAAAGAGCAGGTAGGACTAAGACTCTCTTAAACCCAGCCAACTACCCATAGTTCCCCCATGTGTATTACACACTCACGTTCTTCTACAGTCTCTGCTCTATTTCGGCCCTCTCCGTTCTTGCCACGAGAGCTGGTGTTCCACTCCTTGATGACCTCAACATCATCACTGTCCGAATCATCAGATCCCTTCTTTCTTCCTTTCCCCTGCTTCTTTTTCCTATTAGCCAGAAGGCACAGCAAAGGAGACAGAGTCAGCAAGAGTAACAGATGCCAGGGAGAAAGGCAATTTAATGAAGTCATATCTGTATAAATTAATTACAAAAATAATTACTTTTTGATCTTCTCATCTTCTGAAGTCAGACTCATGGAGGATTCTTCTGTTTCTGAAGCGATGAATTCATCCATGCTGTCCTCATCAAAGAAACCCTGTGAGAAAGTGCACTTCTGTGAGGCTCAACTGCGCAGTGACAGGTCAGTTATATACAGAGCTTGGTCTTGGACAGCAGAAATTATGCATTATGCAATTATGCAAGGTGAAAATTTTGCTGCAGTAGCAGTATGTGATGTTGTCCCTTGAAGCATGACCTGTCAGCAATATGTTTCTATTGTTTTCCTACAGTGTGTGATTTGTGGTAATGTATTTCTAGTTTTTCAGTTGGTGTTTGCTGTGGTTTAGTCTCATCTTCTGCAGTCCTACCCTGTTTTCTTTACTGATGTAATCCAGCTGAAGGCACCAGGGATGGGTCCAGATTCTGCTGAGCATCTGGAAATCCTGGAAGAGTTTGGTCCCCGCACGGCCCCGGCCCCCCTCCAAAGCATTCCCCACACCTGCACGCAAGGCAAGGAAAAAAATATGAGGGAGAAGATAGATGTGTGTTTGCATTACGCACCTGACAGCATGGATTCAATCCCTTTATACATGCAGATAATACGAAAAGGGGGCAACTAAGTTTAACCCTCTATAACCTGATATATATATATATATATATATATATATATATATATATATATATATATATATATATATATATATATATATATATATATATATATATATATAAATATAAAGTAAACCCTTCACCTCATTTTTAATTAAAAAAACAATAAAATAAATACACTGGTCATAAAAGATAGAAACTATTTAAGTCTGTCAGTATTAACCCTGTGTGGCTACAATCCATCAAGTTGTAACCACACAGGGCTGAATGGAAAGAGAAGAGTAGCAGTCCATGGTGGTTCAGCCTCTCATCTGCACTGACCCTCTGCCTCTTCTTTGGATCTTATACTTCCCGTGCAGTTATCTTTACATTATCATCCTCATCCTCATCCTCTTTCTTCTAACTTTTATCTACCGCTTCCATCACTACTCTCTCCCCCTCATATCCACGTCTTCCTCTTCTTCCCCACTTCCAAGTCTCAATGGTGTGGGCAAAAACATGCATAAATTGTTCAGTCGCAATATTTTAGCAAATAGTTACTGTCAGCAGATTAGACATGCAACTCTCCCCTGTAACAAGACAGCTAATGACTAGCTGGCTATAACAACAATAACAGCAGCTGTTTAGAAGCTAACATTACGTTAGAACCCAGATTTAGGCTGCAGTGTCCTGAAGATTTTAGTGTCCTAAAAACCACACTTTCACATCGACAAACAGTTCGATTACATTCACACATCGTGCTAATTGCCAGAAAGTAACAATGTTGGCTCTGCTTCAAGGAAAGCTTCAATGACACCTGCAAAAAAATGCCTAATGACAGAAAATTCACCTTAATATCACTGTCATCCAACAGAAATGAGCTTCATTGACTCAACCAGTTTTAAACATACTTACACCACGTTTCACAGCCTCCTCCAGAGCAAACAGACGTGGATGTGTCACACTGGGTTTATTGACAGCTGAGGTAAACAGTAACCTGACAGACAGTACTTAACACAGATGAATGCTGGCCAGCATGTTTGAAGTGATTCAGGGAAAAGCGACAATATTGCAAAATATTTCATTGATGCTCATGAGTTTTACCCAACTCATCTTTAAAAAAGGATTCAACTTATACTTCTAGATCAATCTACACACTATACTGAAAACCAAAAAAAGCAAAAACAGCATTTGAAGCGAGACTCACATTTGAGCTTTATTTTATCAGTTATCCTCGAGATGCTGCTGCAACTTGATTAGAGCTCAGCACTCCTGCCATCAGGGCTTCATAGCACAAGTAGCCAGAGGGAAGTCACTCCTGTCTAAAAGACACATGACAGGCTGCTGGGAGTTTGCCAAAAGGCACCTTAATGACTTTCATACAATAAGGAGGAATATCCTCTTGTCTGATGAAACAGAGACTGAACTATTTGGCCACAAAATGCAACAGCGTGGAAACCAGAACTCAGCAATGCCTCACTGATATTGGTCAAACAGTGGTGCCTGCCTGTGGCAGGTTTCCTGTGACAGAATCTGGAGGATTAGTCAGGATAGAGGTAAAGATGGATGCAGAAAAATAAGTCCGTAGTGCTCAAGATCTCAGAGCTAAAGTTTCTTTGTCAACACAACAATGCCCTAAAATGTGCTGCCAAATGACTAGGGTTAGGCCAAACTGAAATGTATTTCCAATTATGATTCTGTTTTGAAACAATTATAAAATCAGGATCACCAGGATTATTGTTCATTATTTGCAATGATGAGCTCTTGTCTCTTTCCTCCCTTTATAGCACCCCCACCCCCACAGACTTCCTAAAAGGCCAAACTCGCACAATGTTTAGTTCAACCTGAGCCAAGATGATAAAAAGAGCCTTTGAGAGCTAGAGAGCCAGAGTCCAGGCCTGAACTCAACAAAGAATCTCTGGAGAGACCTGAAAATGGCTGTGCACATAATCTCCACATCAAACCTGGTTGAGTTTTTTAATTTTTCTGCCAAGAAGAATGGGAGATCACTTCTAAGAAGACTGGAGGATGTCACTGCTGCCAAGAGGTGCTTAAACAAAGCACAAATGGAAAGGTCTGAATACTTGTAAATTGGCTATTTCATTGTTTTTCTTAAATACACAAAATACCCAAAGACCTGTTTTTGTTTTAATATTACGAGTATTGTGTGCAGACAGACAAAAAAAAATAAAAAATTATTGGATCCATTATAGATAAGTCTGAAAATTAATGAAAATGTGGAAAATGTGCAACGGCCTGAATACTTTCTGAATGCAATGCGCGGTCAACTTCAAGTAAAGTGAATATTTAGACACAACAAATCAAACCAAGCCGTAAATGCCACTCGTTCTTCTGAAAGAGTATACTGCAACTACAAAACACAATAAAGCTGGTGAGTAATGGCTAATCTCAGACTTCTAATCTGCTTCCCAAAGCAAAATGCTGTTGCTGACACACTAACGTACCTGTTCAGTATGCTGACCTGCACTGACCCCAAGAGGTCAGAAGTTAGTTCAGGTTTTATAAGAGCAGCAGCAAAAGAAGAACATTTATGGCCATTCCCACCACAGCCGACTGGTGGTCTTTGGTCCAGAGACACGACTGTCAAACACTAAATCCACAGTCACAACATCAGCGCTGTGCACTGTGGCCAACCCAGCCTAATGAATCACAACACATAACAACACCCCGCTCCTGTTCTTACATACCAGCCCTCCTGTTCTTTGTTTTTGATTTTGGTGTAAAACCTCTGGCCCCTTCTCCCTCTAAATTTCTTTCCCTTTCCTTTATGCCCCCACATCCCTCCCCTCTTACCCCACACCCTCTGCTCCCTCACTCCCAGAGCTCTTCATTAGGGAGACGTGGGAAACTGGGCTTAAACCCTGCCTGCGGCACTGTGCCAGCTGCCACACACACACACACACGCACACCGGGCCACAGTCACAGGAAAAGTTCACTAAATGACTTAACAATGCGCTACCAGAAAGGCCCTCCATTTATCTAAAAACCTTGTCTGAGTAAATCCAGTAAAGAGAGCACTTTTGAGAGAAACGGGACTCCTGCGGTAGGATTTAGCCTAGTCCTAGAATATGCATGTTTTCCAGTCGAATTCCGTAATTTTGTTTTAGTCGAAGCGTGGGCTAAATCTTTGTGTGGGCAATCAGATCAAACTTGTCACTGGAAAACCACTGCTAGCAACCCCAAGAGTCCCTGCTGCTCCTAACCCCCAAAAAGATCCAAACAGTTTAAAATAGTGGTTGTTAAACTGTGCCATGGGCCCCACTGGTGAGGCAGAGAGCCACTGCACTAGGGCGTGTATAACCAGGGGAAAAACATGGAAGGGAACCAAGTTAAATGAACATAATTTAAGTAGGAAAGAGTTTTCTGATTATATCCTGCTGACCTTTATTTTAGTCAAATTTAACTTGTATCCTTTAGTGATGAATAAAAATTAGGGTTTTGGATCATCAACTTTTTAAAAAAGGTTTGAGAACTGCTAGATTAACCCCTGCTAACAAGTGACTCTTTGATATTATGCAATAAAAAGCTCCAAAAAAAACTGCATTACAGCGTGGTTCTCACCTGTGAAGTGCTCCAGGTAGTATCTGTAAAGTTTAGCCTGGATTGGAGTCACTCTGACTGACAACACATACTCATGCTTGGGAGGTAGGAACTTGGTGAGAGCAGTGTAATCTTTTCTCTGTGGGAAAAAGACATTATTAAAGCAGGAAGTCAAAGAGGGCCTGAGTGAACCATTTCAGTCACCTGTTTTTGTTGTTTTTTTTACCTGGACACATCCAGCCAGCATTTCATAGAGAATGTGAGCTCTCTTCTTCATGACCCGGACATCCTGCATCGTTGAGTCGGCACACTGACCGTTCTGGATGGGGTTAATAAAGCGGTTCCTAAATTCCTTAATTGAACCAAGGAGGTTTTCCTTGATGAAGTTCACCATGCAGTGGTCTAGTAAAGGAGAAGACAAATCAGAAGTGTTCATTTTAACAACAAAAATTTACATCTAAATTTGCCCATAATAGAAAATAGCTGCCTTTCCCCCCCTTATATGAATCATATGGAGGACAGCAGGAAGTCTCACATTCAACAAGGTTGTTTTGCAGTGGCGTTCCAGTCAACACAATCCTCCTCCTAGTCCTGATAGAGTTCATTGCTTTGGACACAGCAGAGGCCTCATTCTTTAGGATATGGCCTTCATCACAGATTACCAAGTCTGGACCTAGTGAAAATGAACACAAGGATCATTTTAATGTGGCCAATTTCAGATCAGGTCGCACTGCTGGAATGGCATGCACATCAAGAAAGAAAAAAAACAAAAAAAACAAAGGGTGGTGGTGGGGGGGGGGGGTTACCAGTAACAGGCACAGATGTAAACAAAAGAAAATGAAAACAGTTTGGCTAATTTAGTACATGTGGCCCCATTAGAACAGCTAATGTGCAAAAAACAACCCCAGGAATAAGTCTACAATCAGCCAGAGAATAACCGCCTTCAAGTGAATCTGAGGGTAGTTTTAGCTTAAATCAGTTTCTGAAAAGGATCATTTGGACCACAAGATAGATCGTTAGGAGCACAGACAACTGATGTATCCGCTGTCAGGGTGTGGAAAAAAGTAGTTGAAAAAAAAAAAACTTTTCACAATTTTTATTTTACTAACAATCTAATTCAAGTTTGAATGATATCCTTGTAAGTGCACAATAAAGAAGACCTCTATAGATGAGAGATTATCAGTTGTTCATTTGCAATAACATGAAAACAATACCGTCGCCATGTTTTGTGCTTTGCTTTATTATCACCAAAAAGAAACTGAATGTCACTTCTTTTTTATACTGTAGCAAGAAACAACCAAGACTTTTAATTGTGGAGTACTCACAGATTGCTTTCACAAAAGTGGACTTTTTAAAACATAAAATCACTCTACCTGGATCTACCAGTGTCTTCTGAAAGGTCTCTTTGAGCTTCTTGCTCTTGATGTTCCTGCCCTGTGTCAGGTTTCGGTACATTTCGTAGCCCATGATCATAACACCACCCATCTCCTGCCATCGCTGGAGGGCATATGCTCGCTCCTGTGGCCTCTTTACTGTGGCCAATTCAGTTACCTGTTAACCACACCAAAGGTCAATGTGATAAGCACTACACTCGAAATAGAAACAGCTTGAAAGGTCACAAGGGCAACCCATTACCTCTAAACTTTCCTCATCCTTCATTCCTTCTTGCCACTTTTCAAATTCGTTGAGCCAGTTAAGGACGGTGTTCAGGGGACAAACCACCAGTGCAGTGGTGAAATTGAGCTGCTCACAAAGCAGCAACGTGTGAAGAAATGTCACCACCTACAGGACAAAATGAGTCAACTTTTGTCAAACACACCAACAACACAGAGCTTTGCAGATGTAGTGGCTGCAGATATATGAAATGAATAAAATCATCCTGATCCAAGATTTTAGATCTGCTGGCATGTGCTGAAGCATTTGATTTTATGTGAAGGACTAAATATTTCATGAATGTGTCCTCAACAGCTATTTTTAAATATTACAAATTCTCTGCAAAGGACAATTTCAGTTTAGAAAACAGCATTTTGAGAAAGTAGAGAAGCATTTATCCTTATATATGTCCTCTGCCTTGCTATTATCAAGGCAAAGGGCGTGTGCAGGCAGAATGTACCTACAAAGTAATCAGATTAACCCTTTCGCATGAAATGTGTCATCAGTGACACAATGCATTTCAAATATGCCACCATTCACAGACTTCTGGCAACAATTACCGTATGTTGGGTGTGAAGCGCAATTTCTCAGCTTTCGGAACCTATCTGAATTTTTCCACTGGACAAACGGTCATGTAATTACGGTAATGCAAAGTATGTTTGATCAGATGTCTCAGCTGTGATACGCTCCGTGTTAACCAGCTGTTCACCGCAGGTAACAGGTTTATCGGCAGCTATCGCCAGGTGTTAAACTGTTCACATGGTACAATTTTTTGTTTGATCAGGTTATTAATACAAAGTTTAAAATCATACTTCTGCACCTTTTTGAAATTTCAGTTAGTTTGTCTCTTTTTACTCTAAGGTGTTTATATGGAGCATTTATATTCTGTTTGGGCTTTTATCTGGCTTCCTGTTAATATAGGCACTAATTTAATCATCTGTAATTGCCACTTACTGTTGTACTACAGTACCACAAGAGGTCATTCTGTAGACTTAGGACAGCTAAAAACAGTAAATTAGACAACTGGCATAGTTTTCAGAGGACTGAAAAAGAAAGAAGCCAATGTAAGGTAAGCAACTCACTTGCAGAGTTTTTCCCAGGCCCATACAGTGGGCAAGGATGCAGCCAGAGCCAGCAGACTTCTCTATTTTTTTCACAGATTCACAGCAGCAGTCCCAAATAAACTGTACTCCTGACGGGGGGAGGGGGGGAAAAACAGCATAGGTGACATCAGTGCAGAGCACCTCAGACTTGTTCTACTAATTTTGCTGCCAGCTCCTACTATTTTTAAAAGGCTCAGGGCATTTTGTCCTTACCATCAACCTGGTGAGGTTTGAGCTTTGTGACCAGGTTCCTGTGCACCTGCACCAGAGGCTCTTTGGTTTCTTCATCTTCATCCAGCACCAGCTTGGTGGTGATGGGACAGGTAACCTGGGAAGACTCCTCCACCACAATCACCTGCAGATAAACATGAAGAACAGCCCAAAAGATGATTTCCAAATTTAAGCAATAAAGACATCTCTTAAGAAATATCAGTTATTGTTCCAGTTTGTCAATTTACATTACTAAATATCTCTAACCAGATACATCTACAGCTGTACGTTTTTGTATGCGAATGAAGCAGACTTAGCCTAATACATGGTCTCATTTTACAAATTAAAAGGAAAAAAAGAAAAAAAAAAATCTATCATGCACTTTATTCCCATTTTATTCATTTTATTGAAAAACGTAATATTTAAGGAAGCACCCTGCTGCTTGTTATATTGTCACAGTTTAATTTTGGCAGAGTTTCCCTTAAATGCATTCAGCAGCGGTGCAGCGCTACTGCTGAATTATGAAAACACGGATTAATTTGTCCGCGGGTCATGAATATTCCCAACCAATGTCACCACCACAACTGGCACTTTCTATGCTGTATGTATATGACTCAAGCTACTATGAAACCAAGTGTACCCTAACATACAATCACCAATAATACAATAGGGAGACAATAGAGAGCAAGAAAGACAAAGTGAGACAGCTGTGAAGCATGCTGTAATTCTGTGACCCTCATCTCCCCAACATCTGCTTCCCTCCAGCTAATGTTTGGTTTGGATGAGCAGCACCACCAAACCACTTACTGCTGGCAGTACTGCTCCCAGAGGCAGTCATCAGCGGACTTCTTTTAGATGAAGGTAAAAAGAGAGGAAAAAAAAAAAGTGCCACTGCAGGCAATAGAGAGGATGAGCAGAGTGGTTCAAAGACCACAGCTGCCAGAGAGTCCAGGTACAAATACCTGGAACATTTTACATCACAAGCTGCAGCTACCAGACAACAGGAAGCACTGAGACTTTATTTAGCAGGACGATTGTGAATATCTTCTGCTAGTTTCATCAGAACCACAAAACACCCTGATTTAGTTCTCAAAATTTTAGTGGCATGCACCACTTCAGAAGCACAAAAAAGTCCAACCCATATACCACAGATCCCAACAACAAAAATGTGATCCCAGTAAAATTTCAGTGAATTAACGGTCCACATGGCAGCATTTGCAAACGCTTTGTGATTTTTCATTTTCCCTACACAAATTATATCCATCAAACTTCCCTATCAGGGAACCACTCCACAGTTTGAGAACCAATGCTCTAATTCAGCAACTCCACACTGGTGTGATGAGCTCTGACCTACCACCATGTGTGCTGCGGTACTGCCAAATTTGAATTTTAAATTTGTAGTAATAGGCAGATGGGCAAATATTTCCCAACCAATCAAACATAAATCTGTATTAGCATAAAACCTTGTCCATGTAATGCACAAATTAGACTGACAACCCATCTTTTCACACTAATCTTTCTTAATCTTCTTTTCGTGTGTATTTTAAAAAGGTAATTACTCTAACTTCCAGAGCAGACTCTCCAACTGCTTGAACTGAAAAAGTGAATAATGCATAATTGGTTGCCCAACTCGCAGTGTTTATGTCTCATAAACTTAGACACATGATCTGGTTTAGTAAAAAGTACAAATGATGGAACATTATACTGCTCATCATTAGATCCTCTAACACCTAAAATCCTGTGGAAACTATTGAATTACATCCCATAGTACAGAATGAGAACAGCTCAGGGCTTTGAAAATTGAGGCTATACTCCTGATAACCGCCGGGCATTTCATAGTTACCTCTCGAAGTTTCTCCCTGAGTGCCTCTCTCTCAGCTATACGCTTCCTCCTCTCCTCCTCTTCTTTCAGAGCATCCCTCGTCTCCGTCCGCAGTTTGTCATCCTTCAGGATTTTGCGGATCTTTTTTCGGCCTTTACGTCCTTCTCCATCTTGCTCCTCCTCGCCCTCCTCACCACTCTGTGGAAATGAACATCAAGTTCAGCCCTCTGATGTTCAGCCCTTAGGAAAAAAAACTCACTTCCTATGATCGTGATTGGTTTGTGCCCTCAATAATCCTCACAACACACTCCAGGGTAAGTTTAAATAACATTTTAACTGTCATGCATGACTTGACTGGTAAATTTCATGTGGCTTCATTTCCTCTACCTAGTAATCCAACTATGAAAAAAAAGCAGCTTTGGGACAGTTCAAGAGTACCAAGTGCACTGCATTTAAAACACCTTCTCGTTGCTCGAAGAGGAATCCTGAACTTTGATCCTGCGTCGCTTCTTCTTCTGAGCATAACTTCTCTGTTTTTCATCATCCTTCTTCTTTGCAGCTCTACAGACAAAGAGAGAAACACTATATTCATCCAGATGCACTGGCAGTCAAATGACCACCACTGACTGGGGGCCTTTGTTCTCACCTGGTCTTTCGCCGCTTGTCTTCATTCTCGGAGTTGCTAACCACCTCACTCATGGCCGAATCTGCGCTTGACTCTGACTTTTCAAAGTCTGAATCTGCAGAGTCATCGCTGTCCACTGAAAGTCAAATTGAAAAAAAGAAAAGCCTGTCATGAGACAGTTTCTAGATTTAGAATATTTGAACCTAATGCGGGGCACAGTGAATTAAAAATTCAGAAACAACCTTTCCGTCCTGATTTCTTCTTGCCCCCTTTCTTCTTCTCTTTACCGACAGCTTTCTCCTCTCCTGATTCACCCTCACTCAGTGAGAGTTTATGACGAAGCAGTTTGTGGCGTCTGCCACTCTTCTTCACTTCAACATCAGAGCCAGAGTCTTCTGTATCCTCATCATCTTCATGGACAGAAACAAATGTTTTGAGACAATGTACAGCAGATGAGTATTATTTGAAAAGGGTATATTTATTGGCTAATTTATACCTTGCTGCTCCTCTTCTTCAGTTTCCTTCTTTGCTTTCTTGGAGGACTTTTGGTCCTTTTCTGCCTCTTCATTGTCAGAGGAGCTCTCTGCTCCCGAGGAATAGTTGGATTTTATTTGGGCGAGGAGCATTTTCTTAGCAATCCTGCAGGAAAAGGAAAGAAAAACACAGACAGAAGAGTTTTGCATCAATCACATAATGAAACAAGATATCCACAAGATATCTCAGTGTAATATAAAATCAGCGCATTTGCAATAATATTCAAGGATCTAATACCAATTTCTCCTTTGAGACCATTTCAACCTGTTGTACTTTCACAGACTAGCAACTGAACAATGTACTATGACACCAATATGAGCATTACTGGCTAAAATACCGATCTACTGGCATAAATCAATGAAGCCTTATAGACAACATGAATTATCTGAACTAAAACCATTTTTCTGGCTGGGTTCTAATTGCATAGGGCAGAATTTAACACATCACTGATGGTGATATCCTCCCACCATTAATAAAAATATAAAATCAATTTAGAAATGTGGATAACAGGCCCATATTTTGCCCAGATGGACAAATTTCATGTTTCACATCTTTGAAGAGTAAAGAACATCATGGCTCAACTTCTTGTGGTTTTGGAGTCTATACACCGGAAATGTAAAACCTCACGGACAGACGATATGACAACAATCTCCTCCTAATTTACATACATTAGGTGAGAACCTGATCGTGTTTCACTGTTGTTGCTGAATGATGTTGATACCACTTTCTGCCTGGTTGGGAGGATCTCTGCAATTTGTTCTTTTATACGTACCTGTTTTCAGGATCATCGTCGTCATCGTCACCAATTCCACCAACTCCCTCTTTAGTGTCCACTTCATCTCCTGAATAAAACACCACACATTATAGCAAGCCCTTCTAACATTTAAATAGATATCAACAATATAAATAATAATTTCTAAATTATCCTTCAGAATTTCCTTTTATATTTCAACAATCTATAATGTAATAACAATTCGAGTACGAGTAAAATGATCTTTACCTTTAATAAAACTAGTCAAAATTACACTTTAGATATGGAACTATAACAAATCAAAATTGAAGGGTAAATTTGAATAGAAGTCAGGGCAAAATGCTGCAATTAATTAGGTTACTAAAGCTGGAAAGTTCCAGTAAGAAATAAATTGATATGAAGGATTAACACAGTGACTAGTGAGAAATAAACTGGAGATAGCTTTAACAGGGGTGCCCTCCAGTCAAAATTACACTGCTGGCTTTGATAACAGATCAAAAAAGCAGTTGTTTCAGTTGCTGTTAGATTAAATGTTAAAGTGGTTTCCCATACACACATGCAGCTAACTGAAGGTCATTAAAAGAATAGTTTATGACACCTCTATCTTGCTGAAGCTCATTCATTAGCACATTGTTACCTCATTTGATAAATTCATGGTGCAAAATGGGTAAGGAACTTCCTGGAGTGTTAACGAAATTACCTGAGGACTGAAGAAAGGCTGAACTGCCCGCCAAAATATTATCCTCCACAATGGGTTTGATCTTTTGCTCGTCGCTGTCCTCCCCTGACTCACCTTCAGCCTCCTCCTCATCGTCACTGGAGGTCAACTGGAGCTTGGAGGCTGCTCTGGGGCTCTTTCCCTTGCGCTTCTTTTCGTAGGACCTCTTAAGCTTCCTTTCAGGCGAGTTTTTGTCCTCCTCTTTTGTGTCATCCTGCTTCTTCACACGGGTAGATCGCCTCCTTGCTACACTCGCTTTACTGTCCTTCTCCTGGTCAGAGTCAGAGTCTGAAGAATCAGAACCATTCTGTTTCTTCTTCTTGGATGTCTTCTTACTCTTATTTGCTAGGTCTGAATCAGAGCTTTCGGATTTCCTTTTGCGTTTGGACAATTTTTCTGTATCCTGTGCAGATGGGTTTAGTTTGTTTGAACGCTTTTTTGAAGTCATACTTCCCTGTTCCTCATCTGTGCTCTCGCCTGCTACAACTTTTTCTAGCAGTGCATGAGGAACTTCATCTGAGTCAGAGTCTGTGGTCTTTTTATCTAATGTCTTGCCCTCTTTTTCGTCTTCTTTTTTGGCGGTCCTGGATTTCTTGGAAGATTTGACCTTGTCTTTACCATCTTCCTCCGACTCCGAGTCAGAGGACTCATTCTTGTCCTTATTCTCAGCTTGCTTCCTCAAAGGAGTGGTCTTCACTCTACTAGAGCGACGGGTGGGCGGTGGGCTCTCTGTCCCATCTATTTCATCAGAACCTGCATTTCCTTCCTTCTTGCATTCTTCTTTACACTTTTTTGGCATCTCACCATCCTTTTCTTTGTTTTTGGACCTGGAGGACCTTGACCCACATGTTGTCACAACTGGGACAGGAGTCAGTTTGACTATGAGGTTCTTTACCTTGGGCTGGGGCTGCTGAGTCTCTGTCGGGTTTCCATTTGACTGTGATTCAGTATCTGTGACTGAGTTTGTGTCAGCCTGTGGTAGCATTGAAGAATCTGCAAGGCTCTCCACCATCTGAAAGAGCTCTTCGGGAACCGAAGGCGGCACAGACATAATATCATGATCCAAGGATGTTTCACCAGCGGACCCTAGCCCATCATCACAAACTTCAGGTTTAACTGTCCTTTGGGTTATGTCAGTTTCTGTTTGGTGTTCTTTCGTTTCAGTCTTATCTGACACCTGATCATTTTCCATTTCCTGCTCCTGGGGTGTCTCCTCGTCCACCTCTTCAACTGCATCAGTTTCACACACCGAATCGGCCACACTATCCATATTATCATTTTCTGTAAGTGCTTCAACATTAGTGCTCTTTCTCACAACATGCTGACCTTCATTACCATTCTGTAACTCCATGTTTCTAAACTCAGGCTCCAAAGCCTCCTCCAACGCACTGTGGGCCTTTCTCAAATCAGAAAGTACGGCCTTGAAGGCTTTCAAATGCCGATACCTGATACACTTATCTCCCTGGTCCTCAGCTGCTTGTTGAATGAATTGAATGAAAGTGTTATTCAACCCAGTTGTGGTTTCAACAAGCTTCTTTGCTTTCTTTATAAGTTCTTTTGGTAAATGCAGTTTTTTGTAGGAGAATGTCATGGTCCCAGAGTCTTCTGTGTGTTCTTTTCCATTGACGACAGCTTTGTGCTCTTTGGCTGCTTTGCTCTTATGCTTCTTGCTCTCACGTTCCTCCGTCTTCTCGGATTTTCGTTGCGTAAGCTGTTGTTTCTCCATAATGCGACTGCATTTGGAGACCAGATCCTGGAGGGGCTCTGATCTGCACACATAGCAGTGCCATTTTGAGTTCTCATCAGTAATGCCCGACAGCTCCTTCCTGCCCAGGTTTCGCAGAATACACTTCTTGCAAAAGGCATTGTTGCAGTAGTCACAGCAGATAAGTTTGCCGCCTTCAGCACACCACCTGGGGAAAATGTTCCAACATGGTTTGAGTGCAAACAGCAAATAAGGTCCTCAAAAACCCCTCCAAACATTAATACGTTGCGCAAAATTTTGTACCTGCACTGCTCATCCATCCCATCAGAGTCTCTGCTGATATCATCACTTGTATAATACTTGTAGCATGACTAGAAGAAGAGGAAAGAATGTGGTCATAACACAATGAAAATGGCCTTTGTAGAACTTGTAATAATATGTGAAATGTCTATCTGGACTTTCCTACCTTGCAAATAAGTACTTTGAGAGCAGGATGTACAAACACAGAGTTACGCTGGAACTGGTTCACTTGTTTTCCACAAGCAGTGCAGTTTACCTTCTTCTGCAGAGTATCATCTACAATGAAAGAAATCAGCGAGTGTCACTTGCCCCCCTCAAATCACTACATTATTACCTTCACCCAATCAACTTCTTTCACTTTAAAATTCAAAGTGAAGGTTCACTTGCAAATGTCAACACACCAAAAGAAAAAAAGGTAGCTTTCTGTGGGCAGTATTTACTTTTAAGGGAATAATACTGTATTTTGTATATATTCATTTTGTTTTCTTTGTTCTTTTTAAAAGTACTTTAAGACGTTTTTAGTGCAGTGAAAACAAGTGCAAAGTGCAGGCTTTTGTTATTTGCCCATTTTGTTCTCTCATTGCACAAACTATTTGTTGTTTGTTGCTACTTCTCTCAAAACTGGATCATATTACCATACTGGTGCATTTGTATTTTCTGTATGTAAGATATTTTTATTCTTTATTTTCATAGAATCTTATGCAATTTTTAATATAGTCTCTACTCTCATTTGCTTGAAATATCCTTCTACTCAACAAGTCAATTTCCCCCAGTGGGATCAATAAACTTATCTACCTACCTACCAAATTGTCATGAGATAATTTTGAGTATAATTTTTTTTTTAATCTATCTGGATTTATTCTCCTTCTGTTGACAATACTTTCAGATATAAAGATAAAGATATAACAAATTTTGGGGTCAACTTGAAAGAAAGGCAGATGTGAAATGTAAACGTGAGATCAGAGGTCAAATGTGGCACGATACTTGAATACAAACTATCACGTGATAGTTAGAATCCTCATATGCCAGTAGGGCTGCAAGGACTAGCCGACATTGTCGACAATAATCGACAATAAAAATAGTTGACGACGAATTTAATTGTCGATAATAGTCGTTTATTACTACTGGTGAATTTTTTTTAACGTAGTGAGACATCTTCCTGTCTGTTTATCTCTGGCGAGCTTCACACATGCGCAATCCGGTTAAGTGATGACGTAGAACTCCATTTGCGGGTCCAAACTGTCACGTGATTAATTTTCCGCAATGCTGTGTCCCTGATTGTTTTTCCAAAAGAAAAAAAAAAAAAAAAAACCACACTCAGCTGTGTTTTACCGATGAGAAAGAGAAGCGGAAATGGCTGCAGTCGATAAGGTATGTTACAATCATCTTTAATAGTGAACAGTCATTGGTTATACCGTTGCTGTTTATTTAGAAGCATTTGGACCAGAAATGATGTCCGATTTAAAGACCGGATAGCATTCAGTGGCACGTTTAGTGATGGGGGATGCTGGCGAAACGGTGCCAACTTTGTTTTACAGGGACGAAAAAGTACTATTTCCTTTTTTTTTTATGGTTGGAAAAATGGACCGTTAAAGTTATATCAGTAGCAAACCTGATTAAAGGTTTTGAATGAAGTATGTGTTACTACCACATTTTAAATAACCTTATGCAGGGCTTTCAAATTATGCCGGCGGCAGGCGCATTTTCCACCTACTCCACCGCTCTGCGCCGTCTACTTTTTAATTTTCCTAAAAAAAAAAATAATAATTTTGTGCCGTCCACCTTCTCCGTATCCAGCGCCATGTGGACGCACGTGACAATATTTACGTTCTTTCAATCTGAGCCATTTGATTAATTCACGACTGAAATGTGACTATTCATATCGTCTGCTGCCGTCATGGCTTCGGTCTCGGTCACAAGGCGCCTGGTACTTTGACATGCCCCCCAGCTACTCCAAAACAATTTGAAAGCCCTGCTTATGGAAAATGTAAAAGCTGATAGCTAAATAAGTGTCATTTCATAATTATGTGATTCATAATCCGATTAGTCGACTAATCGTTTCAATAGTCGATGACTAATCGACTATCAAAATAGTCGTTAGTTGCAGCCCTATACCAGCAAAATTTTCTAAATGTTGCCAATACAAACAAAAGCAGGAGAACTGTAAGCAGAGTTTTACAGATGTTTTATGAAAGTTTAACCTTATTTGACCTTAAAAAGGTCAAAGATCCAAAGGAATGTGATATTTAGAGCTGTCAATACAAACAATGGCAGCAGAAGAGCAGTTTTAAATAGCTCTATATAGCATTCTTACCACTCTGGCCTTCAGATTAATCTGCTGACCTTGAACGAGATGTCAGAGGTCAAATGTGATATAGTACTTTAAATCTTTACACAGTAATTTCTATATGTTGACAATGCACACCACACTTGTTTCTAAGTTATTAGGCTTTTTGTCAGTTTCTGACCGTAAGTTGACCTTGAAGACTTTGGTGGATGTGAGCCAATTTTAATGGATTGTTAACATGACCCCACTCGACACCCCTACAAAATTTGATCAGAGTTAATTTGAAACTTTTCAAGCTATTGTGTTTACAAACAGAATGACATGCACGCAAAAAATGCTAACAAAAACAAGTTCCTTGGTGGAAGTAACCAGTGTTCCACACATACTTTACTAGAACAACAAGTCCAGATACATTACTGGCTATTTAATTATATTTAAATGTTTTCCTCTATCTGAGAGTATGACATGATCACTTTACTAGTGGACAAGTTTCTTCTAACCAGCTATATTACGGTCTCCAGTTACCCTAATAGCAGGCCTTTCAGGTCACTCTCGAGGTAGTTTGAGGTCATGTAGCTACACTCTGTGGACTGCAGCTGGCAACAGGAGAACCAGGACTACTGTTGCCAGCTGCACTTGGAGCTTCTGGAGTGTGAGTGCATTCACTTACTGCTGATTCCTCTTATGTTATTTATTGTCACAAAATATATTTACTTTTACACCTCCTTTCATGCAACCACTGCCACAAATATGATTTAATTCTGTGGGAAACACTGTAAACACGGCCCTGTGACAGGCTGGCGACCTGTACATGGTGTACCCTGCCTCTCGCCCTGTCAGCTGGGATAGGCTCCAGACCCCCGCGACCCTGAACAGGATACGCGGAAGTGAATGGATGGATGGACACTGTAAACACATGTTTTTAAATGAATAAATATCATTACCTGTTTTTTTCTGTTTGAAATCCACCCTGAGCTTCATAGCACCTTTGTTTTCATTCCCAGCTGGCCTCATCACTAAAGTGCCTGAAGAACAAAATAGCACTGTTTGCTACACAGGCATCAACAGTGTGTTGATTAAAATCAGTGCATACCCTCATATAGTTCATACCTTTAGAAACACTCCCGGTGTTACTGTCTGAAGGGTTGTCAGAAGTGGCACCTTCATTTTCACTTTCGGCTGAGGACTCTGATCCATTCTGGTCAGTGTGCTTAGCTACACTGCTGGACTTCCTGCAATCAGCCAGGGAATCAACTTTAACATTTCAAACTGCATCATCTTTGTGAACTATTCTGACCACATGCAACTGCATAAACAGCAAGAAAAAGCATCCACATTTAAGAAATCTGCTCCGCACCTCTTGTTGCGAGAAGAGGAGGGCTTCATAGTTTCTGCTGAGCTACCAGGCTGGCAAGGATATAAAATTTATTTTAATTGCTTGACAATAAATGCATTTCAAACATTTGAAGGTCTAAAACAAATGTAGCCTCAATGAGGTGGCAAACTTACCTCCTCTTCCTTTTCTGCCATTTGGTCTTGGTGTGATTCTGAAGAAGCCAGACTCATTTTACCTGAAAGGAGATTCAAAATTTGCTTTCTAGAACCATGTTACATCTGACGGAACAGATGGAAACTTGATGCCATTACAGTGGCATATCTACCGTATTTTCCAGAGTATAAGTCGCACTTTTTTTCATAGTTTGGCTGGGGGTGCGACCTATACTCCGGAGCGACGTATATGTGACATTTATAACACATGAACCAAAATACTCCAGCCACTTGACATCTCCGTGAACTGCAGCTTTAAGGCAGTCTTGCGTAACCTGTGGGCGCAGTGGATGATGGACGGAGAGCACAGCTTAACGGCAACTGGGAGAATGCGCCACCCAACTTTCCTGGAAGTCATTGGATGGATCAAGAAAACATGGGCTTCAGTGACAACCAAACCATCCTGTTGGGATTCAGAAAGGCTGGAATAATTGGAACTGCAGCTGACGACGAGTCTGACTAACGCGACACAGAAGAGGAAGCGGCGCTTCGTCTACGGAGTGTACGGAATTGTTTAGAAGTGACACCGAGGATGAAGAATTCAATGGATTGATGGTTTGGTTAACTTGTTAGTATGTTCTTTATGCTATGGTTATCTGAATAACTTAATGTTACGTTAACATACCGAACACGTGTTCGTTGTGCGTCATGTAGCTGAATGTGCTACGTTAGCATAACGTAGGCGTAACCGTGTTCGTCCTGTTCTTTAATCCATTATTATTTTAAATTGCCGTTCAAGATGGAATTTCTGCTCTGGGTCTCGGATTCTATTAACCCCCCCCCTCCCTCCCCCCCAAAAAGTGCGACTTATAGTCCAGTGCGACCTATATATGTTTTTTTCTTCTTTATTATGCATTTTTTGGCTGGTGCGACCTATACTCCGGAGCGACGTATAGTCCGAAAAATACGGTATGTGTATTTACTGCAAGACTGTATGTTCAGTGTTTTTATTTATGCTGTTGTTGCTTTTGTATTTCATTTAAATTTAAAGATTTCAGAACTTCTACCATACTGTTTTGCTCTGCAGTCTTGCTCTGTATAAAGTCCAAGGTTAACAGCATTTCACTGATATAAACATCAACAGCAGCAATAGACAAAATTAAGATATAAAAGAAAAAAGCTTTTCTTTAAGGGACAGGTCACAGCAAAATATTTACGTTTTTGCCGCTGGACCAGTTTTGCAGATATCGGCCACTTTATCTTGGAATAAAGTGCAATTAAACAGTAATTGCACTGTGGTGCTCAAAGTGCCAAAACACTAAATTATGGCCTGATTACTTAAAAAAAAACAAAACAAAAAAAAACCATGTCACCTGCCAACCATGTCACCGTGCATCTACCATGATGGGAGGCTCCTGCTCTCAACACTGTAACAGGATGTAAACTTTGATGCCATCTCTTTCAGGTGAGCTGTATGGGTTTCTAGGTCCATGCTTCCTGTGGTTGGCAGATGTAGACTGATACGAGAAAGGGAAAAACATTGTTCCTACCTACATAAAGCTACTCAAAACAAAGTCTAAAACTTATAAAAAATAAAATAAATAATAATAATAAAATAACTGGGTCGTAATTATTCTTTAATGTTTTCAGTGAGGATTTAAGCAGCACTGGAAATCTGTCATGCGCAATTCAACAATCTGCATGGATTAACTGATCCTTTGAGAGTGTATTGTTTTTCTTGTTTTTAATTTCCACTGCACAACAGCAATCAAAACGCAACTATGCCAGCTGCCTGCAACCCTACAGTATTTATGTTCCTCCAGTGGTGGCTGTCTGTAAAACAAACAACGATAAAACTCAACAAATGCAGCTAAAAGAGCTGCCAATAAAACGAGCAAATCCGCAGCGTTTGTGAATTTGCACGATCACGCAATTAAAGGTGCCCGTGTAACCTGCATGCTTTGTGCATTTCTTCGGAGCACGCCGCTCTCCGGGCAGAGCCGCCGATGTTTATTTTGCCGTTTTGCGTCATCATAACGTGCTGATTAGATGCTACGAGATGTGGCGAACAATCAGTCGGTGTTGCCAGCAGCGGCCGGCCGAGTAGTTTTTACCCAGTTCTTCCTCGAACGAAAGAAAAGAAGCGCCTGTATCTGTATTTACAGCTTCTTAACCTCGACGAAGCCTTTCCGGGTTTTGACAAGTCACAAACTCCCCACTATCAGGGTTACCAAGTTCTGCTCTGCTACTATTAGCGCGTTGACCGCTGATCCAGAAGTATTTCTTTTCACTGCCCCCGTGTTGCCCAGGCAACCTTGCAGTCTCGGCCATGCACACAAGCTCCGATGCATGGGCATGCACCGCTGCATGCACGGGCCTTTTCTCTCCCCGTGACGGTGCCATGACACGAACCCGCGCGCTACCTTACCCGCAGACTGGCACTGCCTTGTTTAGCATCCCTCCTAGCACTGCAACATTTAGCTGGCTACAGTTCATACAAAACAAACTGCTACTCAAAAAAAAAATCAATCACATTTTAGGATTTTGATCACTTTGGCAAACACCCCGACACCCGCGTGTGCGTGTCTGAATGTGCGTGTGCGCGAACTTGAGCATTGCCGGCTGCGCAGCTAACGGCTGACAACTGAGCTAGCCTAGCTTAGCTTAGCTAACTAGCAATAGGCTCTCATGGCCCGGCTCGTAGCTAGCGAAGGCAGCGCGGCAATCAATGCATAACTGACTTGTCTAAACAAACAAGACAAGTGTTCATACCTACTTCTCGCCGTCGTCATTTCTTGACTCGCAAAGACGCGTTTTGTTTTTGGCGCAGGTAGCCCAGTTCAGACAAGCATGCAGATTTTCAGTGGTGTGGAAGCGAGAAGAAGCAAGAGAATACCGAAACAACTCCGGTCAGGGGAGACAAAGCAGAGGGACCATCTTGCCGGATGGCTGTGGACGCAGTAAAATGGCGCATCTAGCCTCAATCCTGTGCGGGTTCCTATTGGCTGACCGCCCCGTGAGCTTTGGCGCTCTGAATGGTCCAGGCGCTCCGGAGCTGATTGATCCTCCGACATAAAGCAAATATTTCCTCAATAAAAGAAGCCAAACAAGAGCTGCAGCTGTTTCTACCGCTGCCGGCTGGCTTACTTGTCATTCATGTTAAGGCTACTCACCGGGAAAGATTTGTAGCAATTTCTGTAAATCTGCGGGAATAGTTGGGCTGCTCGAGTATTAGAGACGTTCAACTAAATATAAATGTAGGATGTAAAAACCTCAAAAGATTATATTGTGAAAGGTAATATGAGGCATGTAGTTACAAAAAGGGTGGGAGACACTTTTTAATCTTTAGCAGTAAAACTGACAAATTATATTTTAAAGGAATATGACAAAAACACACACGAAAATTGTAAGTTCAGCTTTACCAGCATCCAATGGCTCAAATAAATGAACATGATTATGTTGTGCAGCCTGTGGTGCATTCTTTCCTTTTTGGATTTTTAAGGCTGAGCTACTAAATAATACCTAAAGGTGGGGCCCTTACTCAAAGGATGTGAGCAGCTGGCCCCAAGTGTGCAGCAACAGCAAAAGTTAAACATAAAATGTACAAAATATGAGTGTGTTAGATCATGAAAAGGTGTGAGGTCAAGCTTCAGCATATAAAGGAAACATCACACTATAAACCAAAGTGTTACAGCTATCTACCAAGTATGATGATCACTGGTGGCTGTGACTAATTCTACTCAGTGATGCTGACTTATCTTTGAGTATTTCTGTCTTACACAACAATAAAGGCTAAGAATTCTATTAGTTTTAACAAAATAATAATAACATACTTCTACTGTATTCTCTAATAATGACAGGTGGATAGGGGGTGGGGTGGTATTATATAGAGTAAAACTGAAATTAAGGCTATTAGGAATTTTCTCCATCACACACATTTTCCTCTTTCTAATGTGTGGGATTGACTAAACATAAAAGCTTGACTCAAAATATTTCCCATGTGCCTACACATCACGATCACTGTGATATGTCACACAGGAAGGGCAATATAGTAACAAAACTACTAATAGAAAACCCCATTAGTAATGTAACTTGCTGTCTCTCACACACACACCAGTTCTGCTTGTACATTAAAAGTGTGATAAGTCAAAATGCCCAGTGCGAGTATAAAGGGTACGCAAAGGATGCGGTCATTATGGTAAAAATACACTTGAGGTGTGAGGTGAATAGCAGCAGTTCTTGGTGAAAGCTTTTCAGGAACGGAATTACCAGGTGTCTTCTTAGTAATTGAATGCACCTAGTGGAATATTTAATGATTGTCTCAAGCTCCTTATTTGGTCTTCCCCTTTCTGACGTGGTAACGTGTCAGCATGATGTTTTGTATAAGAAGCAACAGTAGTAAGATTGTGTAGGGAATGCACCTTTTTCTACTCGACCAGACACTCCTGGCTCCAGGGCTCTTTGAAAGACATGAAGAACTTCAGTACTCAGTGTTTAACACTGATGATGATAATTGTGATGGTCTATACAGCACCAACCAACGATCCATGCAAAGAAAAAAGGCTGCAGCTGGAGCACATTAAAGAAGCAGCCAAAAATGCAAGAAATCACGGCGTAAGTAAACGATATGTTACTTTGTTAGTATAGCATTGACTCTTTGTGCATAGCCTGACATTTTTTTTTATTATTATCCGTGCAGCTGCCTGATGATTTAGCTGTGGATGATATATCAGGAAACACAAAAAGATGCATAGTAAGTTGGACACATTTTATATTTATTCAGATTATTCTTCACAGTGTTCTTTGACATCCATCTCACACACACACACACACACACACACACACACACACACACACACACACACACACACACACACACACACACACACACACACACACACACACACACAGAGAGTTCCCACTAAAGTTTCTTAAGAGTAATTCCAGCATGTTGCTTATTGCTCTTTTCTCTTCACAGGAAAAATTCTTCTGCTTAGCTTGTAAATCTCTAAACAAAACGATGAAAGAAAATTCAAACAGTCTCCTACAAAAACTCGAGCGTGCCCTGGATGCGTACAGCCAGGTAAAGTTCCATATTTACTATGAACACGTTTGGCTTGTAGTCAGTCTAATAAAAGCATGTGTTTTAATAATTTACAAAACATGTTACTGACATGAAAATAAATTTTTTTTCATATGTTTAGTTCTGTCTTCATGTAGATTTTATGTTCAAAATGTAACTTGTCATTGTGATCTTGTTGCAGAATGAAACCTGTCACCTGGGTGGGAGGGACCAATATAAAGTAAAAAACTTCCTTGATGATATCTTGACATGCGTTGACTACGCCTTGAACAACAAGAGAAGCATATGCCACAAATGAAGTGAACACATGAAGTCTCAGATCGACTATATATTATTTATACATGTATATATATATATTTATTTTTACATATTTAAATATATATTTATTTTCTAATTGCATTTTTCTATTTATTTATATACATTTTAAATAAATTTGTCAATGCTGTTTCTTCTTTTTTACACCTTTGTGTTTTTAATCTAAGCGGGCGGGGGTGGGGATGCTATTTTACTTCAGGAAAGTAACTCTAATTCTTTGTCAGCTTGAGAAAACCGTGTGTTTTGATGCTGACCTCTTCCACGGGAAAGCAGAAACAGTCCATCGCTTTCAGCCACCTCTCTGCAGGGCAACCCCCTGGTACGTTTACTGACATAGCAGGCTTTCAGAGTTTGAAAGTCAAATATCTGACAATGACTTGGCTCTGTGACCCGTTTCACATCTTCATGGGCCGCAAGTTGTAACTTGTGACAGATGCAGATGTGGTTTCCAGCAGGATGTCATAGGTAGCAGCGCTGGTGCATGGCTGCAAGTAGGCAGGGGGGGTTAAACTGGGACTGAATGATCCAGAGTCTTTAGGTTAATGTGTGAGCATTTAAATCTAACTGGCAGTTAAATGCAGGATGCTTTTCTTGGTGTATTCATTTTTCATGTGCTGCAGCTTCATGTTGCTTCCAGTTGATGGCACAGAGATAACTCGCTCCTCAAATTCGAAAGCAGTGTCATCTCCCCCTCTCATCCCTGTTTTGTGTTCATGGTGCAGATGCATGGATGCACAGCTTATTGCTGCAAAACGGGAAGCATAAACCATATAACTGTTTAAAGTGGCAGGTAACTTCAAATGCAGCGTTTCAGTCAGCTCAGCAAAAATCAGCACATGGTTCCTGTGCAGTTTGAATCAGAGTCTGCCAGATAAAGGTACAGAGGCTGTAGCTGACGTGTGCTATCCTGACTCAGTAGATTTTTAAATCACAATGTATCTGTACATGATATGTGGCTGAAGTTATTTGGTTATTTCATATTGAGAAATGACTTGAAAACAAATTGAATTACAGTCTATTCAAATGGCAGTTCCTGGCAATTTAGTGCAGTTTATCATACTGCACTATATTGGACTGGTGCGAAGCAGACTGTGGTGTTCAAAATCACTCTTAGATTAGAGCAGTGGTTGTCAAACTGTGGGGCAGACCTGACTGGAAGGGCACTGACAGCCGGGTAAAAATATGAAGCGAAAATAATGTGAATAACTGATTTCTTTTTATGAGAAAATAAATAAATTTGCTGATTCTACACTGATGACATACCTTTAAGTGCACTTCAGCACAAATTGTCTGATATTTTTTAATAATTAATAATCTATAGATGTGGGCTGTGAACTTTTTTTCAGCTTTTGAAGTGGAGCATTTTAATAAAAAAAAAAACAGTGAAAATCACTGGAGTAGATCAAGGGAAGCAGATAATGTAAATTTAGGCAAATGAAACTGTTTAGTTTGACTCATAAAATTCAACCTTTTTATACTGGCTTGGAGTTGGAAAATGTATTCAGTTCAATTCAATTTTATTTATATAGCCCCAAATCACAACAGTCGCCTCAAGGCGCTTAAATATGTAATAATAATATTTAAAGCATGCTTATATCTTCCTGAATTCAGAGCAGTAAACCTCAGAGCCAACAGCAGCACAAATCAGCTGATCACAGCTTGTGCAAAAAACAAAACACCTGTGCAGCTCACAACATAAATAATTATTGGGCTTCTTTCTAAGGATGTCATGCTTGCACTGCTACACTGGATCTGACAAAACCCACTTTAACCCCTACACTCAGGGGCTAAAGTGGTGACTGATGAGGATAATCAGGTATGTGTCTGACAGGAATATCAAATGATCTGCGGCTCTGAATTCTTTTCGTTCTTCTTTAATGTAACTAGCAGTTCTTTTCATGCTTGGTGGCATTATGAAAAGTGAGAAGGAATGGGATCGATAACCCCCCCTTCTAGGGATGAGAAATTTTTCTTGTTTGTTTTTTTTTTTTTAGCTGAGACAGGGACATGTAGACATGGGATCCCCAGCAAATCTCACCCAGTACCAGTGGGTAAAACTGCTCAGTAACAGCTGTTTAATGCTGAAGAGAAAGACAAACCAAATTCACTAAGTTTACAAACTCATTCTGAAAGAACGTTGAGCTATTTCTGGTGTGGCGTAGTCATCATTATCTGGCATTTTAATCATAAGACACAGAAGCAGAGCCACCAGAATGTGAGATAAAATGTGGAATAATTTAATAAATAATAAAAATGAAACAGTGGTTTCAGGAGAGGTTGTAAACACTTGACAGTATGATACAAAATAACAGCCAGTTAGCCTCCACTATAAAACACCATGAAATGAAATGATCTTCACAAAAACTCCTACAAGTGCATCATACTAAGGCATACCATATGCATGGAGTATCTCATCATATAACACAGTGTCCTGACATTTGAAAATAAAAACATTACTTTCTTACATTAGCTAATAAGACTAACCATACGAGCGAGCTTGCATGCATGCTGCTAAGCTCCTCATCTACAGTAAAGTATAAAGCAAACTTTTCATTTACATACTTATTTAAATACTTTAACTTTCGCCCCCAAATGATCTGTGAAACTGCACACACAATCAGAAATTAATCATAATGCATTCATATCAAGCTGGGTCCATTTCATATGAATTAGTTGGTCAGGAAATCAGTTAAGAAGGTCACAGCTCTATTTTCAGCATCCTAAAAGTGAGAAATGTCTATTTTTACGGTTATGGTGCTTCCAATTAACTGCCACTACCAAAGCAACATAAAAATACTGCAATACATGTAACAGGTTCTCTTGGCCGAGAACTTTTTTTTTATTATTGTATTCAGATAATCTTTTAGACACTGTTCAGCCATAAACTGGACTAACAGCTTCTTTCAGGTAACATGAATATTGCAGTGAACTGAGGGTCTCCTCTGTGCTGTCATCACTGTAGGAGGGATTCGATCACAGCTTCTGGCTTTACAGATCTTTTCCTGTGTGGAGATAGGCGTGTGATAAACATTATCAAAGTTTTCAGCGTTCTCAGTTCTCAGAACAGCAGCATATCGTGATATTGAGTAATGCTATCATTAGTTTCATATCAACCTGTCTATAAATAGACTAATTATGGAGTGCTGCTAAACGTCTGAGTTCCTAAAAGATATTGAAGAACTCAAATGTTCACTATATATAGATCATTACCCCATTCTTTAGTTGGACAGCATATATTCTCCATACTCGTGCAGTTCAACTCAAGAACAAATAAAAGGCTAAAACATGATTAGAAATGGCAATCAGCTGACTTTCATTAACTAACAAGTACCGACGCACATAACGAGCTAAGAGTGTAACAAATTATTCTGAACCCTGCTTTTAAATGCCACATTTACACTTTGTCCGTTCCTGCATCTTTTGCACCTTAAAAGTACAACCAAGAAGTCGAATCAGTTTCAACTGATCAGTACTTTTACTTTGAGGAAGAGCTTCCTCTGTGATAATGACAGCTAGGGTTACACTAAAATTATGCAGAAATCAGTCATCTTGTTCCATGATAAGCATATGCAAGAACACAGGTTGCAATTGCAACACAGCCAACCAAGAGCAGTAAGTATGTTAAGCTGTATCTGATCCTCATTTACTATAACCACTGAGTGATAAGAAGGCAACATTATGAGAAATTATGAAGACAAGCAAGTTTTCAGTTCGTTTTTTTTTGTCAGTTAATGGTAATTATTAGCTGGCCCATTAAAGGGCTGTTGTGCTTTTCTGGTGGACAAGAGGCAGTCCAACCCATGGAAACCAAAATGGGTTTAATCAGATTAAAAAAAACAACAACAAAAAAAAAAAAGCGAAGATGTAGTTCATTACATCCAGGTATGACATGCAAATGCATGTATGCAAATTCGGTGGTTGGGGGGTGTAAACTACACAGGGGACAGGTAGCCAATATTGAAGCACAAGGTGGTGATTTGTGTAGAAAGCACTCTACCTTCGACCAGTCTTGGGACGACCACTCTTGCTACTTTTAGAGGTCCTGGGCCTCTCTAGTTTCATCATCGACTGCCGCATGCTCTCCTCTGTGTAGGCTAGATACACATGAGACAGATTCACCTCAAATGGCTAAAGGTGACAGAGACAAAAGAGAGGTCAACATTGCATTACACATGAAAAGAAAAAAAAAAATCCACATCATTCATTATACAAAAACAATTTTCCACAACTCACATCTTTCTCTTTTTTGTCGGGAGCAGGAGTCTGTTTTCTCATATTGTTGCCAGTGTAAGCCACGCATTTCTAAAAGACACACAACGAAGTGACCAAAAAAGAAAACCTTCAAACCGATGCTGATCAGACTGCACACCGGTGTGTGGATTAGCTGTGCAAAATGTGCTCACCAGCTGCCACTCTCCAATGTCTTCATTCCAGTGCACGTAGTTCTCAATCATCTCCTACAAGGAAAACATGAGAAAACGTCAAAAGCACAGTCTGCCTGCCTTTCAATGAAAATCTGTTCAATAACAGCAGATGTTGCTTCTCTCGTAAAAAGACAATTGCACAAGAGAAGCATTGCTAATATTTGACTCCTGCAGGCAAAGAAAGTAGCAATTTCTCCAGTTTGGACATCTGCACTACCCACAGTGCATTTAAATGCATTTTTTGAGCATTTTGAATTTTTATTATGTACATTTCCTGCAGAGTCAAAATATTTTTTCAAATGTAGTGTATTTTGTGTCAGTGTCTGCCCTCTCCATCTGAAGTCGTGCTAGTTTCTACCATATTTTGTGTTTTAAATCGCACTTAAACTGCTTATTAAATCTTACCTTTTTTTCAACATCTGTTATGCAAATATACACAAGTGGGACAAAAATACACGTAACACTTACAGGAGCTGCTCACTCATGGAAACTCATGCTATAAAGGTAGCCACACAGTTTCTGTGATGATTTTAGCAGCAGAGGAGGCTTACTAGGTCAGCAGTGTTGGTGCCTCTCACATATTATGCCCCTCATGATTTGGCAATCCCACTCTGTAACTTTACTTGATCTGCCACTTTTGTTGCAGAGTTGCTGGGGTTCCTAAATGCTTCCACTTTGCACAAGTGGCTGTAATTCCTAAAAATTTGATAAAACCCTTGAATTAAGGCACCTCAGGCATGTAATTGACTGTTTGATTAAAAAAATCCACTGTTGTAGTGTGCAGAGGCAGTACTATGAAAATGATGTCTTTGTATAACAAACATGACTAGCAAATATATCTTCCTGCTGATATGTGAACACACAGTAGAATACAGCATTTAATGAACAGTCTATGTATGTGAAGGTACTTTGGTGCAAAAATCTTTTCTTTTTTGTTTTTGGTTGTTGTTTTGTTGATCTTGTTGGAAGCTACAGTTAGTAGATAAACTGTATCAACTTCTCTTCTGATAACTTTTCCTCCTTAAGCGTATATTTATAGATCTGTATTCGCCAAAATACAGCTGATTAAATCTGACCCTGCTTTAACTACGGTCTACTCTATGACATGATGCTGGGTTGGTTATCTTAATGACATCTGGGCAAGCATATGAAACAGAATTAAAATTCATGTTTGTAGATGTGAAAAATCATTATTTGGTCAGGTCGGTAAAAAACCACTAAGCTCTAGCAGTAACAAATCTCCTCTCTTTAGCAAACTTTTGGGAAAAGGCTTCTCATCACAGTCAGTCCTGTTGGTCAATATTTAGTGTGCACTGTTTAAGGGTGATTTAAGTTACTATTGTTACTCTCTGTAAGGTGACTGGGTGTCATTGCAGTCCCAACAACTCCCACAGAGTTGTGAGTCTTCAGTGAAGCTGATTGCATCACATTAGTTTCACAACTGGCATCTTAACAACCAAGACTTTCATTTGTACCATATCAGCAATTTAAATCGCCAAATTTTCAGAATAATCAGAGCCTTCAGTATGTCGATCAAATATGTGAAACTAAACCCTGTAATTTGTTGCTACTGTTAGACTTTGTTTCTTTCTGCTGAAAAGGTAGAAAAAACATAGATGGGAAGATTTTATTTTGAAATTCTAACACTTTAAAGCTTTTATTTAGAAAGTGAGATATTTCTAAGCATTTCCTTCATTTTCTATAACTTAAAAAAATGGCTTTTATTTTTTATTAGATCACCTTGATAATGTCAAATAATTCGAAGAAGTTTTCTCAAAACTGACATTTTAAAGCTCCCTGGTAAATTCCTTTAACTAAAATGGAGTCTAAATGGGGCCACTTGGGACTGCATTATCCAGATTTCCCTTAAAAGCCGGCACACAGACCTGGTATTCTTGAGGAATAAAGTTGTCTATGATAAGCATCTGGAGCCGGAGTTCTCGGCTCAGCTGGCGGATGTTCTCCAGGAGGCCCTCAATCTCTCTGTTATGCTCTTGCTGCAGATCTGCCATCTAATGGATGAAACACAACAAACACAGTAGATCAGTTTCTGCTCTGTACTGACCAATCCAAGCTAACAATAAATGGAGACATGAAGAACTATTTGATTAAACATGAATATATAGTACATATACAATTAATTATACCAATACTTTAGTATCTCATAACAGTCTTTGGCATGACACAATTGTGAACAATTCAATGAATGGTCTTTCTTGGTGTAACCCTTTTGTTAAGCTTACTTCAGATTTGGCAGCCATCAGCATGGTCCACACTTTCTTCAGCTTCTTAGTCTTTCCTTGAGCCTCCTCCTGCAGGCTAGTATACTTCTCTTCTATGTCCAGACGTTCTTGCTGTTTTAAAAGGGACAAGGTTCAGGGACTATGCAGAAGCAAGGTACTTTTGCAAGCAGCAATATACACAGATGGTACTTTTTGCTGCTCCCTTCTTTCCTAAGGGGCTGACACTTGTCTGATTTGGCACAGACTTTATGCCGGACACTCTTCCTGACGCAACCCTCCTATTTGCCTGAGCTTGGGACCAGCGCAAGGAGTACAGTTATGTGCGACACCTAAATGAAGGTCTTCCTGGGCTTTTTTTGTTTGTTTTTTGGATCTTTTGTATGTATGACGAGTGACACTACACAATGGAGCCCCAAGCAAGACTCTCCATAAAAAAAAAAAAAGAAAAGAAATCCAAATGTCTCTTTAAAAAAGAAAAAGGTTTAAAATGTCTTCATGGTTTCAAAAAGACATGAATCTTGATGGCCTTTATCAGAACAGATCCTAATCAGTCTGCACTAGACAGAACACAAGGGAGTGAGTGAGTATCACCTTCTAACCATATTCCCAACCACAGTGACGCAATAATTTTTCTGTAACGCAGGCAATGTTGTAACTGTGAGCATATCCTGTTATCGCTGTAAAGCACGGTAAAGTAATGAATAGCTTATAAGCGGCTAAAGCTGAGAGTGTTCTCATTTTTTTTGAAGTGAACTGTTGAATTAAAAAAAATAAATTATCATTTGCAAAACTATTAATTTAGCTGTTTGTTTGCCTGCTGTCCACCGGTTAAAACAAACCCAAAACAAAACAGGATATGCTCTCCAAGGTAACAGACATGTGGATAGAGGCTTAATTTTCCTAGTTAAACTTTTACGTATGACTTTACTGTGGTTACAGAATGCTAATAAGCGAAGAATTTTCCAAGTGTTATCACTGATTCATTTCTTTAGCCTGACTGAGTAAATTAAGTGATTATCAGCTGACAAACCAAGGAAAGTTTTAGATAATGTGTTGATTCAACGACGATGTTATTTATCCTTACCTCTTTCTCTTCCAGCTCTTTCCGCAGCTGCTCTGCTCTCCTGCGACGCTCTTCAAGTTCATTGTTGGACTCCTGCAAAAGCTTCTCCTGCTCCTCAGCTTTGGCCAAGAGGTCCACTCCACCCACAATCACCTTCTTTTCTAAAGCCGACAATTTCTCCAGCAGGAGGTGATGCTCCTGCCTAATGGTTTAAAAGATCCAGTTACCAAAATGAGCAAATGCCACATTTGCAATTAATAATAGATTTTATTTCCTCTTTATTAACTCACTGGGCTTTAAGAAGGTCCTTCTCCCTCTTCTCAAGCTCTGCTCTTGCCTTGTTCCTCTCCTCCTCTTCCATGTCCAGCTTGGCCTCCAAAGCCTTTCTTTCCTCTTCAATCTTTGCCTGCATCTCCACCATCTTGTCAGGGGAAACCTTCTTTCTTCCTGAACAGAGACACAGGACAACAAAGAGTCTGACGGGTTGTTTGACATGTACTTGTCACTGTAGAGGTATTTTATTTTATATTTAGTTATTTAAAAAAAATAAAAAATAAATAAAAAATAAATAAAAATCAGGATTAGTATTATCTAATCTGTGCAGTTTCAGTTCATAAGTTTGCAACTGCGTAGTCGCTGCAAACTTATGAGCAAACTTGTGAGGTCTTCTGAATGAACATGAATCCTTAGGAGGCAGTGCCAAAAAAATTCTTCTGCATGTTTCTAGCTTGCTAACACACAGCATTAAATAATCACTGTTAGTATAAAATTATAAATAAGGGAAACTATAAGAAATGCAAGGTTGGTAACATGGCGGTTATGAAAAAAGTGAGTATCAATGGTGGCAGGCGGACAGACAAACAGAAAAATGCAAGCAGTGATTATATAAGCTGTTATCCAATCAGAGTCAGGGAAAAGCTACTGAAGCGCGTGTCGGCCATCTTGATCATTTTAAGTGAGTAAAACCACTGTTTCTACACGACAGGGGGACCGTGTAGATTCTTACACCAACCTCTTTCTTCTTGAATTAAGAGGTGCATAGCAAGTCAGACAGGCATCATTTGCACCAGGAGGAGGAGAGAGAGAAAAAAAAGCAACACATTACAGAGTGATTCTGAAAGTCTTGTGTCTCTATAAATTGAAACAAATACAGAACACGGAATGGGTGAAAGACAGACTGCTAATGAGAAAAGCATCTTTCAGTGATGCCAGTCATCAGACGCGCAGGAAAGAAAAATGAAACCACACATAATGAAACATGATGTGGGTGAATCAGGCCATAAAGCGTTTCAATTCACAATTTGATTAAAAAAAAAAAAAAAAGAGTTAGAAAGTGAGGTTACTGAATTGGCATGCACAAAAACTGATCATTTAGGTCATTTGTGAAGAAGAATAGTAAAAAATATTCTTCGAATAACATCAGCCTTTTACACAGCGCTGTCCAGCTGGGCAGGTGCAACAAATGAATTCAGGAATCGGCAACGCAAGCGCCTTCATTCAACTGACAACCTTGCAAGAAATTTTATTTAAAGCCCAACAAGATCTGGGGGATGAAAATGAAGGCATGTTGAACAGTTGCGGTGGGGGGGGGGGCTGTGAGCCTATAGGAGTGACAGAGACTCAAGGAAAATATGAAGCCCCTTTCACACATGTACTGTAACCCATAAACACTGTCAAGTTAGCAACCAAGAATGATTATCCAGCAACACAATCCACTAGAGATTCTAATTGTAATGTAATAGTGCGGGGGTGGGGGTGGAACCTCCAGCACCAATGGATCAATGCATAAAATACTTACAAAGGGGACATTCAAAGATTCAGGTTCCAAACTTTAATCTTGGATTGAAACACATTTTCACCAAAAATAAAAAAATTTGGTGAAAATCGTTTTAGTGTGAATTTTTTTATTTTAATGGGCATCTTATGAACGCAGACACTTGTGCTAACCACACTCAGAAATAGTAGCAAGTAAGTAGGTAAGCTGACCAATATACAGTGGAAATGCTAGAAATGACGAGTCATTGACGAGACATCAAGGCATCAGGAAATCCCCTAAAGAAAATCACCTACATGCACAGCACAAAGAAGAATGCTGGTTGGCAGGTTGGTTTTCAGCTTTCATTCATGCTCCCTGTTTACAGAGCACAAACAGAAAAACTAAACAACCTAAAAGCTATCCTCCACCCAGACACCCACCCACTCATCCATCCTAACATTTTCTGTAACAGGCTAATGACGATATTAAGAGTGCAAAATAACTACAAAATATACACAATTTAAAACTCCAGTTGCAGACTTTGCAGTGTAGACTATAGTATGTCAGATCCAGATCATCTGTTTAAAGAGGTTACATTGTTGGGGAAACTAAAATGGTGATAAGGCATCTCAAAGCACTGAGTATGTTGGTCAAGAAAATAAATGGCCAATAAGGTATAAAAGTTCACAGCAAAAACTGCAAAAATGCTGTCTTTTATTTTTATTATTATTATTATTATTATTATTATTCACATCTAAAAAAGCAAATTTACCCTCCCATGTGTGAAAAGGGCTTACATTTGTGGGCAGGTGGGTTGGTGAGCAGAGTGCTGCTCTCACTCACTATTCTGAGGTTTATCCTCAGTGGACAGTGGCACTGCAGAGGTACAGTCAAATTCTGAGCTATTATTGCTGCTACTGTCTGTAAAAGAGGAGAGGAAGTACTACACCCAGCAAAGCCCACGATAACAAACACACAATGAGAGATAAAACAGGCCTAGCACCATTTGGTTTGCAATTTGTGGGTCTATCAAACTGCTCCAATCTGTAATATGCATGCATGCATATAACAGACACAGCAGATGATCTTACTCACAAAACCCAGACAGGTTGGTTGTTATTAATGCAGAGTAGCCTAATATTTAAATAGTAATAATCACAACTGAAAATATAACTAGAGAGCAATTTAAAATCTAATAGAAAAAGGCCTGCTGGGAACACCCAGCATTGCAACACACTGAATTCGTGAGTAGTTAGCATCACCAGTTGTTACGAATAGAAGGTGAGAATACCAGGGGAACTCTAAGAGTTTTTTTGTTTAAGGAAGTCTGAACTTTCAAACAATATCAAAGCAACCTCAGTGCTGACTCATAATGCATTGATGACAGTGATAAGACCTAAAACGTCTACGCAAATCATCACCATAAGCAGATTTTAGGTTATACAATCTATGCGCTTATTAATAACAGTATAACTGTTTTTACCTCTTCTCCTGCGACCACCTCCTGGCACCCCTCCTTCATCATCACCTTCATCCATCTCTTCTGATCCACTGCCATCTGAGCCAGAGATCTCTTCACCTAGATGCAAACAAAACAGCATTTTCACAAAGATATGGGTTACTCTTAAAAATATATTCAAATGGAAAAGTGTGACGCTTTCTTTAGAGTCTGGCTTTTTAACCTTCTTCCAGTTTTTTCTTGAGCTCCTCGATCTCTTTCTGAAACTGGCGCAGCAGGGCATCTTTAGGGTCCTCATTGATCCTGGCTTTGTTTTTGATGTTTTTAGCCCTGTTGGCATAGCGTAGGGTACTGATGGTCTCATCGTAGTTGTAGTCTGCAGGGCCTATATTTGCACACTGGAGGGGATTAAAGTGTCAAATTTAAAAAGTGAGGCAAAAATTGTAATTCTCTCTCTCTATTGTATGTATATATATATAAATTGTAATGCTCTCTCCCTCTCTATATCTATCTATCTACCTACACTGCTCAAAAAAAATAAAGGGAACACTTAAACAACACAATATAACTCCAAGTAAATCACACTTCTCTGAAATCAAACTGTCCACTTAGGAAGCAACACTGATTGACAATCAATTTCACATGCTGTTGTGCAAATGGAATAGACAACAGGTGGAAATTATTGGCAATTAGCAAGACACACTCAGTAAAGGAGTGGTTCTGCAGGTGGGGACCACAGACCACTTCTCAGTACCTATGCTCTCTGGCTGATGTTTTGGTCACTTTTGAATGTTGGTGGTGCTTTCACACTCGTGGTAGCATGAGACAGATTCTACAACCCACGCAAGTGGCTCAGGTAGTGCAGCTCATCCACAATGGCACATCAATGCGAGCTGTGGCAAGAAGGTTTGCTGTGTCTGTCAGCGTAGTGTCCAGAGGCTGGAGGCGCTACCAGGAGACAGGCCAGTACACCAGGAGGCCGTAGGAGGGCAACAACCCAGCAGCAGGATGGCTACCTCCGGCTTTGTGCAAGGAGGAACAGGAGGAGCACTGCCAGAGCCCTGCAAAATGACCTCCAGCAGGCCACAAATGTGCATGTGTCTGCACAACGGTTAGAAACCGACTCCATGAGGATGGTATGAGGGCCCGACATCCACAGATGGGGGTTGTGCTCACAGTCCAACACCGTGCAGGATGCTTGGCAATTGCCAGAGAACACCAGGATTGGCAAATTCGCCAGTGGCGCCCTGTGCTCTTCACAGATGAAAGCAGGTTCACACTGAGCACATGTGACAGACGTGACAGTCTGGAGACGCCGTGGAGAGCGATCTGCTGCCTGTAATATCCTTCAGCATGACCGGTTTGGCAGTGGGTCAGTAATGGTGTGTGGTGGCATTTCTTTGGGGGGCCGCACAGCCCTCCATGTGCTCGCCAGAGGTAGCATGACTGCCATTAGGTACCGAGATGAGATCCTCAGACCCCTTGTGAGACCATATACTGGTGCGGTTAGCCCTGGGTTCCTCCTAATGCAGGACAATGCTAGACCTCATGTGGCTGGAGTGTGTCAGCAGTTCCTGCAAGATGAAGGCACTGAAGCTATGGACTGGCCCACCCGTTCCCAAGACCTGAATCCGATTGAGCACATCTGGGACATCATGTCTCGCTCCATCCACCAACGT